>NC_028644.1:37753205-37825956 GCF_001406875.1 Solanum pennellii
CCCACAACCCTAGTTATGGAGTTTAGTTACCCATTGTCATAATCACAATATTCAAATATATTATATAAGAATTCATGTACTTACTTCAATGAGAAAGAGTAAAATCCGAGAGTTTGCTTGATTAATCACCAAAAACCACCAATAATCACTTGCAAGAATCTCAAAGTAATCAATAATCTCACAAAAAGTCTAATGATAATCAAAAAGTGTCTAACAATACGGAGTCTAATAATGATCCAGAGTCTAACCTCAAAAACGAGTTTTTTCGAACTATTTATAGAAAATAAAAACCTAATTAAACAAGGACTCTATTTGCTGGAAATCTGTCAAAACGCGGCTAGATCGACGGACCTTGCTACGGATCGTCGTGGTCACGACGGACCGTCATGGACTCCGTCGTCCCATACTTGTGCAATTTCTTCTGCTGCTCTCTTCATACCCTCGACGGCAAGTATGACGGACCGTCAAAAACACGACGGTCCGTCGAGGTTCTTCGTTCCAAAATACTTCAACTCTTGGAATATGGGTACCGGGATTACTTCTCTGAACTTCATGACGAACCTACAGGACGGACCGTCATAGACACGACGGGCCGTCATGGACTCCGTAACCCCACACTTGGTCAGACTTCCCCATCTTCTTTCAGCAGCTGCACTACGCTGCCACCTACGGACCGTCACAAGCACAACGGACCGTCACAAGCTCCGTAGGTGGTCTCTTCTGTATTTCTTCGCTCAAAATCTCCGCATTCATCTTTGGACAGGTTTCCTGCAAATAAAGAGAAACATATCTAAAAATTAGCACAAAAAGGCTTCTGGACACACTAGACTTTAAGGAAAAAGTATTAATAATACCGTGAAACCACGGTATATCATTAACCAAGAGAAACTATCAAGAAATCACTGTGTGGGAGCAAGTCTGAGACGCGGAGATGCATTTTAGTATTTTGTTGAAGTAATTTTTGAAGAAGAGTGGCATGCGACCCCTCACCGACACAGAGAGAATAAGTACCACTTTTGAGGAACAGATTCACAACGTGGACCTGTTACCCAGATTTTGCCGACTTTTTTTCTTCTTTGTTTTCTCATCTTAACTCACCTAAATTCCATTCTTTTCCTCAATTTTGTTTGGATTCAAATATCCAGTACATATATACTAGAATCTATCCATAAAGACCCAAAAATCGATATGATTTCCTCTAGAACTCAACAATATCATCCTAACTCAAGAAATAAAGCCAATTCCTAGAACACAACTCAAGATAACCAAACTAATCACTTTTCTAGAACAAACCTCGCTGAAATAAACTTGTTTGACACGTGAGTGAACGAAATTAACACTATGAAAGTCTAACATACCTCATGAGGATTAACCCTTGGCGAACTATGCAATCAAAATCGCAAGAACTTGACGAATCTTGACTTTTCTCCTCTTTTCTCCTCGTAAGTTCTTTCTCTAAAAATCCTAGTGTAAAATTTGAGTGTGTAAATTGAATAAATTCAGTTGAGACCCTAAATGAACTACTAAAAAATATTTAATTAATTGGGTTATAAAAAGACTAAAATAGTCTTCGAAAATTTGGGTGACTTTTCTTTTCTAGAAAGCCCGACTTCTAAGGGGCATATGTCCCTCATACAAACTAAAAAATGAGCAAACTCGGTTTCTGTGGAAAGATAATTTAAAAAAACTTTTCATATAGCTTATTTTATCCCACATAACTCATCCTATTCTAGGAGTTATGGTCGTTTGAGTTTGATCCAAAACTTATACTTAGCTTAAATTATAAAATTTCCAAATTTGATTATTTCCAAAAACGGTTTCTCTCTAATTCTAGTTCTTTGAAATATCGAGGTGTTATATGTAGAAAGAAAACACAATAAAGTATAAGAATATAATTACTACTACGACAGACACCACTAAACCTAAACCATTCAAAAAACAAGAGAACACTCCACTACAACCTTCTACCGTAATCATCGATCTTCATGCTTAAGCATTTTCTGTAATTGATGAAATCAGTTTATTTTTTCTTCTGAGCTTTGAAAAGAGAAAAATCTTCTGTATTTGCCAATAATAATTTTATCTCATGAACATGATATTTATTAGTCAAAAGCTTGCCTAAAATTTCGTAGAAAGCTCAAAAGTTATGTTGGAGAATGGAAATACATTCTTAAAATGCATTTTAAAACACTTTTATTTTCAGCATTTAATATAATATGATATAATCTAATTATAATTTAGGTAAAAGGGTAAAAAAAGACCCTCAATTTTATGTTATTATTTGACTTTTCCCTTGCCGTTAAAATGAAGTTAAATTTACCCTTACCGTTACTAATTTCACCATATATATCCCTCATTTGACGGAAAGCTCCAAATTAACTAAGATTAACCAATTTTTTTTTTTAATTGAAATTACTCAATTTTAACCCTACCCAATAATATAACCCATTTTTGTTCCATCTTGTTCATCATCTACATCTTTAAACTTGGGTTCCTTTTCGAAAAGAACATGTAAACAATCGATTTGAAAAAACCCACCAAACAATTAGCAAAAATCCACAATCTGCAGAGAAGAGCGACCGCGCCATTCCCCCATTTACCCTCTTACATTTTCTTGTATGGGTGTTTTGGATCCAACTCAGGTGAACAACGACCATCAATTCCAGCGAGGCTCTGCAAATCAGCAACCAGCACAACCTCTCTCCCAACGCCAAAATAAGCAAACCCATTTTTCGGAAACAGTTAACAACACCAATACAACTTCACAAACGAGCTTCATCCTATTTACCGGTGACCCTTTGTTTCCTCTCCATTCTTATATTTTATTATGATTTATTTTTCTTTTACATGTTTCACTCTTTTCTCTGTATTTCAGATTTGGTTAGACAGTTCAAGCTCTAATTATTTTTCATTTTTCATATTCCTTGTTCAAGTTTGTCATTGATTGTATGCTATTAAATTTTGGTATGGATTATTTTATTTTTTGGTTTGATGATATTATTTTTGTCACTGTTCGCTGGGTTAGAATATTTCCAGGCAATTTTGTTTCTTTTTTGCTAATAATTTTTTTCAAATATGTAAAAATTTTAGTAATAATATGTACTGTAATCCCAAAATCAACAGAGAAAAAGAGTTTCTAAAGTATGAATTTCATCAATGTCTGCATTTCTATCATCGTCCATATCTTCTTTCTTTTTTCTTTTTTCTAAAAAACTTTAAAGATGAAGATGAACGGTTATGAAGATACATAAAAATGGGTTATATTTAGGTGGGGTAGGGTCAGGTTAAAATTGGATAATTTAAATAAAATTGGTTTAATTTGAGTTAATTTGGGACTTTCCGTTAAATGAGGGGTATATATGGTGAAATTAGTAACAGTAGGGGTAAATCTAACTTCATTTTAAGACAAAGTCAAACAATAAAACAAAATTGGGGGGGGGGGGGGTTGTTTGACCTTTTTCCCTATTATTTATATTTAATTGCTTAGATTTTTTATAACATTTTTGAATTGAGATAGGGGTAAAATAATATTTCAACTTTTACTTTTGTGGGTTTCCACTTTTAGTACAATAGTAATCTCATGGCACGTGCATTGCACGTGTGTAGTGTATCATATAGTATACTGTATTAGAAATAGAATTAATATTACTAAATTAAAGCTTTTAAGTAGATATTTATAATTGAAAGAACATAGGAAAAATGATTATAAATGAGCAATACATATTATCATAAAGTTACTTATTTTTTAAATCAAATTGACAAGACATAGTGTGCAACTTCTCAAAATACATTCAAAGTTTAAATAAGGGGAGAAAGACATTTTCTTAGTAGTGTTGTTTTTTACTTCACTCAATTTTGTCAACAAATAGCCCCTCTTAAGGTTATGACCATAAATGATGGATACCATTTAAGTACAATTTTTCTCTTAAAAATTCATATTGGAAATTTAACATGTGCACGACACTTATAAGGAATATCACAAGTATTTAAATATTTTATCTTTATACGTAATTTATCTTTTTAAAAAATTATCACTCAATCAGTATTTATCTAAGCTATCATAGAGAGGTAGTTTTACAAAAAAAAAAGTACTTCTATAGTGAATGTCAACTTTGTTATAATGAGAATGTTATTGAGACAAAAAATATAACCTCAAAAATTATTTCTTAAAAAAAAAAAGGAGATTAGGGTGAAATACTTTTATAACAAATGGTAGTTAAATAAATAAATAANTATATATATATATATATATAATTTTTAATTTGATTAAAAATATCATTTTATGAATTTATATGGCTAGGAATTAGTGGATCTTGCGACATAACTTTTTCTCAGATTGAATGAACACTAAATTTAGCAGGAAATTCATACTTAAAATAATTCATACTCAATATAAATAGAAAGAATAAAAAACATATGGAACAATTCATAACCAATTATGAAGGAAGGCGAAAATATATGTTCGTGCTACATACACTCTAGTGTTCCATTTGTTGAAATCTCATCACTTTAGTTTCTCTGTTCATTTTTACTTACATTTCTATCAAAAAAATAATTATCATATTATAAGTTAAAGTGAAAATCTATTTTTGAAATAGTGGACTGAACACCAAAACAAATAAGTCGGTGGACTACGTTGATGCCCATTGGTTTAGCAAAATTAGGAAGAAATTCCTTCATTGAGGGTAAAAGAATAAAAAATGGAAAAATAAAGAAGAAATATCTTACCTCAATCATGTGACCTATTTTGTATTTTTATTACTATTGCCTCTACCACAAGTTGATCTATTTATTTTTTTAGAAAATATATTTCACGATGTGTGTATTAGTCATTTTTCACTCGCTATGTGAACAAAAATTATTAAATTCTCTCTCGAATGAAAGCAAAAAACAAATTAATTAAAGAATTAAAACAAGAAAATAAAACGAAAATCTCCTTGGACCATACATAAAAGTTCTTTTTGGTGAAGCAAAGTTCATAGTTAATTGCACATTTCTCTGTTCTCTTCTTTTTTTTATTTAATAGAAAGTTAATACCTAAATTCCAAAGAGTATTGGCGAAATATATCAATGAATTAGGGATGAATTTATGAAACTTTTTAGTGATCTCGAATAGTCACATAAAAGAGATCCCACAAAATTTATAAGGAGCGGATGATTGTGATTTATCACCGAAGAAAGATGAAGGTTTAAATTGTTAGTGACAATTCATAGGAAATGAGTGTTATTTTAAATAAATAAATATGTAGGTTATTTAAAAATGTATTATTGTTCTAAAATGATGTAAATAATATTGAAGTATGTATGTGATGAAAATCATACGAGGAAAATACGAGTATGACTTGATGAATAATTTTCTACAATTTGTTCACCAATTCTTTATTATATAGTACCTCAAATTTCATTGAATTTTAAAAATAATCAATTATTGCAAATAACACTTGGGATTTTTTAAGAAGAAGTAGAGTAGAAACTTAAAAAACTATAGTTAGAAAACGAGAGGAAATCCCTTTATTTATAGCTAACAAATAGTACTATGAATAGGTGCTAATTGTGCTTATCAGAAAAGTCACAACCCTTCGAAATAGGCGTTGTTCATCGGAATGCACAATCCTTCTAAAAAGTTACTACCTACCGGAAAAGGTAAAAATTTTGGAAAATTCACAACACTTCGAAAAAAATCACAATCCTTCTAAAAAGTCAAAACTCATTGGAAATGTCACAACCCATAAAAAAAGTCTGAATTCTTCCAAAAAAAGTCACAATTCTTCGGAAAAGTCACAACCCTTTAATGTGAAAGGCATAAACATTTAACATAATACAAGTAATTAACTAATTACAAATAAATAACTTCTGTATTTTTAATTGGAGGTATTATATTAATTTAACATTTATATTTGGAGTACATGCTTTTGAGGTAGCATAAAAAATATGCAAGCCACAGACAACTCAATAATAGTGCAGGAAACTATCTCTCATTTCCAGAAAATGAAAGGGAAAAAGGGTAACATGATACTCAAAATAAACCTGGAAAAAGCTTTTGATACGATCGAGTGGTCCTTTATTTGAAACACCGTTGTCTACTATAGTTTCCCACACAACTTTATCAAGAATTATGTCTTGTATCACCACGAGCAGTATAGCCATTCTAGTTAATGGTAAACACACAGACTTATTTGAACCATCTAGTGGCATAAGACAAGGAGATCCAATATACCCCTACATCGTCATATTATGCATGGAAATTACTAGAGAGGGGCCATATCTATCTCATTTATTCTTAGCTGACGTCCTCATCCTAATGGGTAGAGCTGATGATAGGAATTGCAACATAATCAAACAAGTCCTAGATGTTTTTTGCTCTGACTCGGGTCATAAAATTAACCACAAAAAATCAAAACTGATCTGCTCAAGAAGCTGAAGCAAAGATAGTAGGGACTTATTTGATAAGACTGTGAATATTAAATATGGGACTCTTTTGGAAAATATTTAGGATTCCCCATTTTTAATAAAAAACCATCAGGAAAACGACTACCAATTTCTCCTAGACAATATGTAGCAAAAGTTAGCAGGCTGGAAAATGAAATTCTTAAACATTGCTGGTAGAGCTACTCTCGCTAAAGCATGACAAAATAACATACCCACACATATTATGCAGTATATACACCTTCCAAAGAAAATTACTAAAAAAAATAGAACAATCAAAAGAAACTTAATATGGGGCACCACTAGCACAAAACGGAAGTCACACCTAATAAAATGGGACACCTTAACGGAAGGAAAAAATAACGGAGGACTAGTAATGACACAATCAGAACCTAAGAACAGAGCTTTGCTACCAGATTAGATTGGAGGGCTTTCACCAATCCTACCTCCCTAGCCTAATCAATAAATATACCAGTGAAAGTAAAATATTTGCACTATCACACTCTAAAAGCTCCCATGGAAAATCGTTGAAGAACCTTTTATTAGGATGGTACATTTGTAAAGAAGGCCTCAAATGGTAAATGGGAGATCACTCCAAAATATTTATATGGTATGATAGATGGTAACCGAACAACCAAACAATGCGAGAACAAATCTCTGCCCCCCTAACAAGTGAGGATGCAAACATGAAAGTTAGTGACATCCTAATGAACTCACGAGAATGGAACTATACTGGCATCTCTTTTATTCTCCCAGTAGGGATTAGAGATCTCATTTAATGTACCTATCTAAATTCTTCACATTGTTGGGCTATTGCCTATGTTCCAGCCAAAGGCCCATGGCCTAATCCTACTTGAAAAAGGATTGGAATTATTCTCTTTATCTGGTTTTCAATTCTATTAGGAAAAGGATTAGAATTGTAATTCTATTTGTAGTTGGTTTTGGCTTTGTAAGGAAAAGCATAACTCTATAAATAGAGGATAGTCTTGAGAGAATAATTAATTTCTCATTGGTATTGTCTTTGAAAGACATTAGAACATAAGAGAGGTTTTTGAGAGAGCTTTCAACAAGAGAAAAGAAAGAAAGAAAAGGGCTCTTTTGCTGCAGTCTTTTTCTCCGACGAGCAACGTTCAAATCGTGTTTGCCGATTAACTAACCGTTGGATAGGGCTGAAATTTTGACCGAGTGTTCCTGACATCTTGGTGGTTGATTTGAACTATGGATATCGGATTCGGAGGTCATAAAGATCCCGTTTTAGGTCCCGAACAGAAGCTAAGTTTGGGTGGTGTTTCTTTTTATTTATCTTTTGTTGGTGTAGCTATTGTTTGTTCTCTTTTGGCACTTGTTGTGTAGCCATTAGAAGAATATTTGTAACCCTCTTATTTGTATAGTGAAGCAATTCGGATCTTGTCGACACGTGGTGGTTACCTTTGGTTTGAAGGGTTTTTTCTACGTTAAACTTGGTGTTCTTTATTGTTAGATTTTCGTTTTCATCTTTTCGTCAGAACAACTGGTATCAGAGCTAAGATTATCTATATGGAGGGGAATATGAGCAATATGGTATGTCTAAACAGAAGAAACTACAACATATGGAAAAGCAAGATGAAAGATCTATTGTTCATGAAGAAGATGTATCTTTTGGTTTTTTATGCTCGTAAACCCAAGAATGTTACCGATGAAAATTAGGAATTTGAGCACCAGCAAGTATGTGGATATATAAGAGAATGGGTTGAAGATAATGTTCTCAACCGTATTGTGAATGAGACACATGCTAGAACATTGTGGGAAAAGTTGGAGACGCTTACGCTTCAAAAAACTGGCAATAACAAGTTGTTCTTGTTAAAGCAATTGATGACCTTTAAATACAAGGAGGGTAGTCCTATTCTTGATCATATAAATGATTTTCAGGGTATTCTTGATCAGCTATCAGGAATGGGTGTTAATTTTGATGATGAAATACAAGGACTTTGGCTTCTAAATACTCTACGGAATTCTTGGGAAACTCTTCGTGTTTCTTTAACAAATTCTGCCACTGGTGGAAAGGTGACTATGGAATATGCAAAAAGTGGTGTGTTGAATGAAGAGGTTAGAAGAAAATCTCAAGACACATATTCACATTCAGATGTACTTTATACAGAAGATCGAGGGAGACATAAGACAAGAGATCCGAGGAGTAGAGGTAAAAGTAGAAACAAGTCAAAATTCAAGAATCCAAATATTATATGTTATCATTGTGGAAAGAAAGGATATATTAAAAGATTTTCTAAACAATTGAAGCAAGATCATAAAGAAGGGAAGAAGGAAGAAAACAATGAAAATAATGTTGTTACTGTTGTCCAAGATGACCTTCTCTTCGCTTGTGATAAAGCCGTCATCAATGTTGTATCTCAAGATACAAGTTGGATAGTATATTCTTGAGCCACATCACATGTCACACCAAGAAAAGACTTCTTTTCATGTTATACTTCTGTTAACTCTGAGGTGTTAAAGATGGATAATGCTGGTGAGGTTAAGGTGTTTGGTGTTGGCACTGTTTGTTTGAAAACCAATACTGTTCAACGTTGGTCCTTCACAATGTCAAGCATACTCCAGACATTCCGATAAATCAGATCTCTGTAGGACAACTAGATGATGATGGCTATCATAATGACTTGTTCAAAGGCCAATGGAAGCTCACCAAAGGCTCACTGATTTTAGCTTGAGGAAGAAAATATTCAAATTAATACGTGACACAAGAATGGATTCTTGGTGACTCTAAAAATTTGGTGGAGAGCGAGACTTTGTCAGAATTGTGGCAGAAGAGGCTTAGTCATATCAGCGAGAGGGGGATCACCTATTTGGATAAGAAGAATTTGCTTGCTGGTATAAAACAAGCAAAGGTGAAAAGATTTGTTCATACTTAGCAGGGAAACAAAAAGGTGTTTCTTTTCACATTCATCCTCCTTCAAGAAAGTCTGTGCTATTGAGGCTAGTACACTCAGATTTGTGTGGTCATTTCAAAGTGAAGTCAAAAGGTGGTATACTTTACTTTGCTACTTTCATTCATGATCATTATCGCAAGATTTGGGTATATACATTAAAATCTGAAGATCAAGGGCTTGATGTGTTTAAACATTTTCAAGCTTTATCTGAGAGACAAACGGGAAAAAAAATTAAAATGTATTCGCACTGATAATGGTGTTGAGTATATTGGTCCCTTTGATAACTACTGCAAATTGCAAGGAATACATCATCAGAAGAATCCTCCAAACACTCCTCAATTAAATGGTTTGACAGAGAGGATGAACAGAACTTTAGTTGAGAGAGTTAGATTTGTGCTTTCAGAGGATAAACTTCCAAATTCTTTTTGGGCTGAAGAACGTAACATTGTTGCTTATGTTATCAATTTGTCTCCTTTTTTTTCTTTGGATGGTGATGTTCCAAATAGAGTTTGGTTTCATAAGGATGTTTCTTATGATGACTTGAAAGTGTTTGGGTGTAAAGCTTTTGTGCATGTTTCAAAAGATGAGAGATTGAAATTGGATGTTAAAACTAGGTAATATGCATCTTCGTTGGTGATGGTTCTGATGAGTTTGGATATCGATTTTATGATCTAATTGATAAGAAACTCATTAGAAGTCGTGATGTTGTGTTCTTTGAAGATGAACTATTGAAGATATTGACAAGACTGAGAAACTGGATTCCCATACTGATGAGAGCTTAGTTGATGTTAATCCAATTCCTATTATTGATACATCTTCTGCACATGAGGGAACCCAAGGTAATGATCAAGATAATGATGAGAGTGTAGAACATATAATTGTTCCTACTGATGATGTTGTGGTTGATAATCAATCAACTCAAGTTGGGATGACCGCTTCAGATGCTCCAGAAACCTTTTGTAGAAGATCTACTAGAGAGAAGCAAAGCTCAACACGTTATTCTAATGATGAGTATATTCTATTGACTAATATGGGAGAACCTGAAGGTTATAATGAAGTCAAGTTAGATACTCATAGATATAAGTGGAAAGAACTCATCGTAGACAATCATGAGTTTTGTAAGGCAGGAAGCCTGTCAAAAATTCCTCCACTTGAAGTCCATTTGGCCCCTTGGCTGGAAGGGGATTTTGTTGGGATATTACCCATGTTCCAGCCAAAGGCCCATGGCCTAATCCTACTTGAAAAAGGATTGGAATTATTCTCTTTATTTGGTTTCCAATTCTATTAGGAAAGGATTGGAATTGTAATCCTATTTGTAGTTGGCTTTGGATTTGTAAGGAAAAGCACAACTCTATAAATAGAGGATAGTCGTGAGAGAATAATTAATTGCTCAGTGGTATTCTCTTTGAAAGATATTAGAACATAAGAGAGGTTTTTGAGAGAGCTTTCAACAATAGAAAAGAGAGAAAGAAAAGTGTTCTTTTGCTGCAGTCATTTTCTCCGACCAGCAACATTCAAATCGTGTTTACCAATTAACTAATCGTTGGATCAGGCTGAAATTTGGAATGAGTTTTACTGACATCTTGGTGGCTGATTTGAATAGTGGAGATCCAATTCGGAGGTCAGAAAGATCCTATTTTAGGTTCCGAACAGAAGCTGAGTTTGGGTGGTGTTTCTTTCTATTTATCTTTTGTTGGTGTAGCTATTGTTTGTTCTCTTTTGGCACTTGTTGTGTAGCCATTAGAAGAATATTTGTAACCCTCTTAGTTGTATAGTGAAGCAATTCGGATCTTGTCGATCCCGTGGTGGATACCTTCAGTTTGAAGGGTTTTTTCCACGTTAATCTTGGTATTCTTTATTGTTAGATTTTCGTTTTCATCTTTTCGTCACAACACACCCCACACACAGAATAGAGAGACATGGAGTCATAGCCCGAAATGGATTCTAATAATGAACACAGTGTACCATCACCTTAAAAATAATAATAATAAATATGGGAGCTCCATTGCCCAAATAAAATCAAAACATCCTATGCTTATGTCAACTCCACAGAATACCAACACCTTCCTACCTTAACTCTCTAGGAATAGACGTCAATAAGTTGTGCTATATATGTAGCGAACCAGAGACAATAAAACATATTTTTCTGCAATGCCCAGTAGTTCTTATGTTCTGGGAAGTGTTGGGAATTACCAACATCAACAATATAATAAACACCCAAAATAAGCACAATGGTCAAAACTTATATACACTATGAGTCCGAACATGGAATGGGAAGAGGCTTTCCCCTACTACTTTTGGAGCATTTGGTTAACAAGAATTGACAACCATCATAACAACAAAAAGAAGAGAATTAATCTGCAATCAATTTAAAAGAAACTAATTTTATTGTTTTGCACGAGCAATCTAAGAAAACCTATTGGAAAGGAATGTGGGTACTTGACCGTGGATGCCCCAGATATATGTGCGGAAAGAAAGAAAACTTTAAAACTATAAAAAGAATTGATGGGAGATGTGTAATATTTGGAGACAATTCTTAAAGAGAAGTAACCGGAGTTGGAACTATTACTCTCAGTTCATCATGTGATTTAATCAAAGTATATCTAGTTGATCGACTCAAACAAACCTCTAGTCAACTATGTGATGCTAGAGTTCAAGTTACCTTCAATACAACTAGTTGCATCATCAAACATCTTGAAATAAGCAACCACTCATTGAAGATTGAGTTAACAATATATATCTTAAATAATGTTGATTTTCCCTCTCTTACATGTCTTACTGTAGTCTCTAGTGATCCCCGGCTATGGTATCGAAAACTTGGACAGAAAGTATGCATGCTCCTGAAAAACTCTCTAGACTTGAACTAGATATAGGCTTACCAAAACTAAAGTTTGAGAAAGACCACATTGGTGATGCATGTCAAATGGGTAAGCAGATTCGTTCATCCTTCAAAGTTAAAGATATTGTAAGCACTTCTAAACCCCTTCAACTTCTTCATATGGATCTTTTTGGTCCTACTCGAATTACCAACATTACAGGTAAATGATATGTTTTTGTAATTTTCGATGAATTCTCAAGGTTTACATGGGTAATATTTCTAACTCATAAGAATGAAACTTTTTCTTACTTTGAAGCTTTCTTTTGAAAAGTTCAAAGGGTGGCAAGATATTTCATTACAACTATCCATAGTGATCATGGTGGCAAATTTTAAAATAAGTCATTCGAAGAATTCTGTGCTCAAAATGGCTTTACTCAAAAAAAAATTCTCACCTAAATCTCCTATAAAAAAAAGTAGTATGAAGAAAGAATTGTTAACTATAAGATACAACAAGAACAATACTTCTCGATTTAAGTCTTCATGATCACTTTTGGGTAGAAGCGGTAAGTATTGCTTGTCATATATTGAACAGAATCCTAATCAGGACTATACTAAAGAAGACTCCCTATGAACTATGGAGAGGCAAGAAACCAAACATAAGCTATTTCCATCTATTCGGGTGCAAATGCTTTATCCAAAATAATGGTAAGACAAACTCGGTATGTTCGATCCAAGAAGCGACAAAGGTAATTTTCTAGGGTATGCCCCTATTAGCAAATTTTAAGTGTTTTTAATAAAACAACTTAATGTGTTGAAGAATCTGTACATATGGTGTTCGATGACACTAAACCAAGGTACAAGAAGCTAAAATCGGTGACGGTGAAATTACCTCTCTAAATCCAACTAAGGATACACAAATTGTCAACACTGAAATAAATATTGAAGAGTCAACTACTGCAGAAGTAGAGTCGACTAGCCCAACAGAAAAAACCACTTTTCCAAGGGAATGGTGATACAATGCTAGCTACCCTGGAAATTTCATCCTCAGGAAACCTAATGATAAAATTCATACCCTTTCTTCACTCATAAAGAAAGCTTCTATTGCTATCATATAAAAAATAGAACCAAAGAGAATAAATGAATCTACGAAGGAAGAATCAGGGGTACCAACAATGAAAGAGAAACTTGATCGATTTGAAAGAAATCAAGTGTGGACTCTTATTGAAAGACCTAAAAAATGCTCAATAATCGGAACCAAATGGGTGTTTTAGAATAAACTGGATGATCATGGAAAAGTCATTCGTAACCAAGCACGATTGGTTGCTCAAGGCTACATAGAATAGGAAGGTATTGATTACGACAAAACTTTTGCTCCTGTGGCAAGGTTAGAGTCCATTTGTATGTTGCTCACATATGCATCCTTTAAACGATTTAAACTTTTTCAAATAGATGTAAAATTGAATTTTTAAATGTATTTATAAAGGAAGAAATTTTTTAAAACAATCCCCATGTTTTGGAAATCCATTTTGTCCTGATTTTGTTTATGAACTCTGCAAAGATCTTTACAGTCTCCAACAAGCTCCAAAAGCTTGGTATGATTGATTGAGCACCGTTTTACTTCAAAAAAAATTGCAAAGGGGGAAACTTGACACAACTCTTGTTATTTAAAGACCTAGTTTCTATATTCTTATAGTTCAAATTATGCTGATGATATTATTTTTGGAAGCTCTTATCCCTTTTTTTGTGAGAATTTTGCAAATCTAGTGAAAGTCAAATTTGAAATGAGTTAAATGGGAGAACTCACATTCTTCCTCGTACATCAAATAAAAAAAATCAACTAATGGAACCTTCATTAGTCATACCAAGTACAAAAAGACACTGATCAAGAAATTCAGACTCTAAAAAGGGAAAGTTTATGGGACCCCATGAGTCCTTCCACGTGCCATGAAATAGATGCACCAGGGAAATATGTGGATTACAAATTATATAGAGGAACGGTTTTCCCACTATTTTATCTCATCGATAGTCGACTAGACATCATTTACATCGTATACAATGTGCAATATTTCAAGCTACTTCAAATGCATCACATCTCACTACCGTAAAGTGAATTATTCGCAATGTGATGGGAACAACAAAACCAAGACTTTGGTAACCTCAATCATCTCCTTCAAACTAATTGGATATTAGTATGATGATTTTGCATGCGACAAAAATAATCTCAAAAGTAAAAGTGGAACATGACAAATTTTGGGACAATTTCTTGTATCATGTCATAGAAAGAAATAAACGTCGGTTGCCTTATCTACTAATGAATCAGAATACCTTGCAGTTGGAAGTTGTGGTATTCAACTACTTTGGATGATGCATCAACTACTTGACTAGGATCTCTCTTATGAATCTGTCTAATTTATTCTGATAATACTAGTGCAATTAGCCTATCTAAATATATTGTGCATCATTCTAGGGCAAACATATTGATATCAAGAATCATTTTATTCTTGATCATGATGAAAATGGAGATTTTTCTTTAGAATTTGTAGTTCCAAAATCAGTTAGGTCATATTTGTATGAAAGCTTACAACTGTCTTTGTATTACTTATTTTGATTAATTTTTGTTCCTTATGCATTTAATTTTTTTTGGCTTTTGGTTTTTTAATTTTTGCCTGTCTCCGAATATTTGCAT
The DNA here is from genome assembly GCF_001406875.1 of Solanum pennellii. Lineage (NCBI taxonomy): Eukaryota > Viridiplantae > Streptophyta > Magnoliopsida > Solanales > Solanaceae > Solanum > Solanum pennellii. Next base: position 37,768,057 of record NC_028644.1, read on the forward strand.
ATCTTCTGAACGTGGTGAATTAGAAACACTGGTATTGGGTAATCGTCTTATCAGTAATGAACTACTTTTTTAGGATGTGTTGATACAAAGTTTTCTGGTGTGATTCCATATATGAACGGAATACGACCCGATTATTTCGAAGTCCCTCTAGAAGGTGCTAAGAGAGATGTGGTAGAACAAGAATACGGTATCTTTGAATTTGGGCCTTTGTCACTATGTTTTGAAAATTGTATATTGGCTCATATCATTGATACTCGGGATGTGTTTATTATCTACTGCTTATTGAGGAAATACTGCATAAATTGGGTAGTATGGTTCAAAGAATACATGTGGGGAAGTGCCGAAGATACAATTCCTCTGCTAGTCTACTGTATGGACTGTTTATTCCACAGATTCTTGTGGATCGTCTCATTAATCTCTCCATGTTTACTCCTATTGTCATCAAAGATACTTGTGATTCATGTACTTTTTCAAGCATGGGGAATGTGCATGTATGTCAAAGATAAGAGGGTAAAAAAGAAATCTGTTAAGGCAAGGGCTGAGAACCCCAAGTCTACAAAAATCTCATCCGACTCAGTCGCAATTCAAATACAGGAAAATGATGAGCTTAAGACTCAACTTCTAGGTGTAGAACGTGGCCGGAGACTCTTCACGACACCATGGAAAAGTCTTTCATCTAAAAAAAGATACAACTGACGCTGGTAAGTTGCGCATTGCTATGACATGAATTAAACACGAAGGCATCTCCACTGTCAGTTGGTTGATTAAAAAAGTTGACTCACTTAAGAGTTGAGTCAGCTCATCTAACAATGATCTTGCATTTAGTGTTCAGACCGCTACTCCTGTTTCTCTCACAATGTGGAATGTTCCTAGGATTCCTTTCATGGGAATGTTATCAACATCCTTAATTAGTTTTTGGGTCGTCGTTAGGCTCTGCACTTCAACTCTTTGCTTTTCTTTCTATTTTTTGACTAACTTTTAGAAGGGGTCTGTCCCTTCTTACTTTTGGACTGTCTAGTGAGGTCACTATAACCTCTAAACTGCTTTGATATTATCTTCATTTATTTTATACACCTCTGTGTGGTTCAAATCTCTTTTTAATCATGCCAAAGGGGGAGATTGCTTCCCACAATATTTCTTTAAGACGGGGGGTGTTACATTATCATCTTGTATTAGAGGCAGGGGAAGTTAAAGAACCAACAAACAGTTTGTATTAGGGAATTGTCTGTAACTTACTATACTTCATACTAAATTTGTGATGAAGTTGTCATTATCAAAAAGGGGGAGAATGTTAACTCCTTAGAGTCAGTTGGTTTTGATAATAGACATTTAATATCTTATTCACAAACCTTGTAGGCATTGAAATAAAAAAGGAGTAATCTATACAGACAACACCAAGATGGAGGAAAATATGTGATTGAATTATTAAGAAGGAAAACACCAATCTAAGAAATTAGAGTCAACATTCAGATAGCCCAAATACAACATATAACTAACATTAATTGGCAGACAAAATCAATCTATCTATACAAGGAAAATATTTCAATCAATTCAAAGATCAAGGATATGGTGACCAGACATGGAAAGCAATTAAGCCAGCTAACTTAAGCAAGATGGGGCAGCAAATCGCGCCAAGGATTCAAGATATGCTGATAAGACAAGAATAAAGCTAGAAAAATCGAGACGAAGAGAGAAGCGTTTTACCATGCACATATCTAATATGGACATGGATCAACTAATACCCTCAATCAAAGAATATCTCAACTATCCTTTATTGAGATAAAAATCCCGTGGGTTATTCCTTAAAAAGACCGATTCTCATATACTATATAATCCTCGCCTAACCTTAGTTGTGAATTACACACTCCACTTGAACTTGTATGATTGTCTTCTATTATGTCTTATAGAAATATTGTATACTTGAGAGCTACAACTGAAAAAGAAAAGAAAAAGAAATATTTGAGTGTATGTTATACATGTAGAGGTTCTGTCAATTAGAAGTTCTGATTTGAATATAGGGAACTTTGCAAGAATCATATGTAACCCACCAAGTTCCACACTGCTCTAAGGAAACCCTTGAAGCTCAATGGGACTAGACTAGGAACCACATTGCTGATCCGAACTAGTAGAAAATTCTCTCTCTCACTTATTTATTGTCATTTTATTACTATATCATTAGTTTACCAACCTGCAAGTAAGTGCACAATTACTGGAAGATGAATAAAGGTTGTTGTTACTTCACCCCCTGAATATTAGGGTGGTCACATCCTAAAACAAAACCTAACTTATCAAATCACAAGGATTGAAAGAAAGTATTATGCTCAAATCGCTATATAGATTCAATAAAAATTTCACTCCCCGAGACTACACAATTGTTGTGGCCGGCACTCGATGCCATTTCTGGCTTGAGTATACCTATAACATGGAATTGATTTAGCATATATACATCTAAAAATGAGCAAAATAATACGGTTGAAAGAATTTAAAGAGACTAATTTGATAACACTCAACTACACATATCATAATTCAACATGTAGGTAGTCATTAGCAATATAAAAGCCAACAAGTAGTTAGGGTTGAATCATATAAGGAACGATAAGCAAGAATACAACATTAATTGTCTTTTGTTATCATTAGTGTGGTCATATAGTGACACCCACTCATTTATGACTTGCTGAGACTAATAGTTATATATCTTGGTCGTTAGTTTAGTTATTACACAAATATTTATTAGGGTTTTTGAACATCAACTAGTGATTTTAATTAAAAGTTCAGGAAGAATGTCTCATAATTGAAATATGACAGTTCAATAAGCTCTAGAAGGGTCATTTTATAGTAGTGGCACGACAGAGTAAAATTCTGTGGCGTTCCATGATAGTTTGTGTCATTAAGCGTTTTAGCTTTCAAGCTTTGGCCTAGGTTTGTCGTTGTTCAACATTCCTAATAAATGTGCCCAGATGTGATATTTTTGCGCGATTAGCTCTTTAATTGAGTATGGTCTTGATCAAACCTTCATGAAGATCCCAAGGTTTTCGGTCTAATTTGAGCCCTCTTGTGAATTTTATCTGAAAATAGAGTTTCAGTGTGGGACTTACTTTTCTTCGAGATGACTTTGATTGGAAGTTTAGACTATAACAACAAAAAGGGGATATCGAGGCCATAAAAATTTCTTTCGAGGCCACAACTATGGAACTATAGCCATTACCATCCAATGTACTTTGGCTCCTGTATAAGAGGTCAACAATGGCTTTTGCGGTCATCTAGACAAGTGTCGGTAAATCCAAGATCTTTTGCCTCTTAAACTCAGATGATTTAGCAGAAATTGGTTGTGGCAATTTAAAAGAATTCTAAATCTAATTCAAAGTGGTTATCTATGCTCATGTACCGTCAATTTTTATAGTCGATAAATTAAACTAAATTTCCCATAAAACACATTTGTTCTAGCGGCTATTGATTGCGTAATTTAGATAGTGGTTAGATCCAATCCAAAAAAGTTAGTTATGCTTGTGAAGAGTCCATTTTTATAGCTGGTAAATCCAACAAAATTGCCTTTAATGCATTTGTTATAGCGGATCTTAAAATAGTTTTTAAATTAAATCTGAAACGTCTAATCATGTGTATGTACTGTCTATTTTTATAATCGGTAAATTTGATAATATTGCTGTTAAAAGATTATATCTTTAATAACAAAAGTTTAATTACAATTATAAAGGTTAGAATATCATTTTGAAAACTTCTTAATATCCCCATTTAGTGTCCAATTTTTTATGGCTAGTAAATTCACTTAGTTTGATTCTAAAATTCAAAAACATTAACAACGGTTGGTAAGCCACCATTATTAATGACTACATCAAGTCATAAAATTATCGAATTCACAATTCTACTTATAAGTTTATAACTAGTAAATTCAACAATATTTTATTCAAAAGAGAGCCTATTAGAGGGGATGAGGTTTGTCTAGTACTAAAATTCGTACTTATAATTCTTAAAATATAATATATCTCATCAAATCTAAACAAAAAAGAGAGTATAATCAAAACTATGGAATCACAATTTAAAAAGTAAACTTATATTATTTGAACTAAATAGCTAATATCATTATATAGACCAAACCAATAAAATAATGTCTAATATGAATTATATCATATCATACAAAAAATCTCAAAGATTTGAAGCAGTTGGATCTTCTCCAAGATTCTAATAGAATCTTCTTTGAGGTCTTTATAAAAAAAGGCATATTAGTCAGATTACTAAACTATTTCATAGCTTTCATGTCAATAGTTCACTGAATCTGGATAAGAACCTCAGCTTATATCATCTGTAAAGAGGTATGAAAACATTCTCGTGATATTTAGAGTTGGCAAGTAATGTCGTATCTAAATCAAATATTTCTGTGCAAGTATAAACAAACATGTTATTGAAAGTTATTCTCTATTTCGATAACTGGGGGTACCTATATCGGCACAGAAAATTTTAGCAGTGGATTGTGAGAAAATTCATATTGAATATATCAACAAGAATCAAAGTTTGGGGATCAAAACATTTATCTTATTTTGGTAGAGTGCATTTAATAATGCTGTCCTGATTCATATACATTCTTATTGGTCTTGTATGATTATTATGCCTAAGACGGTTATGAAGTAGATTACAACATTACATAGGAATTTCTTATGGTCAGAAGTAGCATACTCCATAAGGTCTGACTGGTTGATTGGGACATGGTGTGCAGACCAAAAAGGAAGGGGGCCTAGCCATTATTGATTATATGGACTGGAATGTAGTGAAAGTGCAAGGGGGTGTGTGTGTGTGAATTGATGATTTTTTTAAAATTTCTGTTGTGAATAGTTGACTGAAGGTATGACTCAGTCGACTATGGTTATTCAATCAATGCAACTTAAACAGAAACTGCAGAAAGTAAACTCGACAGAGATGCTTTATACTATTAGGATCCAATGTGGATCTTATGTCCAGTCCCCTTGGGTAGCAAGGGTGTTCTCTTCTAGCTTTAAAACTTCTTGATACGAGTACAAGATTTAAGTGTAGTTCCAAGAACTGCACTAAGTTTTCTTTTCTCTCTATGATACAAAGCCTTACCAACAATATTTTCTCTCTTCTCTTTTTTTGTTCACATAGTAAGATTAGAATGTTTATTAAAAGTAGAGTAGGGAGTAGTGAGATGATTCAGAATTTTTGACTTTTCTGCTTGCAGTATGCATGATTCCCTTTTATAGAGTTAAGACTTGAATCTTTTGCGAGAATACATGTCAACTCAAGAGATTTGATCCTTGGAAATAAGGCAATGTATCCTTATTTTCCAAGAATAAAGAATAAGGCTCATGCATGATTCAACCTTAATTGTTTGCAGATAGCCGTTGTGATATTTTACTCTATGTAGCCATTGAGGATTTCTTCCTTTATAGTGTGATTCCTTCTTGCCGTTCTTAAATTATATGTGGTCATTTGAAGATTGTTACCTTTCTTGCATGATTTCTTCTTGTAAATAGCTCAGATTATGTAGCCGTTGGGGATCCCATCCTTGGTTGAGTATGCTTGTTGAGGATTTGATTAAGACCTTTATCATTTTCTTAATTATTGATTGTTGTTTGATATCTTCCTCTTATTTGAAAATATTCCCTGATTTGTGCAATTTGGACTTTAGCTCATTGTATAAGAATATTTTCTAATATGCTCCTTTCCTTTTTGGTGAGTTGAGTTGTCCTGAGAAGAAATTGATTATGATAAAAAATATACATTAATAATATCCCCTTTTTTGATGATGATGATGATATGTAGTAGAGATACTTCCCTGATTGTGTAGTCAACTCTTCGAGGTCGAGATTGTGGTTTGCTCCCCTAGAATATAGTGGTCTACTGCATTCGTAGATGGCTCAACCTGAGTAGAAGTTTTGTAGTATACGGTATTTTGTAGGAATACTTGAGCCATCTTATTGAGAATTATGTGTCATAGATAAAAATATAAGAGAAAAGAAGCCCTAGACAAAAAAAGCATAATATAGATCATAGGCAACTAACTAATCAGAGAATAGTAATAGTTATTCCATCCGACAACAGAGCAGTGCATCAGATAGAACAAACAGGATAAACCCATATCAGTGCATCAGATAAAACAAAAAGACAAACCCAGTTCAGAAAACATAGAGATAAAACTCTCCCCCTTTGGCATCAGCAAAAAGAAAAGAGCATAGAGTACCAGTAAAAACCAAAAAACAAAAACCAAGTAACATGGGTAGCATGACCCAATAAATACAGCTAAGTCAAAAGAGAAAGAGAGCAACATAGAATCAACGAGGCTTCAGAAAATAGGTCAGAGTATTGACGATAACTGTACACATTTCCTCAATAAAGAGGACATATGAAAATCAGAAGAATTAAAGGCAACAAAATATTCAAGGCAACAAAACTATGGAAACAAGAGCAAACAATTAATGCAAGAAATAATTTAAGCAAAGTAAGGTATTTTCAATAATATTGAGCGATTTTTGAAGGAAAAATAATCTTTCTTCCAAAAGTGGTTTAGTAAAAATATCATCCAGTTGAAAATCAGTACTTAAGAAAGAGATTTCGATATCACCGTTTAAAACAAGATCTTGGATAAAATGATGTTTTATGTAAATATGCTTAGACCGACAATGGTGCACATAATTTTTGGAGAGGTGAATACCACTTGAGTTATCACACATAACTTTAACAGGTTTAACAAAGAAATCATAATCACTAAATTAATGAACCATCCATAAGATCTGAGCACAATATTGACCAATAGAAATATTCTCTGCTTCCATAGTAGAAAGAGATATTGAGACCTGTTTTTTGTTGTTCCATGAAATCAAAGATTTTCTCAATATTTGACATGCCCCACTGGTACTTTTTTGGTCATCTTTATTAACTGTATAGTGAGCATCAGAAAAACCCTTAAGGAAAAACATTTGTTCTTTTGGGTACCATAATTCGAAGGAGCAAGTCCCTACTAAATACCGAATAATGCTCTTTAACAGTAAGATGAGATTCTTTGGGATCTGAATGAAATCTTGCACATTTACAAATGCTGAAAATAATGTCTAGTTGACTAGAAGTAAGATACAATAGTGAGTGATCATACCTCTGTATTTTGTTTCGTCGACGTTCTTACCTTCTTAATCCTTGTCAAGGGAGAAAGTGGAATTCATGAGAGTTCCTAAGGGTTTTGAGTTTTCCATCCTGAATTTTTTAAAAAGTTCCTTACAATACTCGGGTTGACATATGAATATACCCTTCTTAGATTGATGAATTTGAAGTCCGAGAAAAAAATGTTAACTCAACCATCATACTCATTTCAAATTCACTTTGCATAAGCTTTATTAATTACTTGCACAACGAATTATTAGTACTTTCAAAGATAATGTCATCAACATAAATTTCTATAATAAGATTTTCATACGATCATACCACACACGAGGTGCTTGTTTAAGACCGTAAAGGGCTTTTGAATGTTTGAAAATATGATAAGGAAATTTGGAATTTTCAAAGCCGGGAGGTTGCTTTAAAAAGACTTCTTCTTTGATAAAACCATTTAAGAACACACTTTTTACATCTATTTGAACTAACTTAAAACCTATACAAGCAGCAAATGCCAAAAGTAAGCAAATAGAATCTAACCTTTCAACAGGAGCGAATATTTCATCATTGTCGACTCCTTCCTCTTGGGAGTATCCTTGAGCCACCAGTCTATCTTTGTTTTGAATTACTTCTCCGAATTTGTTACTTTTTTCATGTAAACACATTTGGTTCAAATGATGGAATTGCTTTCAGGTTTGGGTACCAATGTCCAGGCCTGATTTTTATCAAATTGTTCTAGTTCTTCTTTCATAGATTTCACTCAGTGTTCATGTGCAAGAGCACCATTCAGTTTTTTTGATTCCGATAGAGAGGTAAGGGCAACTTGTGTCTAATTTTTTCTTGATGCTTTCGTTTTCATGACTTCACTTGGATTGCCGATAATGAACTTGTTTGGATAATTTGGTTCGCTTCGCCATTCATTTGTAACTATCTCAACACTACGATCATCAGGCTGTTTCGCAGTATTCGACACTTTTGCGCTGTTTGTTTCCTTGTGAGCTGATATAGATAGTTGACTATCTTCATTATCAGTGTTAATTCTAATCTCTTTGTTTCCTTATTAGCTGATATAGATAGTGGACTATCTTCATCATCAGTGTTTGTTCTAATCTCAACAGATTTATTAGTATCATAAAAAAACAACATGAATGAATATGAAAGGAACACTTATTGAATACTCTATAAGATATACTAGAGTTAGAGTAACCAAGAAAAACACCTTCATCACTGCGAGTATCAAACTGTCATGACCCAAGTCTACACCCTGGACGTGATCGACACTCAAGAACATTGTTGTTCCCTAAGCAAACTCTTATCCTGGCTGACTACAAGCGGAAGACTAACTTAAGCATGCAAAAGCTTAAAAGAATAAAATTCATGAAACTGAAATACAAAACTTTAACTTGAAAGAAAAGTCTAAATAATATAATATATTCAATTTTCCATAAAATAGGCAACTTAACATTTAATAAATTAAATGATTAATATAGACTCCTCAAAAGCACAGAAAATGACTTTCTTAGAAAGTTCGAAAGAATTCTAAAAATTAACTCTCAACTCAACCTTGAATTTGAATTATGAAATCAAGTTTATGATCATGTTAGGAATGATTTTTGATAGGAAGAACAAGGTTCTTGAAGAATCTTGGAGAAGAACTTGAATAGAAACCTTGAAACCCTAGCTTGAAGGTAAATGATCAAGAAAACTTTACTTGAGATTCTTAAATTAGTTTCTTGAAATCTCTATGGCAAAAAATTATGATTTCATTAGTAAAGATGAAAATCTTATTGTTTTGAACCTTTTATTAGCCAAAAAATTCGTTTAGAGTTTTCTTCGAGGTAAAAAAAACACAAAAACGACCCTTTATAATATTTTCTCGTCGGCTATTTGTAACTACATTGTATATTTTCCTAAAATCATCATAACTTTTTACTAAGAAATTGGATTGACGCGAAATTGTTGGTGTTGAAAAGTAGATTCAGTTACCTTAATTGGATAGGTTATGGATTATTTAACTCTTAATATTCTAGGAGATATGATCGTTTAAAGTTGACCCAAGTAGAATCTTACATCAAACTTCATGAAATTTCAAGAACACTTATCAAGAAAGCATCAAAAACTCTAATCTTTCAACTTTAAGAATGAAATTGCGCTGAGAATAACATGATTGGCGTGTGGGTGGAAAAACTCAACACTATGGAAGCTTAAATATCTCTTAGGGATTAAAACCATGACGAAAATCCGCAACTAAACTCAAGAACGTCGATGAATGCCTTCATCCTTTCCTCTTTTCTCTTCTTGTCTCTTCTTGAACTCTCAACTAAAATCCTAAGCGTATATTAGGATTATAAAACTAAACCAAAAAGGATTAGACCCCTAAAATATTACTAAAAACGAATCAAATCTGATTGGGTAAGGAAATGACAAAAATACCCCTCATATTTTCAGCTAACTTTTCTTAATTGGACAACCTAACCTCAAAAGGTCATATCTCACTCATCCAAACACGAAACTTAGCAAACTCGGCGGCGTTGGAAAGATAATTCAAAGATGTTTCCTATGATATCTTGTGGCATGCCTAAATCATTCTTTACTAGGAGTTATGAATGTTTGAAGTTGACCCAAAACTCATACTTAACTCTCCGAATTTAAGATTTTTGCTATTTCCAATTTAGTTCTTCTTGGAACTCTTGGTACTAAATCTAGTGAACTGACCTTAATGCTTAGGAATTTGTTAATTACTTTGTAAAATGTCACTCTCTATGAGGAACGGTTCGAGTCTTAGTTCATAATTTTTTCTGGGGTGTTACACCGAATAAGGTTAATTTCTCTCAACATTGACAAAAATACAAAATAAGAACAACCTACGCCTTAGTCCATTCAATCTTACAAACTTAATGTGTAGAAATAGGCTTAGGATTCACTCTCTCGATCTAAAACCATGACAACTCAATACTCACCGACCATCAATAAATAATCTTGATTTTCAAACCTATTTCTGGAGCAAGCCAAAAACACGAAGGTAGAACTGCATTTGCAACTATAATTATGTAAACTAAACCACAATTAATCATTGAAATCACTTCTAAATATCATTTAAACTAATAATTATCAATACCCATAAGCTAAATAAAACAGTAATAATAGATTCACACCCCAAGAATTGGGGTTTTAGCTAGACAACATAAAAAGATAAAAATCATTAGGAAATTGTGTTTCCATCAACTAGGTTAGAATAATTTTGTTTATACAAAGGTCCAGATTGAATAATATAAAAAACCCACTTCCAATTTCTAAAAAAATGGAAAACTTCAATTCTTCAAAACTAAAATTACTATAGTGAATAATATGATAGATCCTCATCTAAATAAAATGTTCAAAAACATATTATAATCACCAAAAATTAATTCGCAAAGGCCCATTAAGTGTAGTAAGTCGGGCTTGGTGATTAGCTCCGTGATCCACCCTATGGTCAGTTCCATCGCCTTTTTGTTTCAGCCTTCGGCATCCTCAAGTTTTGTAACATTGGTAGATCCAACACTCCATCACGGAACCACTCGACGACATAACGACTGCTTCTTTCTCTCACAAATTCACTTTTCTCCTTCAAGGATTTGTACACTGGAACTTTAAGCGAGATGATGGCCATTTAGCAACTCTTCAAAGGAACTTAGCGATTACCATGCCTTGAATTCTTCATTGTTTCAGCCTACTTTGTTCCTTTTTGCAAATTAGTGTCCATGCTTTGTTCCTCAATAAAAATACTTGGAAATCAAGATTTTACATCAGTTATTGGAACAAAAAAAGCATTTGAGGACACTAAATCTATCCAAATAAAATATGAAATGAGTCATCAACACCCCTTACTTAACTTTTGCTTATCCTCAAGTAAAACTCAGGTTCATCAGTCAAAAAGTATGTCTCAAAAGATCTACATAAGACTCATTTGATAATACACACCAAAAGACTCAACTTACTCATGCACGAATCAATTGTGCACTCAAAGATTCAAGTTGTGACTCACTGTTATAAATATAACACCTCCAAAAATGACTTAGGTAAATCTAGAGCCTAACATTGTTTTCATGATGGTATATAGTTTTAAATTGGTCTATAATGTGGTATAGAGACAGTGTCTAAGAGTTTAGGTGCATTGGAAGTCAAACTCAAGGGACGGCTAAGACGTTCGATGACTAAGTCACCAATGTGCCTCAGATGTGTTTTATGTGTTTATATTTGATTCATGAGATTATAAGGTTCTTATATGAGTTATTATTGTGTATGTATGAAGTACGTCAAGTTTCGTGAGGTTTGAAGGTCAAACGCCCAAGAATGTCCGGTGAAGTTCGAAAAATAGCCTCTAGACGTCCTTGTGAGTTTGGATGTGTTCTAGAATGTTGCGTGGTTTGTTTGATGTTGAAATTGTTTGGAGATGTTCCTAATACCTAGAAGTACATGCTTAGAGGTCTAAAGTCAAGTTACAACTCCACGTAAGACCCACAAGGGGCCCTAGAAGGAGGACCCCAACTTGGAGTTCAACACTGCCAGGCAGTGACAATCGACTGCCATAACGACGGCCAGTCGACCAGGCGACAACACGTTGATCGGTGGCGTCGATGGATCCATGTGGCCTTCATGCTGTGGAGTTTCAGGAGCAACCAACGAGACCCCATCGACGGGACGTGGTCCTATCCACGAACTGTCGATGCTGGGCATCGATGGTGCTGTGTAAACTGCCCAATTTCTGTTAAGGCTTGGGGGTTTTGGGAAATTCACCCCAAGTCTCATAAAATAGGAGGACGGTTATTTTGGGTGTTTATGGGTATTTCAAGAGTATATAAGTACCAAAACTCTCATTTAAACCCTAGCACATTAATCAAAACACATTCCCTCCTAAAGTTTCTCCAAAAACCTACATGAGAGATCAAGGTGAAGATGGAGCTTGAAGATATCAATGCAGTTTCTTCTTCAATTATCATTGGGTTATTCTAATAAGGTATAATAGTTCTTCATCTAAGGCTTTCTATTACCTTAGAGCCAATTTCAAAGATGTTTTCAAAGATTTCAAAAAGATGAAAAGTCCAATTTGTACTATAAGTCTTGGGTTCATGAAAGGTTTTCATACGTTAAGCTATCATGTTATTGATGTATAATTTATGTTTTCCAATGAAATTCTCCATCAACCCTTGACCTTCTTAAATCTCTCAATTTGACTAAATATGGATGAATTGATATTAATAAATTCAACTATATATTGTTATGGGCTTTTGATTCATGTATAGATTATGATTATATAGTTTATAGGATGTTTCAATTTGATAAATTGAGTATTCCATATTGACTTAATGTTTATGAATTCTAGTGTAGTCTTCACCCCTCTATCGAATGATGTATGGATTGTATTCAATTGATGGATAAGTTGTCTTAGATTGATAAATCTATATTGAATTGACCAACATTCATTGAGTATTATGGTTATTGAATTGAATTGATGCTCATGGCCATGGTAAGGACCTTATGGTATCGAATTGGATGATTTAGCTTTGAGTAGTGAGATTGAATAGGTGGTAGGTCGCCCTAACTCTCTTAATGTTATGTATAACTTTTGTATTATTTGATTGGTATAGTCAACTTATGGTGGCGGGGCTATGTGAATTGATGTTGCCTTATCGGCGTTACTTTATGTATTATGATGATCATGGCCTTGTCGACACAATTTGAATTAATGTGATGATTTGTGTAGTTAATTATGTGAAGTATGATCATATCTACATATAAATTAATGTGAAAGTATGTGTTCCTTCTATGTATATTAGGAGATCATGTTATGTTAGACTATGACTAGGTGTTTATAAGTGTAGTCTTAAAGTTGATGCATGATTGTTCCTACTTCATTATATGAGTCTATGATGGTTACATTTATTATGTTATAGTAGTATATAAGGTGACCTAAAGATGATGAAGGTTATGCCTATGTGCTTCTTGAATATGATATGCTATATGTGATAAAGTGAAGTAATAATGTGTCTTGTAAAGGTAAACTTATGTCCCTCTTTTTGATGCATGTATGAATATTAATATGAGATGTCTTGACTTAGGATGCCAAAGCCTCTTGGTCTTGAATGTATGAATTACATGAGACCTTGAATGATTCTAAGAAGGTCATTTATGTGAAACCTTGAACCTAGTGGTAAGGTTATGGAACTTGAAATCGAATGCAGTAATGGTATCCTTCTTGTAATAAATGACATACTTAAGGTTGATTGGCTGGAACGAGATCATATCAATCGTTAGGAAAGTCATTATGAGCTTCTTGTCACCATTGCAAGGCAGACCTAGGGGACCACTTTGGTAGGGTGAATGTGATTGGGTTATGAACTTGATATGGAACCCCTTTATGAATCTTTAATGTGAAATAATCTATGAGAACAAAGGCTAGCACCAAGTAAGTATGGTAGGGTAGTAGCTATAGTTAAATGATGAGGCTAGATCACAAAGTAAGCCCTTCATATTCCTGAACCATGTTCCTACATGGGATATGTTCATGTTCTACCATTGGAAAGTAGAACAACCTCATTGGAGTAGGTTAGAGCTCTGCATTCCATGCTTTGCTACCTTGGTCTATCTCGGTTATTGCCTATTCTCATCATGTGGGATACTTACTAGCATTAGAGATGTTCCATGAAGTTTAGGTGATGGTTTAAGACGCTACCTAGACATTGCACAATAGGCTTTGAAGATGTTAGTGAAAGTCCCTAGGTCTTGACAGGACCATTACTTGAATGTCCTTATGTGATGAATGTACCTAAATGAACTAAGGAAGGTAATGACTTAAGTTAATAAAGAATGTTTAATGAATAAGTAGTTACCTAGAGTATTTAAGGGTTGTCTAGTTATGGTGTGAAGGGGGCATAGGAATGACCACTTCGTATCTTACCTAGATAAGTCTTAAGACTGACTCTAGTTAGGGATGTTGGTTGATTATGTAGACGTGATCCAAACTTAGGTATTCATAAGGATTACTTAGATAATCTTGAAGAGGTCAATCATGGACGTTAATTTCATTATTTGCTTGAATAAGTCTTTTGATAACATTTGCAGGGGAGAATGTCAAGTTATATATATGCTGTTGTATTAAGTTAGAATACTCTTATCCTAGGTAATCTAAAGGATCTCTTATGTGTGTGTAATGGATTGTATGGGCAGTCGCTTCACAACTCATTTAAGTGAACCTTAGAATCAACTTTGGTAGGAGGATTTCATGTTCATGTGCTTGTTGTATTGTAAGTGTATGTACCTCATTATAGGTGGTCTTAAGGATCATTTAAGTGTGACTACAGAGGGTGTATGGGCGGTCTCTCTTTGTCTTACTTAAGTGAGCTTTAGGATAACTCTTAGTGAGTGAATTACAAGTTAACTAGTGTCTAAGGTGACATTAAGAAACTTCACTGTAATAGTGATGGAGTTCACTGCACAATGAAGTAGTTCACTGGAAAGTGTTCTGAAAATGTGACTAGTTACTTGAATGATTCCCTATGTGTTTCTAAGTTGTTAAATATTGTTCTTATACTTATAGTATGATGTTTTAGTCAAAATTCATGAAAAGGATGTTATTTACTAATTGTCCCTTTTTTCATGGTTTTGCATGGCTTTCATACTTAGTGCATCTGATGTGCTACCCCTTATTTTCCTTTTTTGACTAAAGTGTAGGGAATTGGAATCTTGATATGGCATGGAGTATGGATAGGTTTCTAAGGGTTGAAAATGAATTATGGTGAGTCCTCATCGATTGGAGGATAATATCCACATGTTCCTTTATGTCTAAGTCTTTATTTTATGTCTCTTATGGGCTTAGACCCAAGTGTTGTAAACTTTAAAGTTTAGATGGTTCAATGGGATGTTTTCAAGGTTTAATTTTTTCAATGAAAGTCTTCCGCTTGCATATTCATTATGGAAAGAGTTCTTCGTGTGTGAAGAAAGTTTTAAATTCTTACTCATTTTAGAATGTTTAGTATGCAATGAATGATACGAGTGGCTATGATGAGACTTCTTGAAGTCTCATTTGCCATGTTGCAACTCAAGGTTTCTCTAACTTATAAGGTGTACATTAGGGTCATTACAAAGCTTGTATCAGAGCATAAGGTTAGGTAGTGTCTTAGTTGTCTCATTCACCACATCTAGTAGAGTCTTGTTTATAATGTGAAGCGCCACATTATGAATATGAGGCTATTGGGTGCTAGGAAAAGTTTCACCTCTTCATTCATGTAATCGTGCCTAAGAGCTTGTTATATGGTATCTTTCCCTTGTTTCCCTTATGTGTTTGGTCCTTTGAGTCTGACTTTAGGAAGATTGGGTTGAGTGAGAGAAAAGATGAGATGTGACTAGTTAGATGAATTGTGAAAGATGGTGTTGATGACCTTAGGTTTGTTTAGGTTCCCTTTTGAAGGGTAGTGTAGTTAGAAAATAATCTATGGTATAGATTTAGAAATGTGAAGGAGTGGTTGTTCAGATGGTTTGAAGATTTTTAAGACCCTACCATCGAAAGGAAGGTGACGAGATTAGAAAGAGTAAAGCTGAGTTTCTCCTAGTAAGGGGGATGTAGTGGTTAGATGGTTAAACCTTGCAAGTCTATAGTTTTCATGAGATAGACTTTGGGTGAGAAAGTATTATTAAGGTTTAAGGTGCCTTTAGGGAGTTATTTGTAGTAGACGTTATGTTGACCTTAGAATGGGTTTCTCCAAAGTGGGGGAGTATGGTGAAGAGTATGGTTATAGGGAGTGAGGTACCCTTAACCTTTCTTTATGTGGTTATTCAAGCCTAACACAAAGAGTTCTTAGTAATTTGATTTGTGTAAGAGTATTTTGCTAGAAATATCAGTTCCAAACATTCTCCTTATGATATGCATGTTTTGGTTGAAGTATTGTTGAATGAGAAAGTGAGTTTTGATGCATGGTTTCTTCCTCACGATTTATGTGCATATAGTGTAAGTTTGTAATTGTATAATATAGATGAATAGTGAGTATGTTAACATTATTATATGAGATTGGTTTGTTGAGAATTTATGAGGAATTTCTTAAGTGCTGCATCATTAGATTATGAAGCATGTTCACTGTAAGCTGCTAGGGATTTCTGTTCACTGTGAGGTTTTGCAAAAATTGGTTAATTTGTTCTTTGATGGAAATTTTTATAATGTTGTTAGAATTTATATATATTAGCATGATAATGAATATACAATGAGTTCTTGCTATTTGAAATGAAGGAAGTGAGTTTTATAGTATGGTGAGTTGTAGAATCTAAGCTAGTTTCTTGTTGAGTTAAGATTCTCTTAGTTATAAAAAATTGATGTTTTCTACTTGATTGTGTGTTGTATAGTATTGTAATTAGCTGTTAATTTGAGTCTTTACTCTTGGAAATGTTCGAAGAGTGGCTAGTATCATTCGAGGACGAATGTTGTCCAAGTTGGGGAGATTATAACACCTCCAAAAATGACTTAGGTGAAGCTAGAACCTAACATTGTTGTAATGATGGTATAAGGTCCTAAATTGGTCTATAATGTGGCATAGAGCAAGTGTCTAACAGTGTTGGTGCATTGGAAATCAAACGTCAAGGCACGACTAAGACCTTCGACGACTACGTCACCTATGTTTCTCATATGTGTTTTATGTTTTTATCTGTGATTAATGATATTATAAGGTCATTACATGAGTTATTATGGTGTATATAGGCAGTGTGTCATATTTTGTGAGGTTTAGAGGTCAAACGTCCAAGAACGTCTGTTGAAGTTCAAAAGATAGCCCCCTTGTGAGTTTGGATGTATCTTAGCATGTTGCATGGCTTGTTAGATGTTGAACTTGTTTGGATGTGTTCGTAATACCTATCGTACATGTATATAGGTTTAACGTCCGGGTACGACTCCACGTAGGAACCACAATGGGCCCTAGAAGGAGGACCCCAACTTGGAGCTCAACACTGCCAGGCAGTGGTAATCGATTGCCCCAAATGATGGCCAGTCAACCAAGCGATGACCCGTCGATAGGTGGAATCGATGGATCCACGTCGCCTGTAGGTTGAGGACTTTCAGGAGCAACTAACGAGACCCCATCGATGGGGCGTGGTCTCCCCCACGGACCGTCGATGCTGGGCGTCGATTGTGCTATGTAAACTGCCCAATTTCTGTTAAGGCTTGGGGTTTTGGGAAATTCACCCCATGTATTATAAAATAGGAGTAAAATTGTTTTGGGTGTTTATTGGTATTTTAAGAGTATATAATTCATTAAACTCTAATTTAGACCGTAGCACCTAAATCAAAACACATTCCCTCCTAAAGTTTCTCCAAAAACCTTCATGAGAGTTCAAGGTGAAGATGGAGCTTGAAGATGGATCTGCAGTGGAATTTCTTATTCAATTATCTTTGTGTTCTTCTAATAAGGTATGAGATTTCTTCATCTAAGGCTTCCTATTACCTTATAGACAATTTCAAAGATAATTTTCAAAGATTTTAAAAGGATGAAAGTCCAATTTCTACTCTAAGTCTTGAGTTCCTGTATGAAAGGTTTCAAAGGTTAAGATATGATCTTGTTGATGTATAATTGATGTTTTCCAATGAAATTCTCCTTGAACCCTTGACCTCCTCAAAACCCTCAATTTGACTAAAATATGGATAAATTGATCATGCTTTGATAATGATGAATTCATGTGTAGATCGTTATGGGCTTTTGATTCATGTATAGATTATGATTGTATGGTTTATAGGCTGTTTCAATTTGATAAATTGAGTATTGTATTCTTAGATCTATTGGCTTGATGCTTATGAATTCTATTGTAGTTTTCTATGGGCTATTAAATGATGTAAGGATTATATTCAATTGATGTATAGGTTGTCTTAGATTGATAAATCTATATTGAAATTACCTAGATTCATTGAGTATTATGGTTTTTGAATTGAATTGATGTCATAGACATGGTAAGGGCCTTATGGTATCAAATTGGATGATTTAGCTTGAATTGAAGTGGTGAGGTTGAATGGGTGGTAGGAGGTCCTAACTCTTATAATATTATGTATATATTTTGTATTATAATGTTGATTGGAATGTTCCACTTATGGAGGCGGTGCTATGTGAATTGAGCTGGTCTTGTCGGAGTTACTTTATGTATTATGATAATAATGGCCTTGACGCCACTACTTGAAGTAATGTGATGATTTGTGTAGTTGATTATGTGAAGTATGATCATATCTACATATAAATTAATTTGAAAATATATGTTTCTTCTATGTATATTAGGAGATCATGTTAGACTATGACTAGGCATTTATGAGTGTCGTCTTAGAGTTGATACATGCTTGTTCCTACTTCACTATATGAGTCTATGATTGTTATATTGATGATGTTATAGTAGTATATAGGGTGATTTAAACATGATGAATGTTGTGCCTATGTGCTTCTTGAATACAATATGTTGTATGTGATAAAGTGAAGTAATGATGTGTCTTGTAAAGGTAGACTTAAGTCCCTCTTCTTGATGCATGTATCAATATGAATATGATATGTGTTGACTTAGGATGCTAAAGCCTCTTAGTATTGAATGTATGAATTATATGAGACCTTGAATGATGATAAGAAGGTCATTTATGTGAAACCTTGAACCTAGTGGTAAGGTTATGGAACTTGAAGTCGAAAGCCATTATGGTATCCTTCTTATAATAAATAATGGAATTAAGTTTAATTGGATGGAAGGACATCATATCAATCCCTAGGAAAGTCATTATGAGCTTCTTGTCGCCATTATAAGGCAGCCCTAGGGGAACTCTTTGGTTGGGTGAATGTGATTGGGTTAGTAACTTGATATGGAACCCCTTTATATGAACATTCAATGTGAAATATTCTATGAGAACAAAGGCTAGAACTGAGTGAGTATGTTAAGGGAAGTCGCTCTAGTTAAATGATGAGGCTAGAGTACAATGTAAGCCCTTCATATTCCTAAACCATGTGCCTACATGGGATGTGTCCATGTTCTACTATTGGCAAGTAGATCACCCTCATCAGAGAAAGTTAGAACTCTGGATTTCATGCTTTGATATCATGGTCTATGTCGGTTATTGCCTATTCTCATCATGTGCGATACCTTCTCGCATTAGAGAAGTTCTATGAAGTTTAGGTGGTGGTATAGGACTCTATCTAGACATTGCATAATAGGCTTTGAAGATGTTAGTGAGAGTCCCTAGGTCTTTTCCAAGACCATTACTTGAATGTCCTTAAGTGATGAATGTATCTTAAATGAACTAAGGAATGTAATGACTTAAGTCAAAAAAGCATGTCTAACGAATAAGTACTTACCTAGAGTAGTTAAGGGTTGTTTAGTTAAGGTGTCAAGGCGGCATAAGAATGACCACTTTGTACCTTACCTAGATAAGTCTTAAGAATGACTCTAGTTAGGAAAGTATGTTGATTATGTATACATGATCAGAACTTAGGTATTCATAAGGATTACTTAGATAATTGAAGAGGTAAATCATGGACGTTATTTTCTTTATTTACTTGAGTAAGTCTTTTGATAACCTTTGTAGGGGAGAATGTCATGTTATATGTATGCTGTTGTATTAAGTTAGAATGCTCTTATCCTTGGTAATCTAAAGAATCTCTTAAGTGTGTGTAATGGACTGTATGGGCAGTCGCTTCACAACTCATTCAAGTGAACCTTAGAATCACCTTTAGTAGGAGGATTTCATGTTCATGTGCTTGATGTATTGTAAGTATATGTACCTCATTATAGGTAGTCTTAATAATCATTTAGGTATGCCTAGAGAGGATGTATGGGCGGTCTGTCTTTGTCTTACGTAAGTGAGTCTTAGGATAACTCTTAATGAGTGAATTAAAAGTTAACTAGTGTCTAAGGTGACATTAATGAACTTCACTGTAATAGTGAAGGAGTTCACTGTACAATGAAGAAGTTCACTGGAAAGTGTTCTTAAAATGTGACTAATTACTTGAATGATTCCTTATGTGTTTCTAAGTTGTTAAATATTATTCATATGCTTATAGTATGATGTTTTAATCAAAATTCATGAAAAGGATGTTATTTAATAATTTCCCCTTTTTCATAGTTTTTGCATGGCTTCCATACTTAGTGCATCTATTGGCTTTACCCCTTCATTCCCTTTTTGACTGAAGTGTAGGGAATTTGAAGTCTTGATATGCCATGGAGTATGGATAGGTTTCTAAGGGTTGAAGATGGAGTATTGGTGAGTCCTCATCAATTCTAGGACAATATCCACATGTTGGTTTATGTCTTACTCTTTATTTAATGTCTTGTATGGGCTTAGTCCCAAGTGTTGTAAAATTCATAGTTTAGATGGTTCAGTGGGATGTTGTAAAGGTTTAGTGTTTTAAAGGAAAGTCTTCCGCTTTCATTTTGATTATGGAAAAAGTTCTTCGTGTGTGAAGAATGTTTTAAATTCTTACTCATTTTAGAATGTTTATTATGCAATGAATGATACGAGTGGCTATGATGAGACGTATTGAAGTGTCATTTGCCGTGTGGTAACTCAAGGTTTCTCTAACTTATAGGGTGTACTTTAGGGTCGTTACAATCAAAGATCCTAAAGCTCACAATAGTTGCTTCAAATGCAAGTTCAGGCTTAAAAAAGGTACTTAAACTCCCTCAGATAAAGAATATTCCAAAATCACACACAACGATTCAACATTTTATCGTCACGCCCTGAGCCTACAACTTGGACGTGACCGGAACTCGGAGATAATTGTTGCCCCCAAGTGAACCCTTGGCTGTGCTTACTTACTTAGCAGAAGACGTAAAACATTAAAAAAATATTTCAAGTGCTAAACAGCTTAACTGCCTCAAACTAAACTCATCACAATTTAATAATAAACATTTAATTTAAGCTAAAGTGGCAGCTCAAATTTGAACATAAGCGAATAACAAAATAATGATGAATGGACTAACATCTGATTCTTTAAGCATTTAAGCATATGTTCATTTGAGAGAATAGGTCCGCGACGCGGACCTGGTACCTTTTTCTTGTCTGATTTTCTCTTTTTAGTTTTCCAACCCAGTTAACCTAAACTTGAATATTTCCCCAATTCATTTTAGATACTGATACCCAATATAGATACTCATGACCCTATTTCAAAACAACACTAAATTTCAATGGGAAGATGTTATAAACTCCACAATTCAACACAATTCAAGAACAACATTCAAATTCAATAATTCCGGTCAAGGCATCAACTTTCAAAACTCTTTTAGGACGAATTGTACTGAACTAAACATGTTTGGCGTGTGTGTTAATGAACCCTATGGCTATGAGAGACTCACATACCTTGTAAGATCAAAATATTGAAGAAATCCCCTATAAAAACTTATTGTTCTTGGCAAATCTTGCTTTTCCTATTCTCCTTTGTATTGCGTTCTTTCTCTAAAAACCCTAAGTCCATTTTGAAAAGCGTAAACTGAACTAACTCAGCTTTGACCCCAATTAAATTTCTAAAAATTAATTTAATTAATTGGGTAAGGAATATATAAAATTACACTTAAAATTTCCGGATCGTACATTTCCCTAATCAAACAACCCAACTTCCCCTTATTCAAAATCTATCACTTTTTGCTTATGAACATTTGCCTTTACTCAGGCAAGAATGGTCTTTATCTTGCTTGCCTTTTACTTCTAACACTAATGTTGTGTCAGCTCCAATCATCGCCATTATTCCTCCTTCTTTGGAATCCATTAGTTGACCTTCTTATAGTGCAAGTCAATATACATGTTTTCCCTTAGTCTTTCCTACCTTCCTCGAAATAGGTGGTACTACTCATAGATAACTTGCTTAAGGAATCAACAACCACACTAGTCTTACTTGGTGATAAAGAGAACTATATGTCATAATCTTTGAGTAACTCTAACCACTCTCTCTGTTTGACATTAAACTCTTTTGACTAAACACCTATTTTAAACTTCATATGATCGTTGAACACTTTCACATGAACACCATAAAGATAATGGCGTCATATATCAAGGAAAATATTACAGTTTCCAACTCTAAGTCATGGGTTGAATAATTCTTCTCAAGAATTTTCAACTCTCTCAGCTGGTGCCATTTTGTATGGTGGAATAAAGATAGGAAGAGTATTTGAAATGATGTCTCTGCTGAAGTCTATTTCTCTTAGGAGGGACTCCAGGAAGATTATTTTGAAAGACTTCTAGAAACTCTTTTACTACTGAAACTGACTGGATGAGAGGTGTATCAACACTAAGTCGTTAACTTTGACAAAGTTATAGGTACAAGCCTTTGAAACTAAATTTGTCTCCTTAAGGTACGAAATATAACGACCTTTAGTCATTGCTGAACTACTACTCCACTCTAACACTGTTCATTTGAAAACTGAAATTTGACTACTTGAGTTCTACACTCAACTGAGGCATATTAGGCATGTAGCCAGTCCATACCAAGAATTACATCAAAATCTACAATGTCTAACTCAATTAAATTAGTCATGGTGTATTCGTGATTGATGGAGACATGACAATCGCAATAAACTTTCTCCACTAGAATGGGCTTAACAACAGGTGTAGAAAAATTTAATGGTTCACTAAGTTGCTTAGTTATAAGATCAAAATTCACAGAAACATAAGGAGTTACAAATGATAAACTCTTATATAGATATAACAAAGCATAAATAGTAAAGTTAAAGACTTGGATAATACCAATGACAACATCTTGCAAATTTTCTTACTCTTGATGACTAGCAACAACATATAAGTGGTTTGTTCCTACCCCAAAACTCTTTCCTTGCATGTTCTTTTGACACTCTTACAATAAATGACTCTCTTGTCCACACTTGAAGCAACTTGTATGCTCGTCATGACACTTAAATTGGTGATTTCTACCACACTTAGCACATGTAGGAGCCTTACTACCGTTTTGTGCCATACTGCCTTGAGAATATGCAGGTTTATCTATGAGACCCTTACGATTCTTACTATTGTACTAACATTTATTCTTAGGTGCAGGTGTACTATCAGACGATGGAGTAGGTCCATACTTTTTCTATTGGAGAGATGACCGTTTCACATTACCCTTTTGCTGCCTAAACTCGTTCCCCAATGTCTTAGCCCTCTTATTCTTAAACTGTTTCTATCCTTCAGCTTTTCCTCCTCAACTTGTTGTTCATGGATCATAAGCCTTTCTAGGACCATATACCCTATAATCATAGCTTCCTTGCCTTCATTTCTTTATCGATGATACAAATCAGCAACAAATATACTCATCCTGCTACTCATGTCAACAACTATCTCTATAGCATAGCGAGAAAGTTGTGTGAACTTCAGAAAGTACTCATGAATGCTCATATACTCCATATTAAGGGTGAGAAACTCTCTCATATTTTCCTTTTGTAACTTATGGGGAATGAAACTCCACATAACAAGACTCTTTAACGTAGCCCAACTCACTACTTGTGATGCTAAACCCTAGTCTTCTTCCATTGGTAGAACCAGATTGTAGTAACACCCTTCTTTTGGTATGCAACTAGTTCTTCCCTCTCCTCCTCAGCAACATGCATCACATCGAATATGTTTTTTAGGTCCTCAATGAACTTCTGCGGATCCTCAGTCACACTTGAACCTGTGAAGCTTGGGGGGTTCATCTTTAAAAGCTCATGGATCCTTGAAGTATCAACTAATTTCTGTTGATTATCTCTCTGTCCAACTTGATAGCTCACAACTTGACTGAACCTCCTGATAACTTCATAAAATTCTGCATGGTAACCACTCCTTCAGGTTGCATTTCTGGTGCATTAGGTACCCTTTGTTACTCGACATTTCTCTTAGCAAGGCGACCTATAACAGATCTTCGTGGAGGCATGATTCTCTCATAACACGCACAAGGACAAATTAGAAGGAATGTTTTTAGAGATCAAACTCTAAAGCACGAAATGAGTATGAAGTAAGTGAAGGAATTCCTAAATGTTGCAGCCTCCTAATTATATATGTGGCGCGCTTCACACTGATAGCTAGGACTCTACATAAATGACTTCATAAACTCCCTAGTACACTTAAACTCTTTGCTCTGATACCAAGTTTGCCACACCTCGAGCCTACACCCTGGACAATGCCACCTTTGGGGACCATTGCTGGCCCCATGTAAAACCTTGGATTTTATTACTTACTCATCAAAACACTTAAAGCATTAAGAAAATGTTTCAAGTTCTGAACAACGTAATTGACTCAAACTTAACTAAGAATTTTTTAAAAATAAACATTCAATTTAAGCCATAGTGGCAACTCAAATCTGAACGTAAGCCATTAATAAAATAATGACAAATGGACTAACATATAACTTATTATCTATGAAACATCTAATAACTGAGATGGATGTTGGGACAAGCCCCACAACAACTTAATGAACTAAAATTAAAATTAAAAGCAATAAAATGGATCCTCCGGAAATGCAAGTATGCTCACTAATTGACTCTGGGTGCTCAACTAGATCAACAGTGCACTGGAATGCCGATCCTCGTTACCTGCGTCTACATCATAATACGATGCAGGCCAACTGGCATCAGTACATTGAATCTATGAGTATGCAAGTTGGAATGCTAAAATACAACATAGGCTTGAAGGAGATTCTGAAAGAAACAATCACCTTGGCTCTTCTCAACTCATGAATACTTAAGTGAACTTATTTCATTATAAAATAGTTTAAAAACTTGTGAATAATAAAGAAAAGTTGTTATGTAACGACCCTTTCCAAGAGATACTACAACTTGACAAGAAACCTAATTTAACACTTGCGACATTTAAAAAAGATTAAGAAGGGCATGCTAATTTTATTCTTGTTAAGGCATTAGTTTCATAATAAATAATTTAGTTATGGATGTTCATCTTGCCCATTAAACATTTATTTTAGGTCAAAATTTTTATGACACAGAATTTTAACTAATGACGAAAAAGCCTCCCAAAATTTGTTTAGCAAATAACCTATGAGATTTTCATGCATATATCATCCTCACACTTAAGGACTAAATAACAAGAATATACGGACTTTTGTGTAGTGAAATCAGACGGTTCATGCTTCACACGAACTTTCAAGACATATAGTAAATTAGTATATTACAAGACTTGGTTTTACAAACTATTAAATGATAAAAACATATAACCATACTTATATTACAACACATGGTGACATGACCAAATTAGCCTTCAAAATCTCATGTAAATATATAATGCACATTTTGTGTACAAGTCCCATGGCTTATAAAAAATATATATGCATAGATTCAAGTGTGATCTTCCTTAAGTCTTTCAAAATCTCCATCTTCAATGACCAACTTCAAACATCTGCTTGAACATCCCCTACGATAGAAACAACTATCGCTAACCATATAACTTAGTGGTGTAAAAACATTAGATACGGAGCCCTCAAATTCACCAAATTATCATTCTATGGTTAAGGGAAGAACAATTGAAACAGTATCAGTACATGAAGTAAACAATATACAAAGAGAATTAAGTTGGATAGTTAAAGATCCAAATGTCAATAACGCTCATAGCACCATTTACCAAGAGGTTAAATAACAAGAGTCGCCCATTATATACATCAGGTCATCACACCATGCACGAGTAGGTATCAAGAAGGTTCGGTGCCCTGTGTCAAGAAGGTTCAAAGCCCAATAATCAAGAGAACCAAGCAACCATATTAAAAATGGCTTTCTAGTTCGTACTTAAAATGGATAACTCCCATAATTTAGAAGAACTAAAAATCCAGAGTCAAGATGGACAATGATCAGAATCAAGAGGCATTCCAATTGTGACAAGGTCATATCCACAAGAAGGGCAAGGTCCCAACAAGAGTACCAAGTGATAAAACAATCTGTACCAGTCGGCGAGATACACAATAGTCTTTAACGTCATAAATGACAACAACACGACAATGCAAAGTTACAAGAGGTGAACAAGGTAACAAGATAGTATACCAGCAGGTAAACATAGTACAAGTTCAAGTATAAATACAAACTTCAATGCCTTAGTAAGAAACAATCAAAGATCACTTCAAGAGTTCAAACCCTAGATCAACAAAGTTATGAAAGTTCTCAACTTGTTCACGAGTGTATACAACCTTAAAAATACTACTTAATAATTTCTTTAACTTCTAGGATCTCAATAATGTCGAAGTAAAATAGGATAATCATCACAAGTATGTTTATCCTTTACAGAAACGACTATGCTCCTAGAATAGTGATTCTGGCCAGGCTAATGTCTCACGTCGAACTAAGATTTGAAAATGAAAACCACAACGTTGGACTTTATAAAATTCATGAAAGATGTAGGTACATATATTAAGATTGCAAACAATCATGAATCACCGCAAAATATGCTTTTTACCAAAAGATCAAATCAAAACACTAATAGTTGAACATATAGGATTTGCAATTCCAGAATCTTGACAGAACTTTTCATTTGTTGCGTGTCATATTGCAAATCCATAAAAGAAAAATTAAAGTTTAGCATAAGCATAGGCGTTGTAGGTATATGAATTAGCTTTACAAAACATATTTACTCATTGTAAAAAAAGTTTTATTGAGCGAGATATGATTAAAATACCAAACACTACCTAACATAGAAATAAATTCTGTATCACTTACCAAGAAGAAGTGTGAGTCTCAAATTCCATAAATATTGACCTTGTTTTTCTCTTTATTTTGAAGAATAGCTTTTTAGATAATGTCATAAGGTTCCTATTCTTTCGGTGAGACGAAATTCACTACAAGAGGTGGTAAAATATAGTCTCAAAAGTGACGCTAGTCACATGTACAACTGTCACTAAAAGGTGTTGCCCAAATAATTGTGTGCTGCACAAAATGCATGCATATACACCTAAATGTATATACTTCATGTCAATACTTTAAATTTATTTGTAATTCTAATTAGTCAATTTACATAAATACCCCCATACAATACCTTAAATTACGATAACACTTATGCTAAATAAGGTTGTAAGCACCGCAAAATTTCTAGTCCCCAAATGAGAATAAAACATATTATAGTAATTAATCAATGATGTTTCGAAATGTGAATCATGATATAGTATTTCAGGGGTGTTATAGTTTAAAACACGATTTTCAATTCTTTGTGTATGCAAAGATACAAATAATTCTGATATGTATGTAAGAATACAAAATAAACTGATGTCAATTCGTAATCATAATAAATGACATGTCATGCTTCCTCTTAAAGTTTACCTGTGCAATGCATGAATGAAGTCACATACCCCCATTCATACTAAGCATAACCTTTGAGGAAACTATGCAATTAATGTTGTGGGAGTTTTCTAACCGACAACCATCACTTAGAAGCTATAATGATGATACAACCTTATTATGATCACGTTGCCCGGCCATCCTACACCTTGCAGGAGTATATGACCTTCTTAACTTAGTGGATTCACTAGCTTAACTTATGTGATCATCTAAAAAGTATGATCATTTAATGCCCATGATGGCTACATGATTTTTGGAGACTTGAGTAATATGAACTCGCATACCCATATCGATGCTCAATACCACTGCCAAAAATATACTTCACTAATATGTTTTAAAAACAACTTCTTTCTTTGGGTTGATATACTTACTCCACACTTAGCTTTAAAGCTCTATAGGAATCAATGTTCCCTTTTCTTGCTCAAAAGTCTTTTGGAAATATCAGTTTTGCTCTTATCTTAAATGTGAAAACATTTATAAATTCTTTAGGAATACTTAGTTCCCTATAACTTTTGAGAAATGAACAAACTCTTTACTCTAGCTTAACTTGAAACCTTTACTCTTATAACAAAGTCAAAACATTCGTAAAAGACCTTTGAAAAACTTTGATGAACTTCACTTCACTTTAATCTTAACTTTACTTAACTTGACTCTAACTTTACTCTAATTGACTCTTATTTTTTCATGAATTGAATTATGGATTCAAGGAATTAATATTTCTTATAGGAAAGGTCTCTTGATGTTTAGGACTGATTTCGAATACCTAAACTTGAGAAAAGTTACGAAATCACTATCTTGGAACAAGTCCGCTATGCAAAGATGCTCATAATTAAATATTTGCGAAACTTAATTTTGACATAGATGAGTCCACAGCCTGTCCGATGCAGAGCAACTTCTTATTATTGAGGGAACAGGTCCATTCCGCGACACAGACCATGTACTTGTTCCTTGCCCAATTTTTCTCTTCTTCGTTTTCAAGCCCCAATTCGCTTAAACTCAAATATTTCTCTCAAATTCATTTTAGTTCCATATACACAACATATATACTTAGAACCTAACTATAATTAAATCTAAATTTCAATGGAAAGATCTTATAAACTCCATAATTAAACGTAATTAAAGAACAACATTCAAATACAAGAATTCATGTCAAGAACATCAGCTTACAAAACTCTTTTAGGAGGAATTGCGATGAACTAAACATGTTTGGCGCGTGGGTGAATGAAACCATACTCTATGAGAGACTCACATACCTTGTCATATTAAAATATTAAAGAAATCCACAATCAAAACAGATCATTCTAGGCGTAGCTTGCTTTTCCTCTTCTTCTTTCTCTTGCGTTCTTTCTCCAAACACCCTAACTCTATTTTTCAAAAGAGTCAAGTGAACTAACTAATATTTGACTCCAAATAACTTAATAAAAACGAATTTAAATAAATGGGTAAGGGAAAGACCAAATTACCCTTTAAATTTCTAGATTGGACATTTCCCAAATCAAACAACCCAACTTTCAAAGGGCATAAGTTTCTCTTCCAAACTCAGAATTTTGCAAACATGGCGGTGTTGGAAAGATCATTCCAAGATATTTCCAATCATATATGGAAAAACTCCAAATAATCTTGACTTAGAAGCTATGTCTGGTTTAAATTGACCGTAAACTCAGTTTAACTTTCTTACCAAATTTCAAGATTCTAGAAATTCTTTCCAAAAATAACTATTTCCAATTGCTAAACTTCCTTCTGGTTTCTTTTTAGTTGCGAGAGGTTATATTTATAGTTCCGGAATCAAACCAAACTCTCACACTTACAAATATTAACACAAACATGATTTCACTCATAAGTTTCCCTTAATTTCAACCAACACATATTTCAACTCACTAAAGATCAAAAATGTCTTTTTTAAGGCTTGTAACAGGTCAGAGTGTAAAGGTATGGTCATTTAGGCTCAGTTGTTTCTATCCTCATGAAATGTGGTATGAACAACACTTTCTCTCTTTTCTTCAATATGTTCATGCATGCTCATATATGTCACCTCTAAAATGACATAGGTGAATCTAGATCCTAAAATGTTTGTGATGAGGATCTAATGTCCTAAAATGGTTTATAAAATTGTAATGAGGCAGTTTCTGAAGATTTAGATGAATTGGAAGTCAAACATCAAGGGATGACCAATACATTCGACGACTAGTCACCTACGTGCCTCGTATATTTTTATGTTCTTACGTGGGTGTGTCATTATGTTATGAAGTCCATATATTAGTTATAATATTATTCATAAGTAGTGTGTCAAGTTTCATGAAGTTTTCAGGTCAAATGTCCATGACGTTTGAAAGGTTTGGCTTGAAATATGTCTTTGCATGTTTCGTCTACTTTTTTGTGTTCGTTTTGGAAGAAGTTAATAAGATAGGTCCTAAAATCATATACGAGCATATTCTAGTTTGAAATATTCGAGGAAACATCCCCAAGGAAAAACCAAGGGTCCTTGAAGAAGGACCCATCTTGGTGGCCAAAACTACCAAAGGTAGTCCCACCTATGGAGGCAATCGACGCCCAGTAGGCTGGTAGACGCCCCATAGGTGGTTGGCGTTGATCAAGACTTAGGCGTGGGAGGATGAATTACGAAGTAATAGTATCTTACCCAAACCACGAACTAGTAGGATGGTCCGTTGTATGGGTGACAGTTCGTAGATTACCAGAAATCGATGGTGCCTGCAATTAGCCTACTTCATTGCTAAGTGAAGGGTGAATTGCTAAATTCACCCCACGTCCAAATAATTGTTTAGGTGGTTTCCTACGGGTATTCTAGGTATTTTAAGTGGGTTTAAAAGTCCTTAACACCTAGATGAATTCATTATTCAAAAATCAAAACCCAAATTCTCTAAGAAATTCCATAAAACTCCAGTGGAGCAAAAACACAAGGAAGAGCTTGGATTGGAGTTTGGTTGGTGATTCAATTTCGTGGATTACATTTCTTGAGGTATGGTTTATTCATCCTTGAAACTCTCTTCATCAAGGAGCCACACTTCAAAGTGATTTTCTCAGACTTGCTCAAAAGATAGATTTCTAACTTGTGATCTAGCATTGGTTTATTTGATAAAACGTTTTGAATCATTGAATTTTGGTTGAATTGATGTTAATTAGATGATTTTAACATAAAATATTTACGAACCCATGCAAAATCTAAATTCTTCAAATTGGCTATATTATCTGTGTTATGATCATGTCTCTATGCTTATGAATTCTAGTGTAGTTTTCTTTGGTCTATTGAATGATGTAAGAATTGTATTGGATTGATGTACAGTCTGTCTTGAATTAATGATTTATATTGAATTGATCGATATTCATTGGGTATTATTATTTTTGTATGGAATTGATGATCATGACCATGGGTAAAGGCCTTTTGCTATTGTATTGGATGATTTAGATATGGACTGAAGTGGTTTGAATAAATTAGTGGTGTTCTTCCCTAATTATCTTTATTTTATGTAATGTAGGTCTTGAATTATGTTGTGATTGGTATGGTCCACTTATGGTGGCAGTGCTATGTGTTATAATTGAGAATTATGTGCCTCGTCGGTGTTACTTTATGTATTATGATGATCATGGCCTTGTCAGCAAACTATTTGATATATTATGATGGTTTGTGTAGTTGATTTATGTGAAGTATGATCATATCTATCTACATTGTGATTAAGGTGAAGTATGTGTTCTTCTATTGATGTTGTTAGGTGATCATGTTAGACTATGACTATGTCTTTATGTGTGTTGTCTTAGAGTTGATGCATGATTCTTCCTACTTGATTATATGAGTTTTATGATGGTTATATTGATGATATTATATTAGTCAATAGGGTGACCTGTAGATGATGATGGTTATGCTATGTGCTTCTAGAATGATATGCTATATGTGATGTATGTGTTGTCTTGTTTGGTAGTCCTGTTTCCCTTACTTGATACATGAATAAGTAAAGGTGATGAATCACAATCACTATAGATAGATGATTTCCCTGGAGTGTGTTCAATGGCACCTGATATGCCAATAAGGGCTTACTAAGAGATCGTGCATGTTTTATAGGGTTCTTCTTATGTCTTTCCATAAGCAAAAGTATGAGTAGAGATGCTCTTCCCCTATTGTGAATCCCTATTCTCATGTTTGTCAACAGGAGCCTAACCCCTGGTTCAATCGATAAATAGGCCAAAAACATATTTCTAGACAAATGACAGAGCTTTGCTTTAGCCAACAAACTGGCAAAACCAGTAACCAAGATCATGCGTCAGTACCACATACATAATCTTAGCAAAGGGAAATATCAAATGATATCTAATGGTATGGGATAGCTCCCCACTGCTCTATGATTTATTATAGTCATACTCTGTTTCGTACTTGGTCGCTTGCTTTTTGCTATCTTGACTTAGGATGCTGAAGCCTCTTAGTCTTGTATGTAGAAATGACAAGAGGCGTTGAGCATAGTGAGATGGTCAAATTATGTGGAGCCCTCAAACTAGTTGAGAGGTTATTATATCCTTGAAGTAGAAAACTGTAATGGTATGCTTGTTGTGTGAATGGTGGACTTAAGGTTGATTGCACAATTGGGATTTGAAGATGCTAGTGAGTGTCGCTAGGTCTTCGCCAAGACCATTACTTGAATGTCCCTATGTGATGAATATCTCTTAAATGAATTAATGAAGATAATGAATTAAGTTAGAAGGTATGTAAATGAATATATACCTAGTCGAGAGTAACTTTAAGGATTGCCCAGTTAAAGTGTGAAGGGGGTATAAAGGATGGTCTCTTCATGTCTTACCTAGGGAAATTTTAAGAATGAGTCTAGATAGGAAAGTTGGTTGATAAATTAGACATGAACTAAACATAGGATGTCTTAAGGATTATTTTGTTAATCTTGAAGAGGGTGTATGACTGTTCTCTTCTTGATTTACATAAGTAAGTCTTTTGATAACTTTGGTAAGGAGAATGTAATATTATATATGTGATGTGGTTTGGTTTATTGTAAGTGTATTCATCTTACTATAGGTAGTACGAAGGATCATTTAGGTGTGCTTAATGAGGGTGCATGGGGGGGGGGGTCTCTATTTGTCTTACTTATGTGAGTCTTAGAATAACTTTTAGTGAAAGAGTTGTATGCTAAAAGTGTTCACTGTAACATTGAATTAATTTACTGTAACATTGGCTTAGTTCACTGTAGTGTTCCTTAAAAAGTGACAAAATTCTTATGTGTTTCTAAGGTGTTAAATGTTGTTTTAATGTTTACACTATGATGTTTTAATCAAAAAGAGCATATTTCCATAAAATGACCATTATCTTGATTTTATGCAATAAGCCATACTTAGTACATGTGTTTCTACTAATTCCATACTTTTATCTATCTCTTATGTGATTCATAGATGAAGGTGCTTTTGGAAGCGAAGCTTTGATTATAGGATATTTCAAGCAAGGTTGATGTACGTCCTCATTTGACTCGAGGGCATCAGTATCATAGAGTTCGTCTAGTAAAGCATTTTACTACATATAGTAGTACTATATTTCGATTGTATGGTCCGTTTCCCATGTATTCTTGTGTCTAAGATTTGATTTTATGAGACTTAGTATTTCCTATGGTTTTTATATATAAGAGTCTTCGAAAGACTATTTGAATGTTGTGAAAAGTTTTAATTCTGTACTACTTTTCATAACTGAATATGCAATAAATGATACAAAAAGGCTTGTACAAGACCTCTTAGATGTCAAGTACGACGTGCCACGACCTAAGAATTCTCTAAACTTCTAGGGTGTACTTTTGGGATGTGATAAACGTGGTATCAGAACATAGGTTGTGAAAGTTGTCTTAGGAATCAAAAGTCTTATCAAGTCAGGTCTAGTATAGTCCCATTCATCGGTGTGAGTAGCGATACACCTATGGGTGAGAGGATGTTGGATGATAGAGTTTCCATCGTTTCTATCCATACGTCGTGCCGTAGAGATTTTGTAGTTATGAGTGCTGTTTTATTATGGTTTTTCCTATGTTATAGGATATGAATATAAGGAGGACAACAACTAGGAGAGTTGAGGAGAATGATAAGATTGAGGAGATTCCTCCTCAAGTTGAAAAAGTTGAGCAAGTTTTTTAAGGAGCTCAAGGTGATAGAGACACTCAATTCCCTATTGTTGAAGGAGGTAAAATGTTTCGGTGGTTCCCCTATAAATGACTAATGAGGAGATTAGAGAGGCTTTAATTACTTTAGCCCGAGCCTTGACTACCTATGTAAATAGGGGTATTGAGCGTAGAGTGAATGTTGTGGAGAGCACTATGACATCTAGATTGAGAGATTTTGTGAGGATGAATCATCCTAATTTTCTTGGCTCTAATGTGGGAGAATATCCGCAAGAGTTCCTAAATGGTATTTATAAGGTGTTGAGTGCCATCGGGGTGCTTCAATGGAGAAGGTAGAGTTAGATTCGTACCAAGTGAGGGAGGTTTCTCAAGTGCAGTACATCAATGGAAGGATAATAGGCCGGTTGAGTCGGGTCCTATAGAGTGGGAAGAGTTTAATGAGGCATTTCTCACATCCGGGTTTACCCCCTAGACGTAACTAACATCATCGTCTTTTTCAAGGACTAAGACTAGGCTCTTTGTCTCATGTCATTACATTCATAGGTTAAAAAATGCGGAAAAATTCAAAACCTTCATTTTAACTACTTGGAGGTTTACATAGACCTCTACATACACATAATACATATATTCATATCGAGTATAGATAGACCCTTCGTATAGGAAGGTCCTTCTACTTTTATCGCACATACATACATAGAAAATATAGAAATAGTCTCAACGATTTTCTCATCTCATACCATCTAAATGATTATCACAATATGGGCATAGCCCTTACATCAATCCAACAAGACCACATATAAGTCATACAAAAGTATAGTACTCAATTGAAAAGGAATGAAATGAAAGAGTCATTAAACTCATAACAAGTCCATAAGCTAGATGATTGAATTGCCCTCGGAAGTTGAGGACCTAACCCACTTGGATGAAAAGGAGAATCCAAGCCTTCAACAATGTCTCTTTCCAAGGTAATCAACGACCGGAACCTAAAATGTTTGAGAAAATGGAAGAAAGTGGTGTTAGTACTCCACATGTACTAAGTATGAGACCTTATGCACATACACAAGCAAAACATGCTAAAAAGGGACTTTTTAAAAAAACATACCATTTTACCCCTTTAGGGACCTAGTGCAAAGCAAAGCAAGTCATAACAATCAACCAAACATGCTGTCTAACTCAATAAGTAATACCTGTACCAATATTCTTGAAAACCCTGTTTTACTACAACCCTAACATCAAGGAATAACAACACAAGAATGATTAAGAGTCAATCATATCATCATAAGCAAAACAACTAGTCACAAGTCCTTATCAAGTCAACAAGTGCAATGACCAAGCAAAGCCACATAACCTTACTCAATCAAGTATCCTCAACAAGAAAACATGAGCAATGTCCAACTTTACATATCATGGCATTTAGGTTTACATTTCATCATATATTAACATTATAACCTAAGGCATATTCATAAATGAACGAATCAACATATCGTATCAACAATGTTCCATTGTCATCATATATACATCATATATTATTATAACCTAAGCATATATAAGAACCTCCTCCTAGGACTCCTCTGAAGGCTAACTAGTGCTAGGTTTAAGTAGAGTCCCATACCCCTACCTAGACTAAGCAAGACCTCTTAGGTTATCTAATTTAGAGTTCAAGTCCTTTAATTCGTTTTACCTTTTTGGAACATCTTGCCCTAACCGACATAGACCACAAAAGCTAGTGTGGAATCCGGTGTCATAAAACCATGCACCGAAAGAAGGCGGACTACTTGCCAAGGTAGTACCAAAACATGAAACATACCAACTACTTTGACAATCAAGTAGCTAGCATTCCTATGGGGGCAACATAGTTTAAGAACTAGAAGATTTAGTTGAGACCATCTTTATGCGCCATGCATTATAGTCTCCAGTCTCAAGAGTAATGTAGTATTCCTACCTTCCCTATGTGGTAAGGGACACTCCTCAATCTAGTTCACTCATTTGTAAGCTAGAGTCTCCTTTTGAAATGTCTTTAATCCTTTAACTATCAATCATAACTTGATTTATTTGATAGGGTCTACCACTTTTATAATCATCATCATCAATAGATTAATAAGAATTTTATGAGTATAAGTCCTTTCATCACAATCTATACAAGTGAGGTTAACACATTAGCATTTCCTAGCATATCAAGGCATATTGATAATTTTCACCTTCCTTATGTCACATACACCTTAATCAACCTCACAACATAGTCAAGACATTTCAATTCACATCATACCACCCTATAATCCTAATACAAGGCATGCTACAATGTAATATCATGACTTAAGAACAATTAATCTAAGACATACAAAGTCTTACTTATTGTTCTACATCAAGGTCCTACCATTAACCCATAACTAAACCTAATTTGGGGAGTAACATCATCTCATAATGATAACCAATCAGATAACAAGGCCAATTGCATCTCTATAATACAATTGAACACTAGATCACAACTTAAGACAAGATACATAGGCTAATTTCACATTACAATATATAACCTAAATCACATATCAAGAACTAACATTATAGGTCTATAAATCATATTAATTTAATCCTAATAACACTATAGGATAGTAATCTAATCAATAACCAAGTCAATTGAATAATCACAATACAATATAGGTCAAGATAAAAAATTAGGGTTAGGGATTGAGGATCATGTTCTTCTATTTAGGCCAAACCATCAAAAATAACCATTAACAAGTTAAATTACATATTAATATATTCAATATAACCTAAAGAAATCATCAAAAACTCAATTCATAACTTCAATTTTATAATTGGATTACCATAAGAAAACTCAACTTTTGAAATCGAACCTTTTGAGGAAAGAGTCTCAAAGGTGAATTAAATCCCATACCTTAACATTTGACAGCTATTTGATGGTGAATTCGTCCCTTTCCAGCCCCCGAACCCTAATCCTTGCTAGTCTTCAACGGTGAGTTCAAATAGAGAGAGAAATAAGAGAGAAGGAAGAGAGTTTATTTGTGAGTTGTCTTTAAATTAATGAGGGTTGAGGGCACTTATATTGGGACTTAATCATCTTAATTTAGACTCCCTTAAATCCTTAATTAATTACCTAACCCCCTAACTAATTAAATGAAACTAACTTTAATTGTGTAAGAAGTTTGACCCTCAAAGAGGATACCTCGAACGTCGGGCCGTCTGTGAGTCGACGGTCCCTCACCCCTCCGTCCTGCACTCCGTCGATGAGTTCAGAGACTGTGTAGGCAGAGGACTTCCTCAACTTGTCTAAGTCTGGGACGAAGGTTGCATCGATGCTCTGTTAGTCGACACACGGACCGTAGGTGGTAACATTAATGCCCATTGTCCAGTCCCTGTTTTTTCAAACACAAGGGTCCTCCTGAAGGGCTCTTGGTTGGTCCTTGGGAAGTCGTACCCAAACATTTTGAACCATGAAAAAACTCAAACACCTATTATATACTCTTTTTCTTATTTACGTACATTTCTGACTCCTAAAAATTAGTCAAATAGGCTAAGGCACACTAACACCCCTTTGAACCAACTTTCCGGACGTCATGGACGTTCTGAACATTTTTGTTCTTAATCTTCATAAATGACCTATTTTCCATAAAATGTACTTAAAAACAGTACTTCATCCTTATGACACCTATGTTAGGATTTACGACACGTTTTGAATTTTCAAGGTGTTACATTATCCTCCCCCCCCCTTAGAAACATTCGTCCTCGAATGACACGAAAACTGTTACAAAGGAAAAAATAGACTCAAGACTACCATCCCAACCAATCAACAACATCAAATCAACATAAAACATGTCATTTAAACAAGGACAACATCACAACTCATATGACTACCCATAAGGCTCAAAACACTTTATCATGAGACATTTCCTTCTCACAACACTTATGAGCTCAACATACACCACATGAGTCCATTAGCACAAAGTTGAACTTAACAACATGCTACATATCATTTCAATACGACTCACTATATAAAAATGCAAAACATAACTCAAAACAAGTAAAAAGCAAAATTTTAAGTTTTTAAAAGAAATATTACAGTAACTTCACTGTAAAATTTTCAAAAATGCATAATGTGCAAGACTTAACCCAAAGATCAAGAAACTTCAATTTCTATTCATATTTATATTATTGAAAAGAATGACTAACCTTATTCTCAAAAAGATGAGGGTAACGGGACTTCATGTCGGTCTCGGCCTCCCATATTGCACCCTCAACTAGGTGATTTTTCCATAACACCTTTACGGAAACCACCTCTTTATTCCTCAACATTTTCACTTGCCTATCAAGAAATTGAACTGGAAATTCCTCATAAGAGAGGTTATCCTTGACACCAAGAACCTCAAATAGGAAGAATTGACTCGGGATCACCGATACACTTCTTCAACATAGAAACATGGAAAACCGGATGAACCGAAGCCAATTCACTAGGAAGTTTCATTCATACGCAAACTTACAAACCCTTTGAAAGAATTCATATGGACCTACATAACGAGGACTGAATTTCAATTTTTTCCAAATCTAACCACCTCTTTCATTGGTGAAATTTTCAAATACACCTTACCACCTTCAAATTTTAAGTCCTTCTCCTATGATCTGCATAAGACTTTTAGCGACTATAGGCCGTTTGCAACCGGTTCCTTCTGATATGAAATTTTTCCAAACTCTAATAAATCAATTCGAGACCTAGAAGCGATGTAACCTACTTCAAACCAGCTCACCTACTTCAAACCATCCAATAGGAGACCTACACCTCCTACCATACAAGGCTTCATAGGAAGCCATGGAAATGCATGAAGAAAAACTATTATTATAAGAAAATTCCACCAAAGGAAAATGTTTATCCCAATTCCCTTTAAAATCAATAATGCACGCCCGAAGCATATCTTCAAGGGTTTGTATCATACGCTCCACTTAACAATCCGTTTATGGTTGAAAAGTGGTGCTCAACTTCACTGTAGTACCTAACCCTTTTCCACCGTAGTACCCAACCCTTTTCCACTGTAGTACCCAACCCTTTTTGGATGAACTCCCAAATCTAGATGTGAATTCTGCGCCCCGATCCGATATGATGGATAATAGAATGCAATGGTGGCACACAATCTCATCTAGGAAGATTCTTGCATAATCTTTCGGTGAATATATAGATTTGATGTGAATAAAGTGAGCGGAATTAATCAATCGATCCACAACTACCCGTATGGAATCATATGAATTTCGAGTCCGAGGTAACCCTACTACAATGTCCATTTTGATGCCTTCCCACTTCCAAGTAGGAATTTGGATCTCTTGTTGTAAGCCACCCGGATTTTGGTTTTCAGCCTTTACTTGTTGACATATCGGACACTTAGCGACAAACTCCGCTATGTCCATTTTTAGACATTCCTACCAATATATCTCCCTTAGCTGATGGTACTTTTTTTCAAACTAGGGTGAATTGAGTAGCAGGACCCATGTGCTTCTTCTAGGATCCGATCCCTCAACCCATCTACATCGGGAACACACAATCTCCCTTAGTACCTTAGCACACCATCCCTCCTAAGGAGAATGATTAATTCAATTTGCTGAGAACCGATTCCTTCTACTCCATTTAGGCTAGATCAAGGTGTTGGTTGGACATTACCTCAACCACTAGAGTTGACTCGGAGTTATGAAGAACTATATCACCCCCATCAGAAGAACTTTCCAACCTCACCCTAACCTAGCAAACCTATGTACTTCTCTTGCTAGGTCCTTCTAGGCTTCGTCAAAATAGGATACACTACCCATAGTCGTACGACGTAGGGCATCTGCAACTACATTAGCCTTGTCGGGGTGATGAAGGACACTCATATTATAATCTTTCAACCACTTTAGCCACCTTGTTTGTCGTAGATTCAACTCCTTTTGGGTAAACACATATTGAAGACTCTTATGGTTGGTAAAGACATCAACATGAAACCCATACAAGTAATGCCTCCAAATTTTCAAAGCAAACACCACGACCGCTAACTCAAGGTCATCAGTGGGATAGTTTCTCTCATGTACTTTATGTTGCCTAGAGGCATAGGCTATCACTTTCTCGTGTTGCATAAGCACACAACCCAAACCCACTCGGAATAGGTCACAATACACAACAAAGCCCTTCGTACCCTCCGCTAATGTCAATACCGGAGCGAAAGTGGCCTATCTTTCAACAATAGAAAGCTTTTCTTACATGCCTCCGACCACTCAAACTTCTTACTCTTTTGGGTCAAAGTAGTCAAAGGATATGCAATAGACGCAAAACCATTTAGGAACCTCCGATAATAACCGGCTAGACCCAAGAAACTCCCAATGTCGATTGGAGTCAATGGTCTTGGCCAATTTTTCACCCCTTTCGTTTTCCTTGGGTCTACCTCAACTCCCTCGCTAGCGATGATGTGCCCAAGAAATGTCACCAACCTCAACCAAAAGTCAAACTTACTATATTTGGTGTAAAATTGAGGTTCTTTAAGGGTTTGCAATACCACCCTCAAATGACCCATATGATCACCCTCATTCTTTGAATATACCAAGATTTAGTCAATAAAGACAATGACAAATGAATCTAGGTAATTTCGAAATACTCTATTCATTAGGTCCATAAACTCCACAGGAGCATTAGACAGACCACAAGACATGACCAAGAACTCATAGTGCCCATACCTAGTCCGAAAGGGCCATCGTTGGTATATTCTCACCCCTCACCCTAAGTTGGTGATACCCCAATCTCAAGTCTATCTTTGAAAAGTAGCTCGCCCCTTGGAGTTGAACAAGCAAGTCATCGATCCAAGGGAGAGGGTATTATTCTTAATGGTGACCTTGTTGAGTTTGCGGTAATCAATATACATTCTCACGGACCCATATTTCTTATTCACAAACAAAACTGGTGCACCCCACGGAGAAATAATAGGGGACTTATAAAACCTTTATCTAGTAAATCCTTGAATTGAGCCTTAAACTCCTTTAATTCGGCCGGAGCCATCCAATAAGGAGGAATTGATATGGGATGTGTATCCGGTAGCAAATCAATGCAAAAGTCAATTTCCCGTTCGGGAGGTATACCGGGAAGGTCATTAGGGAATACCTCCAGAAACTCACTCACTACGGATACCGACTCAATGGGAGGAACTTCGGAGTCTAGATCTTGGACTATTACTATATCATATCGACAACTTTTTGAGATCATTTTGCATGCTTTTAGACAAGAAATAATACGAGCTCTAGGAATAGAATTCCCCCTTGCACTCAACAACGAATTCTTTTGGGAAGTTAAACCTCACCACTCTTGTCCTACATTCAATAGAGGCAAAACATGCATGCAACCAATCCATACCCAATATAATATCAAATCCAAGAATATTGAGTTCTAGTAGATCAACTTAAGAAACTCTATTGGGCAAAATTGTTGGACAATTTATATACACCCTTTTTGCAATAACCGACTCACCCACTGGACTAGACACTATAAAATGTTCAAGCAAAATATTGGGTAAAATATAAATCTTTTTAGCTACTAGAGGTGTAACAAATGATAAAGTAGCGCCGGTATCAAGGAAGGCATATACATCAATAAAGAAAACTTTCAACATACCAGCCACCACCTCGGGAGATGTCTCTTGCTTACATTTAGAGCGGATAGCATAGAAGTGGTTCTTCTTTGGAACATCACTGTAACCACTTGCTAGAGCTTGACCACTACCCTTGTCTTGACTCTTCAAGTTTGTACAATCTCTCATCTTGTGACCACTCTTGCCACAACTTAAGTAATTATATGTCTCCGTAAGGAAATCACCATAGTGCTTTTTACCACACTTTTCATAAGTTGGCTTCACATTTAGTGAATTAGTAACTTTTCCCTTCTTGAATTTAGGGTTAGACACCCTATCACCACTAGCTTTTGGGAATTTGGAAGGGACTTGATTAGAGACCCACTTGTTAAATCTAGGCTTGTCTTGTATTTCAAGACTATTCTATGAAGAACCTCCATCATATGACCTTTCTCTCTAAGAATCTCTAATATTTCGCTTAGCCCTTGCCTCCTCAACTCTTATTGCATGTACCATAAGACGGGAAATGTTCGTGTTTTCATGTAGCATGGCCGAATGACACTCCTCTTGTATGTCCTTAGACACCCCCATCACAAAATGGCTCATTTGGTTTCTATGATCGGATACCAAAAAAGAAGCATATTTGGACAACTTAATGAATTCCAAAGAGTACTCATGGACACTTCTTCCTCCTTGGCGAAGGTTGATGAACTACAACACTTTTTCCTCCCTCATCTCTCTAGGAAAGAACTGGTCTAGAAAAACCGCCTTAGAGATCTAAAAAGTCACCATACCACCCCTCAATGGTCTATTATCCATCCATTGCACATACCATGCTTGCGCCACGTCCTTGAGTGGATAAGTGGCCAACTCGGCCTTCTTACTTGTAGACAACCCCATAGCCAAAAGTATTTTAGAGACCTTGTTAATAACTTATTGGGGGTCTTCATCAACTTTAGATCCATAGAAAGTAGAGGGTTCATTCGAGATAAGTCCCTTAGACGGGAAGCCATAGTAGTGACTTATTGATGATGACGGGGAACAACCTCCCGGTTTGCTTGGGCCGTCATAGCTTGGGCTTGGAAGGTGGAGGATTGATCCAATTCAATGAGGGCAGCCCTTATATCTCCATCCGTCAAGGGTGGATGATTGATAGGAGGTTGCTCCACAGTAGTGTCTTCTTCAAGTGAAGGAACTTGCTCACCACAGGGAAAAGCTCCCACACTGGTAATTTTCTCTTCAAGTCTTTGAGCCGCATTCCTTTGAGTGTTCATGCTTCCTATAAGCATAACAATGGGATTATAGGTAAAAGAACACCATAAGTATACTCTATTGGCAGGATATAAGATTTCCAAGAAAGAGAGTGATTCCTAAGCTTCATATAGGTTACTACTCATAAGTGTGGCATGCTTCAAAATTATTAATACAAACCGACATAGGCGTAGTAGAGAGAGCGACATAACTCAACGATATTCAACCTCATGCTCAGATACCAAGTTTGTCACATCCGGGTTTACCCCCTAGACGTAACCGACATCATCGTCCTTTTCAAGGAATAAGTGTAGCCTCTTAGTCTCATGTCATTACATTCATAGGTTGAAAGATGCGGAAAAATTTAGAACTTTCATTTTAACTACTTGGAGGTTTACATAGAGCTCTACATACACATAATATATATATTCATATCGAGTAGATATAGACCCTTCCTATAGGAAGGTTACATAGCCTTCTACTTTTATTGCACATACATACATAGAAAATATGGAAATAGTCTCAATCATTGTCTCATCTCATACCATCTAAATGATTACCAGAATATGGGCATATCCCTTACATTAATCCAACAAGACCACAAATAGGTCATACAAAAGTATAGTACTCAATTGAAAAGGAAAGAAATGAAACAGTCGTTAAACTCATAAAAAGTCCATAAGCTAGAAGATGGCATTTCCCTTGGAAGTTGAGGACCTACCCCACTTGGATGAAAGGGAAATCTAAGACTTCAACAACGTCGCCTTCAAAACTCTTCAAAGACCGGAACCTAAAATGTTTGGGAAAATGGAAGAAATTGGGGTTAGTACTCCACATGTACTAAGTATGAGACCTTATTCATATACACAAGCGAAACATGCTAAAAATGGAATTTTGTCATAACTTTCCATTTTACCCCTTTAGGGACCTAGTACAAAGCCAAAAGAGTCATATCAATCAGCCAAACACGCTTACTAACGCAACAAGTAATACCTATCCCTACATGATTGAAAACCATGATTTACTACAACCCTAAAATCAAGGAATAACATCACAAGGATGAATAAGAGCCAATCATATCATGATAAGCAAGACAACTTCTCACAAATCCTTATCAAGTCAACAAGTGCAATGACCAAGCAAAGCCCCATAACCTTACTCAATCAACTATCCTCAACAAGAAAACATGACCAATGTCAAATTTTACATATCATGGCATTTAGGTTTATATTTTTATCATATATTAACATTATAGCCCAATGCATATTTATAAATGAAGTAATAAACATATAGTATCAACAATGTGCCATGGTCATCATTTATACATCATATATTATCATAACAAAAACAT
The DNA here is from genome assembly GCF_001406875.1 of Solanum pennellii. NCBI lineage: Eukaryota > Viridiplantae > Streptophyta > Magnoliopsida > Solanales > Solanaceae > Solanum > Solanum pennellii. The sequence continues at coordinate 37,811,739 of NC_028644.1, forward strand.
ATATAAGAACCTCCTCCTAAGACTCCCATTCAAGGCTAACTAGTGCAAGGTTTAAGTAGTGTACCATCCCCTACCTAGACTAAGCTAGACCTCTTTGTTATGTAAGTTAGAGTTCAAGTCCTTTAGTTCGTTTTACCTTTTGTGAACATCTTTCCCTAACTGACATAGACCACATGAGCTAGTGTGGGATCCAGTGTCATTAAACCCTACACCGAAAGGAGGACTACTTGCCAAGGTAGTACCAAAAAATGAAACATAGCAACTACGTGGATCCACTAGCTAGTATTCCTATGGGGACAACATAGTTCAAGAACTTGGAGGTTTAGTTGGGACCCTCTTTGTGATTCATGCATTATAGTCTCCAATCTCAAGAGTAATGTAGTGTTCCTACCTTCGCTATGTGGGAAGGGACACTTCTCAATCTAGTTCACTCGGTTCTAAGATAGAGTCCCTTTTTGAAATGTCTTTAATCCTTTAATTAACAATCATATCTTAGTTTAGGTCATAGGGTCTACCCCCTGTATAATAATCATCCTCAATAGATCAATAAGAATTGTACGAGTATAAGTCATTTAATCACAATCCATACAAGTGAGGTTAACACATTAACATTTCGTAGTATATCAAGGCACATGAATAATTTTCACCATCCTTATGTCACATACACCTTAATCAACCTAACAACATAGTCAACACATTTAAATTCATATCATACCACTCTATAATCCTAATACAAGGCATGCTACAATGTAATATAATGACTTAACAACAATTAATCACAATTGGTATTAATGATAGAGATTCTAAGACTTATTAAGTCTTCCTTATAGTTCATCATCAAGGTCTTACCATCAACCCATAACTCCACCCAATTTGGGGAGTAACATCATCACAATGATAACCAATAAGATAACAAGGACAGTTGCATCTCTATAACACAATTCAACACTAGATCACAACTAAAGAGAAGATACATAGGCTAATTTCACATTAAAATTCATAACCTAAATCACATCTCAAGAACTAGCATGATAGGCCTATAATTCATATTAATTTAATCCTAATAACATTATAGGATAGTAATCTAATCAGTAACCAAGTCAATTGAATAATCACAATACAGTATAGGTCAATATCACAACCTAGGGTTATGGATTGAGGATCATGTTCTTTAATAAAGACCAAATGATCAACAATTACCACAAACAAGTTAAATTACATGTTAATATATTCAATATAACCTAAAGTAATCATCAAAAACTCAATTCATAACTTGAATTTCGTAATAGAATGAAACCCATAAGAAAACTCAACTTTTGTAATCCATTTTGAAGGAACTCTTATAGGAAAGAGTCTCAAAGGTGAATTTGATCCATACCTTAACGTTTGACAAAACTTTGATGATGAATTCGTCCCTTTCCAGCCCCCAAACCCTAATCCTTTCTAGTCTTCAATGGTGAGTTAAAGTAGAGACACAAATTAGAGAGAAGGAAGAGAGTTTATTTGTGAGTTGTCTTTAGATAAATGAGGGTTGGGGGTATTTTTATTGGGACTTAATCAACCTAATTTTTACTCCCTTAAAACCCGAGTTAATCACCTAACCCACCTAATTAATTAAATGAAAGTAACTTAAATTGTGTAGAAAGTTTGACCCTCACAGATGAGACCACGAACGATGGACCGTCTATGAGTTGACGGCCTCTCAACATTTCATCCTACACTCCGTTGATGAGTTCAAAGTCTGTGCAGGCAGAGGACTTCCTCAAATTGTCTATGTTTTGGAAGACGGTGGCATCAACGCCCCGTCAGTCCACACACGGACCGTAGGTGTTCACGTCGATGCCCACTGTCCAGTCCTTGTTTCTTCAAACACAAGGGTCCTCCTCAAGGTCCCTTTGTTGGTCCTTGAAGAGTCGTACCCGGATGTTTAAACCATGAAAAAACTCAAACAGCTACAAGCTACCCTTCCATAAGTTTTCATATATGCCAGAATACTAAAAGTTAGTCAAATAGGCTAAGGCACACTAACACCCCTTTAAACCAACATCCTGGACGTCATGGATGTTCTTGAACGTTTTGGTTCTTAAACTTCCTAAATGACCTATATTCATTAAAATTAACTTAAAAACAATACTCAATCCTTATGACACCTATGTCAGGTTTTATGACGCGTCTTTGATTTTCAAGGTGTTAGAACTTTCTTAGGAAAGTACTTTCCCCGTGAGAGGAGGGAGGTGAAGGTTAAGGAGTTCATAAATCTAATGCAAGAAAATATGATTGTTGAGGAGTACTCATTGAAATTAACTATATTTTCTATGTATTCCCTATCCTTTGTGTGTAACCCTATGGATGAGATGAGAAGGTTTGTGACCTGGGTCGCCAACCTAGTGAAAGAAGAGGGACATACGTCCATGCTCCATGATGATATGAATTTTTATAAACTCATGGTTACGCCCAATCCAATGAGAAGTCTAATGTTTGTAGGATTGATAGAAACTTGAAGAGGAGTGGGCAAAGTGATAAAGCAAATCTATGTTGAAGAAGAAGGTTTCAAACAAATATGAATCTAGGTGTGCTAATGTGAAACTTGAGAAGGCTTGTGGTTCTTAGGATGGTAAGCCTACATGTGCTACTTTTGGGAAGAGGAAATATGGAAAATGCCTAACGGGTACAGTAGTTGCTTTGGAGGTGGTAAAGATGGAAATAAGGTGAGAGATTGTCCAACTATTTTTTCTAGAGGAAGAGAGAAGGAAAGTTCCTCTAAGTCATCTGGGAGTTTATGCTCCAAAGAAGAATCATTTCTATGGACTTCGTATTAGAAAAGAAAAGTCGGATGAGGATGAGGATGATGGTAAGTCCTTGTATTTCTCTCTTAAGTGTTATGAGTTTCTTCTATGTGGGGGAGTATGGTTAGTAGAGGAGCTAGACGGTCATAGTAGTATGTTGCGCGTTGCATTGTTTTTAGTTGTCTTGTTGGAATTGAATTTCATTAATTCCTTACATTGGGAATTTTCTGAAGATATGATTATGTTGTAAAATCTGTTTATATGGTTTTATCTTGCATATTACCATTTTCCATGATCAATTGTCTAAAAGTTGCATTTTTGGAAGTTTGAAGCATGCTCACTGCCAGGGAATTTATCTCACTGTAAGATGTTTGCAAAATTACATAATTTGTTCTTTGGTTTAAAATTGTTGTAATGCGTATAGAGATGATGTATATGAACATGAAAATGAATGTAAAAGAAGTGGATATTCCTGCGCGAATCTCTGCAATTACTTGTTCTGATTCTACGTATTGATCGTTTTGAACTAAAAGCAAACTTTTGGGTGGAAGTTCATGTTATTTTAAATGAAGAATGTGAGTCTTATGACATAATGAGTTTTAGAATGAGTTTCTATCTTCTTGTTGTGTTTTGAATCTCATGATTATGTGAAATTGATGTTTTCTCCTAGATTTTGTATTGTATAAAGTGTTTTGTGGTATGGTTATGAGATGTTAACAGAATCTCCACTCTTGGAAGTGTTCGGATAGTGGAAAGTGTCATTCGAGGACGAATGTTGTCCAAGTGGAGGAGAATGTGACACCTCTAAAATGAATTAGGTGAATCTAGATCCTAATATGTTCGTCATGAGGTTTTATGGTCTTAAATTTGTTTATAATGTGGTAAAGGAGTTAGTGTCTAAAGATTTAGATGAATTGGAAGTCAAACATCAAGGGACGACCAAAACGTTCGACGACTAGTCACCTATGTGCCTCATGTGGTTTTATGTGCTTATGTGGATGTGTCATGAGATTATGGTTCCTTATATGACTAATAATAGGTTTTATAGGAAGTTTGTCAAGTTTCATGAAGTTTGGAGGTCAAACATCCAAGAACGCCCATGACGTTCGAAAGGTTTTCCTTAAAATGACCTTATGTGTCTTAGCCTATTTCGTCAAGTTGTACGTGTTCGTTTTGGATAAAATTGATATGAGACATCGTTAGCTCGAATACGAGCATATTCGAGTTGGAAACGTCCAAGAAACATCCCCATGGACCAACCAAGGGTCCTTGAGGAAGGACCCATCTTGGTAGCCAAAACTGCCAAATGCAGTCCCACTTACGGAGGCAATCGATGCCCAGTACGCTGTCAACGCCCGTTTGGTGGAGGGCATTGGTAAAGATTTAGGAGTAGGAGAATTTTATCCAAGGAACAGTTTTTGATCCAAACCGCAAACCAGCAGGACGGTCCGTTGGTTGGTGACAGTCTGTAGTTGACTAGGCGTCGATGGTGCCTGCAATTCACCTTCTTTACTGTTAAATGAAGGGGTGATTTGTAAATGCACCCCACGTCCAAATAATTATTTGTGTGGTGTAATAAGGGTACTATAGGTATTTTAAGTGGGTTATAAGTCCTAAATACCCATATGAATTCATTATTTGAAAATCAAAATCCAAATTCTCTAAGAAATTCTCTAGAACTCCGTTGGAGCAAAAGTTCAAGGACGAGCTTGGATTGGAATTTGGTTGGTGATTCTTCATCAATTTCGTGGTTTAGCTTCAGTGAGGTATTGTTTTTTTATCCTTGAAACTCTCTTCTTCAAGGAGCCAAACTTCAAAGTGATTTTCTAATATTTTCTCAAAAGATCAATTTCTAACTTGTGATCTAGCAATGGGTTATTGCATAAAACATTTTTAATCATTAAATATTTATTGAATTGAGGTTAATTAGATGATTTTAACCTACAAATATTCATGAACCCTTGCAAAATTTAAACTCTTCTAATTGGCTATGTTATGGGTGTTATGATCGTGTCTCCATGCTTATGATTTCTAGTGTGGTTTTCTTTGGGCTATTTATTGATGTAAGGATTTTATTTGATTGATGTATAGACTGTCTTGTATTGATGATTTTATATTTAATTATTCTAGATTCATTGAGTATTATGATTTTTGTATTGAATTGATGATCATGGCCATGTGTAAGGGCCTTTTGGTATTGTATTGATGATTTACCTACGGATTGACGTGGTAAGAATGGATTGGTGGTGCAATGCCCTAATTATCTTTATTTTATGTAATGTAGGTCGTGAATTATGTTGTGAGTGGTATGGTACACTTATTGTGGCAGTGCTATGTTTTATAATTGTGAATTATGTGGCCTCATCGGCGTTACTTTATGTATTATTATGATCATGGCCTTGTCGGCAAACTACTTTATATATTATGATGGTTTGTGTAGTTGATTTATGTGAAGTATGATCAGATCTATCTACATTATGATTAAGGTGAAGTATGTGTTCTTCAATTGATGCTGTTAGGTGATCATGTTAGAATATGACTATGTCCTTAGGTGTGTAGTCTTAGAGTTGATGCATGATTCTTCCTACTTGATCATATGAGTCTTATGATGGTAATATTGATGACATTATAGTAGCGAGTAGTGTGACCTATAGATGATGATGGTTATGCATATATGCTTATAGAATGATCTGTTATATGTGAACTATGTGAGTATCTTGTTTTGTAGACTTGTGTCCCTTTCCTGTTACATGAATAGTGTGACTATGATGTTTCGCCTTAGGATAATGAAGCCTCTTATTAATGTATGAATGAATGATATGTGGCCTTGAACATAGTGAGAAGGTCAAATTATGTGGATCCCTCAACCTAGTTGAGAGGTTCTGATATCCTTGAAGTCGAAAGTTGGACTTAAGGTTCTAGTGCGAGTGGTGGACTTAAGTTTGGTTGGATTGAATGGCATGAAATCATCTTTAGGAAAATCATTGAGCTATCCACTTAACCATTTAAAGGCAACCCTAGGGGACCTCTTTGTAAGGTGAATGAGATTGGGTTATGAAGTAGATATGGAACCTCTTCATGTGATCGTTTATGTGAATTAATCTATGAGAAAAAAAGGCTAGCACCGAGTGATTATGGTTAGCGAAGTAGCTCCAATTAAGAATGAGGCTAAAACTCAAACAAACCCTTCATAATAATTAACCATGTGCCTACATGGGATGTGTCCAAGTTCTACCATTGGCAAGTAGAACATCCTCTATCGGAGTAGGTTATAACTTCGGATTCCATGCCTTGCTATCATGGTCTATGTAGGTTATTGCCTATTCTCATCATATTGGATACCCAATAGTGTTGAAGAAGTTCTATAGAGTTAAGTTGTTGTATGGGACGCTACCTAGACATTGGCCAATTGGACTTTGAAGATGTTAGTGAGTGAGTCCCTTGGTCTTCTCCAAGACCATTTCTTGAATGTCCTTATGTGATGAATGCCTCTAAAATGAACTGATGAAGATATTGACTCAAGTTAGAAGGTATGTAAATGAATAAGTACCTAATCTAGAGAAATTTTAAGGATTTCCTAGTTAAAGTGTGAAGGGGGTATAAAGGATGGTCTCTTCATGTATTACCTAGGGAAATCTTAAGAATGAGTCTAGATAGGAAAGTTGGTTGATAAATTAGACATGATCTAAACTTAGTAAGTCTTAAGAATTAGTTAGGTAATCTTGGAGAGGGTGTATGGGAGTTCTCTTCTTGACTTACTTAAGTAAGTCTTTTGATAACTCTGTTAAGGAGAATGTCGTATTATATATGTTATGTATTTTTGTGTATGGTAAGTGCATTCATCTCATTATAGGTAGTACCTATGATCATTTAGGTGTGCTTAGAGAGAGGCATGGGTGGTCTCTCTTTGTCTTACTTAAGTGAGTCTTAATATAACTTTTAGTTAGAGGGTTGTATGTCAAAAAAGTTCACTGTAACATTGAATTAAATCAATTTAACATTGGCTTAGTTCAATGTAATGTTCCTTAAAAAGTGATAAAATGCTTACGTATATTGTTTGTGTCTCTAAGGTGTTAAGTGTTCTTCTTATGCTTATACTATGATGTTTTAATAAAAAGAACATATTTCCATTTAATGTCCGTTATCATGATTTTATGCATTAAGCCATACTTAGTACATGTATTTGTACTAATTCCATACTTTATCTATCTCTAAAGTGATTCATAGGTGAATGTGCTTTTGGGAGCGAAACATGGATTACAGGATCATTCAAACAAGGTTCAAGTATGTCCTGATTTTACTCGACGGCATCTCTATCTTAGATTTCTTTTATCAAATCATTCTAATAGACTTAGTAGTACTATATTTCGATTGTATGGGCCGTTTCCCAAGTATTCTTGTTTCTAAGAGTTGATGATATTAGACTTAGTGTTTCCTATGGTTTTTATATGAAAGAGTTTTTGATAGACTATTGAGTGTTGTGAAAAGTTTTAATTCCTCACTAGTTTTTATATATGAATATGGGATGAATGATACGAAAGGGCTTGGACAAGACCTCCGATAGGTCATGTATGCCGTGCTAGGACCTAAGAATGCCCTAACTTCTAGGGTGTACTCTCGGTCTTTGACATCATGTCACCCCATAATTCACTTTCCATAGAATGCCGGAAACCCCATTTCACTTGTGCTTTCACAACATTATTTCAAAACGTTTTCATTCTTATTTTTTTATATGTAGGGGTTCCATCGTACTCGAAAGCATGGGTCAACGGGGACTTCTTTGCACTCCTTGATTTACCTTATCTTTTCACCACACCGCCAACTTAGGTTTTTGGCCTAAGTTGGTTGTTCAAAGAAAACATATCTCATGATAATTGAGGGTGAAGGATAAAAGACAGGTCACAATTGCATCATATTTTACAAGAAAAAGGTAAGCTGAAAGGATGCTCCAAAAAAGTTCACACCCTCACAAGGTAGGCCACAAAAGAGGCATAATGTAAAATTTGTTCACTCTTAAATTTTTTCAACTAAGCTAATTTCCAGAGCTTGCATCATGTATTCAACTGGACAAAGGGGGCAAAGTATAGGTGTCATCACATAAGGTTCATGGTAAACTCATCACACAAGGAAGTGACACACATGTCAAACAAGACTCCACACTTTCGCTAGTGTGCAATGTTCATCACAAGAGGCTAAATTTGATAATCAGCTAGCTACGCCGAGATGCAAAAAGTTTACATATTCTCTATGTAATTTAATTTTACCTCATTGTAGCTGCACATTAATTTTTGTTCGATTGAGAGCACTTTTCATTTCTTGATATTGATCACAACATATGCTCAAACCTGAAGCAGAACATCCACATTCAAACACAATCACGAAGTAACACAAAATTTTAAAAAAGGGTCAAAAACTATTTACAATTGAAACAAGGAGCCACACACTCAAATGTCCAGAAACACAGTGCAACAACACAATTTATAGCATAAAACCCAATATTCACAAGAGGTAGGTATTGAAATACCTCACCCAATCACAAATAAAAATAAATTTCTTCTCAAATGCAAGAAAAATATCCAAAATCAACAAAAAAAGACAAAGAGAGAGCTAAAGAGAAGTTTTGTCTAAACATTTGCTTTATCTATCGGGGCATCAATGCCCGCTTTCACAGTAGCCTAATCATGTGCATCAGTGCGTGCCCCGAGTTATATGAGTAACAATACCAGCTCAACTAGGGCCTGTCGTGGATGTCTCTGTCAGTGATGTCTAAATCACCGACTTTACAATTGTATCTTCTAGATAAGGCAGGTCTCCATGTATGCTCTCCTTCCCCACCTCTTTTTACTCCTCGTCGTTCTCTCTCTATGAATAAACAACGGCCACATCATCCCTCAACAGGTTTTCGGTGGTAACCAGAGGAATTTCAGAACTTGGTGGGGCTCCTCATCATCTACTATATCTAATTATGAAGTTAAGTCTGTAGACTTGAGATAGTCTACATCCTTCCTCAGATATGTCTCTTCGACTTTCAATGATGTAACCTTAGAAATATCCCCCAATGGATTCTTAAAGGACACGAATCCCACCATTTAATAATCAATAGAAGTTTTGAAGGGGATAAGTGCAGCAATGATTGCACTCTCAATCATCTATGGGGCTACACCCTCGAATTGGGTTGGCTGCATATCACCAAGATGGTCTAAGTGCCTCATTCTTGAGGATCATAGCTTGAGTAATCCTTGCATGCTGGGCTGCTGTAGAGTGTCATGGATCCTGGAAGGAAGAAGTGGGAGAAGTTGTACCTGAAGGCCCGGAGGTCGGAGTAGGCGAAGATGCCTCTTCAAGTATGGAGTCAATGTCCACCTCTGGAGATGTATCTACCGTGGTGATCTTCTGATGTCGGCCTCCTCGCATGTGTACTCGGCCTCTGTACGTTGAATGCCTATGGAAGATAAAGAAGTGACTTTAATATCTCTCGTCGCATCCCAAGGAACTCTAGAATGCCGGCACAACTCTCGGATCAGCACCAGGAATGGAAGAGAGGTCTTTCTTTATATGGATCTCATGGACATTTCCTACTCTATGAAGAGTCCCAAGTTAATGCTCTTCTTAGATATGATCGACCCAAGGTAGGACATCTTAGAGGGGTGGAGGATAGACTTATTCAGGATGGCACAATGGTGCTTCTATTAAAGATAAAAAAAGAATCGAGAAGCAATATTTAGGTTTTTTTCTCGATGAGGACCCCAGCCTTGGTCCACCTTTGGGTGGTATCGAAAATAAATGGTGCAAGCTATCCCTTTGAGTTATCTAGGGATTAAGTAGTAGGTAAGACCTCTTATGTGAGTGTAGAACCTAAAGCCGTGTTAAATACAATATTAATGTAATCACTACTACACCCTTCCTTCACCATAACCATGACCTACTTCACGGGTTGAAAGACACTGGCCTTCTTATTCCCCTAGGGCACCACCTCCCCGTATGCCGTATAAAACTCTAGGACTCAGGAAGGAATATAGGGGTCTGGTGAACTGCTCAAACCAGTGGAAATGGAAGGTATGCCTCACTTTGGATTATCTTCCCTCAAGGCCCCCGTATATAACAACTTCTCTTTAAATAGTCTGCAACCCATCAACTTTTAATATATTAGGAAGTCGGGGAGAAGGAACCGCTGATGGCACTAGAGGCACAAAAGGTATCAGAACTGGAACTGTAGCTGCTGCTGGTATGGATGTTGGGGCGCTCGTTGAGAAAGGATAAGATCTAGCACAAATTTCTGCTCTCTCTGTGACTGTAATTGCTGCACCTCATCCAACACATATATAGAAGCTTGAAAGTTAAAGACCTCTCGGTCGCTGCAGAGTTGTGCTTCGGAACCTCAGATGATGACCTCTCACCTTTTCCCTTGCGTCCCTTAGGAGGTTTTATTCTTCTCTTCTTAGGAGGATTTTCTCCCCCTTAATTTATCATGATAACTTGTGCTCTTTTATGGGGCGACATAGAAAGGTTGGTTTTGGTCATATCTCCAAACATCATCAAAAAGATTTAGAAATAGTTCAAACAAAGTTGCAAAAAATAGTTACACACACACTCGTCGAACCGGTCGGCGAGCCAAGTCGGGCACGCCAAATGGATTTACTCAAAATTTCCCTTAAAAATTGGCATTTCTGCGCTGGGAAGGAACTTTTGGTGAATAACTGATACCATTCGGGAAGAAAGGACTAGCCAACAGAAATTATAGTTCAGTTATTGGGGTTAGGGGCGTTACAAAAGTGATCAAGAAGACAAATGAAGAGTTGCCAAGTGCACTTGGTAATCTCAGCTTCTCGACAAAAGTTACAGAACCCAAACTCTTGTATATCATGAAATTAAAGGCCATCTAGGGGGATTGCCTAACCTCCAAGTGGTTTGGCGATCTTCACCCAGCTCGACAAATGGTCCAACGTGCCTACTTTCTACCCCGACTTCCGAATACAATGACGAAACCCTTGAAAACAAAATTAACTATGATTCCTTCAATTAAACTAAGACCTATTACACCCATGTTACAGTGATACTCAGACTTCTCCCACTTTTGCAAAATTTGTTCATTTGATGACCTTTACCCTTAACAATGACGTCAACCACTCCATTATTGGGAAAAATACATTATTTGGCACAAATTCAAGTTATTTCTACTTCACCCGACTAGACCCAACGACACTACCCAATAATATTCTAATCCATTTTAAGCATGAAAATCTGGGAAATCAATAATAGGCAATTTAGGCAAGATATTTAAAATTAAAACATGCATTCAAGCATACAATTATGAACACATAGGCCCAACTCACTACACTAAGATAAGAAAAAATGTAAATGAGTACAAAAACAAATATGACTTTATGCTCGAAAAACCACCCTTATATGCCAAATATAAATGTTGTTAACCTATATGAAAAAATCTAAACTCCGAAAACATAATAAACAACTAATACATGATAAAAACACAAGAATAAAGGAAAATATAGTTTGGGTTTGACTTTTGTAAGTTAAAAAGTGAGGGAATGTGAAAGACGTAAAACTTTTGGCCTTTAAAACCATAAATTTCTCACCTAATCGATGACATTAGTCTTAGTCATCGAGACACTCCGCGACGCGCCGATTGGACACTTACCTCGTTGATTTTTAGAGCACGTCCTGCTACTATTGTGGTCCAAACAACAAACAAAGTCGTGATCGCCGACTAGTTCGGTGATTCGCCTATTTTCTCCTAAGCTCTTCGAGTTTTACAAACTCAAAATTCAAAATTACTTGAGTTTAATGGCGGTCCATGTCAGGCTTGCCAATCTCTTCTGTGAGTCACCGACTTGACATTTTGATCGCCAACCTGCACTTTTGAAACACATTCTACATGTCAACCTGCAAAATAAACACATGATTATTTATAACTTAAAAATAAAAGGATAAACAATTGGGTTGCCTCCCAGAAGCGCCTTAGTTAACGTCATGTAATGACTTCCCCAATAAATCCTGATTGATGGGGAAGAGATAAGACAATAGATGAACCAATTTTGGTCTCTAATATCTGAATAGATATGGAATTGGAAGCAATCATCTGATTCAGTAGTGAGATATTCTCTTCTATCTCATTCAACACTCTATCTCGCTCTTCGACTTTGTGGAGAATGAGTGAGAGAATCTCTTCTACTTGTCCACCCTAATACTCCTTGGACTTTCTATGCTCATGAGGATAAATTTACTGGTAATTCTTTTTGCACGGTACCTCTAATTCCATAATCTGTTTGTCCACGAGATATAGATGAGTCAACAATGTGGAAAAAATCTAGTCCCTGTCAGTCTTATTTTTTGTATTGGCCGTGTGATCAATGAGTTGTTCGGCTTTTGCAATAAGGTAATCAGGTAAGACCACTGGGAGAAGTTTGGTCAGCCACTTCTTTGTTCTTTGGACCAAGACCTCTGTAGAAGCATTCTAGCAACATTTTGCAATGACCCTAAAATCAAATAAGTGAAACTAGAGCCTTACGTGTGTGTGTGAGAGTTGGTATGAGTTTTGAAGTGGTATATGGTTGTCCTGATCCATGGTTGAAGTGTTTAGGGGTTAGAAGTCAAGATACGACTCCCCAAGGAACACCCCAAACATTGTTGAGGAGGACCCTAAAGTCCAAACCCCAAAACCCCAAGGAAACCATGAGGCTTCCCAAAATAAATATTTTTTCCAAGATCTTGGTGACCTACAGAAGGGGAACACGCTCCATGGATAGCCTCTTTAGCTCATCGCCCCTAAACTCAAGGCACATCTTTGAAAAACGTCCATGCAGGATGGTTCGTGGACGCATCTGTGGATGGTGGTCCGTGGATCACACCTGTAGGACTGGTTTGGTTTAGCCAAGTGAAATGTCATTTTTAAATTATTTTAATGATTCTTTTAGAGCTTGTATGAATATTTTGGTTATTTTTAAAGTATTTAAACATATTTTATACTTTATTATTCAAAAATCCCAAATACAAACTTCCCTCCCCTCAAAAAGATATGTCTCTAGAACATGTATAAAAGGTGAAGACATAAAGCTTCCAAGGCCAGTTTCTTCAAGGTTTTCAAAGGAGTTTCAACGGGTTTTCCTGGTAATAAATATCAATGTAGGTTTGTCTTAATCCCTGTTTAATTTTCCATTCAAGGAGCCTACTCCAATGTTATTTAGGGTGTTTCAAAACACCCATGTTTTACTCAATTTCATGGGTTATTGCATCAAACAATTTCAAATGGTTTCTAATGACAAATTATGATAATATTGGGGTTTAATTGATGATTTATGTTAAAAATACTCTATGAACCCATGATTTCTCTCAATTCCTAAATTGTACTTTATGAAGATGTTTGATGATCATGAATGAATATGATGGATTATGCCTAAATTTATTTAGATTGTTGAATGGTATCATTACACATGTTTTAATTGAAGTGCATTGTTGGTGTGTTGGTAACTCTTGATCATGGAATTGAAGTGAAAGTTATCTCTGCATTAACTCTTGGTAATGATGGTAACTATGTGATAGTCTATTCTTACAGACACATACACCCACACTTGAATTATCAATGAATAAAGTTCAATGATAATGTTAATAATAAAGTACTATTTGAAAGGCTATTCTCATATTATTCTCTTATGAATGACAATGAATTGTTGTGGAAGTACTTTCTTACAATAACGGGGTTCTTTGGTGGAATACTATTCTCATGTTTGAATTTATGAGCTTTCGTATGAATTAATGAATGTTGGGTTGGGATGGATGCTCATCCGTGACTTGAGGCCGGGTATGAAGTATCAATCCTTTATCCCATAATAAACTAATGTAATCAATCTAATGTACTTTGTGGGCAATAATGCTAAGCACAGAAAGTATAAGGTTTGAGATGGGCGATCATCCGTTAGTTGTGGCGCGGTACTTAGTAGCAATCTTCTGAGATGGATGCTCACCCGTTAGTTGAGGTGGGGTATCTACTAGAAACCTCCCTATGCCTTAAACTATGTTACCACAAAGGTCTTTCTAGTGGATCTACATAAGGATAAACAAATGATAGTCCTACCTTACGATAGTAGGATTATCTTTATCCGGTGAGGGTGAGATTGGGATTCCATGTAAACTCACATAGTCTATGTCGGTTAAGGCTTACCTTCATAAAAATTGTTAATGATCTATGTCTTCGTAAGGATGTACTACTTAGTGTAGGTGGTGGTATATGTCACATCCGGGGAGCACCCCCTAGAAGTAACATGGTGTACTTGACCTATTGGAGGTCTTGTACAAGTCCATAGTTATCATTCATCGCATTGTCATATTAAATTTAGCGGAAAATTTAAAACTTTTCATAGCACATCATATGCTAGAAAAAATATCTCACATATATATATATATATATATATATATAT
>NC_028644.1:37826637-37833757 GCF_001406875.1 Solanum pennellii
ATATATATATATATATATATATATATATATAAACACAATTTAAGTCTCTTTGCCATCCTAGACACAACACATAAGAGTACAATAGGGACACGACCGTTATATCATAATACATAACTATACAATTTATAAGACTTTATAGTAGGTTAAACATTCGGACATCCTTGGACTTAGGGATTCCTTTCCTTGAGCTTGGGAATCACATATCAAGATACTCAATCACATAGACATCCTTTAAGCATCCATAACCTACACTGTGTAAAAAGTAGAGAAGAATGAAGTTAGTACAAAAATGCACTAAGTTATAGAACCATGCAAAAACATGTATTTTAAAGGCATTTAGAAGGAATTTAAGAACATGCATTTATAAGTAATGAAATCATACTTCATGCCTTTTTGAAAAAACTTAATAAAACCTTGATACAATAGCATTTCTATCATTCATACTTCATTTAGACAAACATAAAGGCCAAACATCATATAAGATCACATACAGAATTGAAGGCATTTTAGATTCCTATTACAGTGAGCTATTTTCTTCTTTACAGTAAGCTATCTCATGTAACAGTGAACTTCTTTTAACTCATCAACCTCCCAAGTAATCCTTTATTGATACTTGATGCATTGCATCACCTTAAGGTCACAAGGAAACCACACATACAACTTACGTAAGCCAAACATACCACCATATAAGTATAGTACAAAATAGACATATTTAATCCAAGACTATAAGGACGTTAAAGAAATCTCTATTCACTTTGCATATATACACTAATTTCACTTCACATAAATCATTATAGGACTTTATTCATGACCACTAATCTAAGTATACTAGTTCAATGTACATGTGAAGCCCCATAACCTTACACATACTTAGAAAACTCATCATGAGACCACAAACCTTAACATCCAATTCATACATCGACATAGTAAGTGAAGACAACTTCATTCGTATCAATAAAACCTTCATCATGTAGTCACTAAGACCAATATTAAATATGTACATCTAGAAAACTTCATATAGGCTCATACCATGCATTTCATCACAACAATTAGACAAATACTACAAATTCATGCATATGGAACTTATACGTAGTCACATGCATTAGAGTACCTTCCTAGGACTCCCTTAGATTGCTAGTTGTGCAATGTCTAGTTGGGTTAATTACTTTCACCAATCCTAAGTACCTTTCCTTAGGTTATCCTTGTTAGGGTCCTTTACTTCATTTTACTTCCATTGTCAGTTTTACTTTGGGGAAGCTATAGCCATAACTGATAATAAAAACATGGGTGCTAAACATGGAATTTGGTGTTGTAGAGACTTACACCATTGGAAGGTGTTCTTACCTAGCCAAGGTACAACATAAACACATAGTAGCATCTTAGCTGATATCACTTGCTAGATCCTATGTGGCAAGCATAATATATTGAACTTGGGGCTGTCACGTAAGGATAAACACTATACCTTTTGTTTGATCATGAGGCTATCTACCCTGTAAGGGATGTTAGTGGACCCTTGAGCCTTCCCTCCTTAGGAAGGTGCCACCCCCTCACCTACAAGTTCACTCGGTGCTAAGCTAAATTCCCTTTATTTAAAAACCTTTATTATAATTACTTTATAAAACATACGTTTAGGAGAGTCAACCTCTCATATGCTTAGATAATAGGTCATAGATGAGAGTTCATCAACCTAAATCATGTGAGAAACCCTTTCATATGGACATAGCATATGTAATATCACTATCTAGCTTAGAGTACAATTGAGAACACCTCATAAGAGACTTTACTATTAAATATATCATCATTCACGTGTGTGTGTATACTTATATGTGATCACTCCTTTCACACAAACACATTAAGACCACACATGACCATACATTCATATTCATGCACATGGATAACCGAACCTAGGAACTTTCTTATCAAGGCAAACCTGCACAATGCATAGGCAAAGGTCCCATACCTTTGCCCATGCTAGTACACCTATCAAGCCATCCTAGTTAAGGAAACACATATCGTACTTTCATAGACATAAGAAGCATGCATAGTAGTAGACACTAGTGAAGACAAGGACAACCTTTCATTAGACACTATGATCCTATACTACTTGTAAGCAAACATGTAGAGTGAGGGTATGTGTACATTGGTCAATATGATCACATAATGTCTATCAAAAACACATTGAGGCATCCATGCTCTTAGGACCACAATACACTTTCAAGCATAGAACACACAACACACAATAGCATAAAAAACAAGCCAACTTCATATTAAACTTAATACTCCTAACTTTTGCTATTCATGAATTCACATAGGTGTACATAGGTAAGGGATAATAAACCATTATAACTCATCAATGGAAGCACCGACATTTTCCCCTTAAAGATAAGCATATGCATATACAATAGTCATAAAACCTTGATCAAACCTAGAATAGGAAAATAGGCATAGGCTTCACATATTGTGCTTATCATCACCACACACTCATATATTCATCAGATTTTCTTCAAGGCCATAATAAACACATATATAGATTGATAAAAAATAAACACCACCACTATAAGTGGACTGTACCACAGAATGCCATACAAGGCAAATTCTAACAACAATACTGTAGAGATGTAGAGAAGTAGATTAATTCTAACCAATCTTTTAGCCTTTGGTCATCATTGAACATTACTATTCTTTAATCAACAATTCAAGTATAATATATTATTTCAAGTACAATAATAATATGTGAAGGTATGCATAATATACTACAAAGCCATGCTACAAGCTAGTACAACACATCACCAACATACTAGAAGGTAGAAGAACATAGACCCTTAACCAATTTCGCTTGCATGTATTATAAATCATACTTCAGAACTAGCATCAACCTAAGGAAGTATCTAAATACATAATAATAAAGTCTAACTCATGCTTTATCTACCATAGAATGAAGGTCACATAATGTACTTTACATCATTCCATTTGTAGGCTACAAGAACCTAGATCAATTCAATCCAAGAATCCTTTATTTTGATCATGAAGTATATCCACAACATATCAATAATATCAACGTAGTTTCGATGATCTTTATATAATCGAAATCTTACCACAGTTGTCATAAAGTCAAAATTACAGTGAGTATGCTATATTAGAAATCCATGGAGATAGAAGAACATAGGCTAATCAAACCTTGATACACATGAATAATTTATCTACAATTCATCAATGAAATCCAAGAAAGATAATAGATACAATTATCCCTATACAATTGAATACCACATTCACGCATAATAGAGGCAAGGTTACACTGAGCACATAGAGACATAGGCTAACTTATTCAAATATTCATATATTTATCCACATGGATCCTTCATCATAAATACACGTAAATAACAGTAGACACAATCAATTCAACGTAAGAGAATCAAAATTTAACCAATAATAAGGCACGATCACAATGTCCATGCAAAAAGTAAATCAATTTTGGGAAGGGACATGGGTTCATAATGCAATTGGATTAATTTTCACGTTAAAACCAATACATTATCATAAATTTATCATGATTAATCCATTAAAAAGGTTTTTAGAAAGAACCCACGGCTAGATTGAAGAAGAAGAGATTTGATCATGAAACTTCTTTTAAAACATTGAGATTAACTCTCCAAGTGAAATGTTACTTAGAAAAGAAGGATCAACATACCATTATCTAGATTAATACCTATAAAAATTGATGAAAAATCCATGGAAATCAAAGTTCCAAGCTGTTCTTGACCTTCACCTTCAATGGAGGTTTCTAGGAAGAATTCGTTTTGGAGGTAAAGTGTATTTTGTGTTAATTGGATTGGGAATGGGTTGATCACTTTTTTGATCACTTATATACACAAAAAATTAATGAAATAAACCAAGTATGTTCATGTTAGGAAGTTGGTTGAATTTCCCGTTCACCTCTTTAATGAAACAGTCCCTAGGCTGCTGTTGAAGGCCACCATGGACGACCTGTAGGTCTATCGAAGGGTCGTCTGTGGCTGCAGTCGATGAGGGGTTGGGCTGTGTTTTGGATAAGCATTATCCTGGCTAAATGACCATCAATTAATTAACCACAAACGGTACTTTAGTTAACAAACGTGACGTATGTCAACAAACGGGGCATCGTTTGGTTTAGTCGATTGATACTGCCAAGGCAGTGTCTCGACAACCTTTGGGTCCTTCTTGTGCGCCATTTTGCGGGGCTTTTGAGAAGCTGTACCTGGATGTTTTCAATGTATATATGAAAATTACCAAGTCAAGGACCTTCAACATCAGTTTCACCCAAAATAATTACATGTATTACGTCCAAACATGCTAGGCACTATCAAGACACACACGTGTATGTCATAAGGACTACCTTTCGAACGTCTTAGATGGTCTTGGACGTTTGACCTCTAAACTTCATGAAACCCCATATATTGCCTATAACTATCATTTAACTCATTTTAAGACTTTATAAGCCCATTATACAATAAAAACACATAAAACATCTAAGGCCCCTTTGGCGACTAGTCGTCGAACGTCTTTGTCATGCCTTGACGTTGAACTTCCAAATAATCTCAAACATAACACACTGTCTCAATACTATATTATAAACCATTTTAGAACCTTATACCCTTATGAAAAACATGTTAGGATCTATACATCCTAACTCATTTTGGGTGTCTTACAATATCCTACACTTGGGAATATTCGTCATGGAATAACACTTAAAATACTTTAATCACAACAAGGACTTCAATGAATTATAAAGCAGCACACAATGTTCATAAAATTATCACACGGAAGTCAATGCACCAAACTTATAAGGAACAAAAAATCACACGAATTAGCTCTCAATGTACACAGGTAAGCCACACTTTCAGTCACTCATGATCATCACATCAAACACTTAGGTACTTCCCATGTTCATAGGAGGAACATCCTTCTCCTAATCATAACATAATCATTATACTTTATTTTATTAAGAGAACATCATGTAAGAGCACACATAGGCATATTCCAACAACACTCAAGAACAAGTAGACACTCATACTACAATGCACATAGACTTGAGTTAAGATAGGTTGACAATGGATTCTTATTAGTTAGAACTGGTGCTATGAGGGTAATACTCAACCATACCATGTTTAGTTGTTTTATGAAGGAATGTCCTTCTCCTCAACACACCTACATGTATAATGAGCACACACTAAAGCAAGGCACAAGGTCATTTCATTTTTAAATGAGAAACTCTCAGCTTTTAAACCAAGGCATTCTCATGTTCCCTTCCTAGTGAAGTCTACATGGTAAGTCACACCAAGCACGTCACAACAAATTGGAAGCCATTTCACGAAATGTCAATTTCTAACACACAAATAGCATTCTCAACAAGCATCATTTGGGAAAAATATCACAAATCATATGCACACAGAAGACACTTAGCTAAACATGCTTTCACCTTTTAAGAGTGAGCCTACAATCATGTTTTCCTAGCCATAAAAGACACATAGTTTTCAAGAGAATCAACATTTTTCATTCTAAAGAGACTCAACTTTCCATTATGAGGCTAAACTTAACATATCAAAAGTGACAAAAATCATGTTTCTTACCTTATCTAATGATTTCAAATGCATAACTAGCATGTTAAGATGCACCATCAACATGAGAAAAGAAGTGTTCAATCAAAATTCTTTTTGAAGTACTTTAAAAATCATCAAATATCATTAAGATGGTGTCAATCAATCCATACTAAACATATAGAGGTCGTCCAATCCATATTTTATGCAAAACTCCATTCATGAACAAGCTTACTAAAAATTCATTAGATTCAAGCTCCAGCAAAAAAAGAGGACAAGGTAGAAAATATCTACAACCTTACTACTCCATCACCATCCCCCACTTAGGGTAAACCCAATTAAGAGCAACTTAACCCAACTTTAAAAGGATCTTTAGTATAATAACCTTCATTTACATCACTTAATAGTGATTACCACTTTAGAAGGAGTTAAAGTAAGTCAACCAAGGCATTCTAAACATTATCACCTGGGCAATTTATCCCCAATCATGAAGTTAGGTCATATTATTCACCCACATAAGGATTTTATACAATACAATAGACACGAAGGTCATACAACATTAGGGTAAACAATAGAGAATACTTAGCTATAGAATTTCTTCTTTTTATTTGGACATTATAGTAAGGTGACTTCTAGGTCAATCCAACCCGCATCATCACCCTACCAGAAAAAGCATACTAACTTTACAGATAGGACCAAGTCCATAGAAGGGACTCCAAGACATACTAGGCAACTATAAAGGACCACATCTATACAAAGGGAAAGCATTGAACACTTTTAAGCACATATTCTTAGGGTAGAATGCTTCCATAGGTAGTCACTAAGCATTTGAAGATCAAATAATAATATTAGGCTACCATCATGTAAAACCATATAGCAACACATCATTCCAAAAGAAACTCCTTTTAACCATTACAAGTTCTATCATGCTTTAATCATATCATGACATACATTTCTCAACATAACATGCTAATTTCACATAAATCGCATACATAGACATAAATGTCATCACATCATCAAAACATGCCAAAATTCACCTTCACACATAGTCATCCAACCATAAAACAAAGTTCAACATTAACTCACCTTTTGTCCCTCAAGGTTAGTGAACAATCTAATCCAACAACCACATCTAAAGGACCATCGGAAAAGAAAATATAAGAGAGAGATCTTATCGAGTTAAGTTGTATGGCACAATATGAGAATAGTCAAGAAAGAAAACTTTATTGTCTTATAGCCTCCCACACCATTTGATGTGTCGCGACTCACCACCAATGATACAAGACTTTACTAGACGTGGCAATATGAGACTTTAGAATGTAAACTACCTTTATAAACCTCATACTCCAATACCACGTTCGTCATATCCAGGGAGCACCACGTAGAAGTAACATGGCGTACTTGACCTCTTGGAGGTCTTATACAAGCCCATAGTTATCATTCATCGCATTGTCATAGTAAATTTAGCGGAAAATTCAAAATTTTTTATAGCACATCATCTGCTATAAACTTTATCTCTCATATATATATATATATATATATATATA
>NC_028644.1:37833865-37941597 GCF_001406875.1 Solanum pennellii
ATATATATATATATATATATATATATATATATATATATATATATATATATATACACACACACCCACACACACACACACATAATATCATAAGTACATATTTACACCTTAAGTCTTTTTACCATCCTATAAACAATGTCATAAGAGTACAATAGGGAAACGACCCTTATAACATAATACATAACTACATAATTTATAAGACTTTACAATAAGCTAAACATTAGGACATCCTTGGACTTAAGGATTCCTTTCCTTGATCATGGAATTCACATATAAAGATCCTTAATCATGTAGACATCCTTTAAGCATCCACAACCTACAGATTGTATAAAAAGTAGAGAAGAATGGGTTTAGTACATAAAAGCACTAAGTATGACAACCATTAAAAAGTATGCATTTAAAAGGGACATTTCTCTTGAAATCATACTTCATGCCTTTTTGAGAAACTTCATAAAACCTTGATAAAATATCATTTATATCATTCACATACATCATATGAACATATTCAAAGGCCAAACATCATATAAGATCACATATAGAATTTATGGCATTTTAGAGTTAGATTAAGTGAGCTATTTTCTTCTTTACAGTGAGCAATTTAATTTTACAGCGATCTTGTTCTTTTAATTTGTCAACCTCCTAAGTGATCCCTTATTGATACTTGATTCAATGCATCACCTTAGGGTCAAAAGGAAAATCACACATACAACTTACATAACCCAACACATACCACAATTTAAATATAGTACAACATAGACATATTTAAGCCAAGACTATAAGGACATTACAATGAACTCTCTTCACTTTGCATATATATACTAATTTCTCTTTATATAAATCATTGTAGGACCTTATTCATGACCCCAATATATGTCTACTAGTGCAATGTATATGTGAAGCCCCATTACCTCATACATACTTAGTAAACCCATCATGAAACGACAAACCTTAACATCCAATTCATACATCCACATAGTCAGTGAAGACAACTTCATTCATATCAACAAAACCTTCATCATTTAGTCATTAAGACCAGTATTAAACATATACATCAAGACCACTTCCTATAGGCTCAGACCATGCATTTCATCACAACAACAAGACAAATACTACAAATTCATGCATAAGTAACATATACATAGTCACATGCATTAGAACACGTTTCTAGGACACCTCTAGATAGCTACTTGTGCAATGTCTAGGTGGGCTCATTATTTCTACCTATCCTAAGTACCTTCCCTTAGGTTATCCTAGTTAGGGTCCTTTACTTCAATTTACTTTCATTGGACATTTTACTTTAGGGAAGCTACAACCTTAACCGACACTAAGACCATGGGTGCTAAACATGGAATTTGGTGTTGTACATACTTACACCAATGGAAGGTGTTCTTACCTAGCAAAGGTAGAACACTAACACATGATAGCATTTTAACTGATATTGCTTGCAAGATCCTATGTGGCAAGCATATTTTATGTAACTTGGGGCTGTCATGGAAACATAAAATCTACACCCTTTGTTGGGTCATGAGGCTATTCACCCTATGAGGAACGTTAGTGGACCCTTTAGCCTTCCCTCCTTAAGAAAGCTCCACCCCCTCACGTAAAAATTCACTCGATGCTAAACTAAGTTCCCTTTTATTGAAAAAACTTTATTATTAGTACATTATAAAACATAAGTTTAGGAGTGTTAACCCCTAATATGCTTAGCTCATAGGTCATAGATGAGAATTCATCAACCTAAATCATGTGAGAAACCCTTTCGCATGAACATATCATATGTAATAGAACTATCTAGCTTAGAGTAGAATTAAGAATACCTTTCAAAAGACTCTACTGTTAACTAGATCATCATTCATGTGTGTGTGTATACATATATGTGAGCACTCCTTTCACACAAAAAGATTAGGAAAACACATGACCATACATTCACATGCATATACATAGACAACCAAACCTAGGAACTATCCTATCAAGGCACACATGTGAAATGCATAGGCAAGGTCCCATACCCTCGCCCATAATATTACACCTATCAAGTCATCCTAGTTAAGGAATCACATATCATACTTTCATAGACATAAGCTTAACATGCATAGTAGTAGACACTAGTGAATATGAGGACAACCATTCATTAGACACTATGATCCTATACTACTTGTAAGCAAACATGCAGAGTGAGGGTATGTGTACATTGGTCAATGTCACATCCCGAAACCACACCCTAGAAGTTAGGGTAAATTTTAAATTGCAACCGGCGTACTTGACCTCTCGGAGGTCTTGTACAAGACATTACATATCATTCATCGCCTATACATAATCAAAAGTAGTGCAAAATTAAAACTTTTCAAAAAACATATCATAGTCTTTTAAAACATTTTCATATAAAGTTATAGGAAATGTAAAGTCTCAATCTGATCACTCTTATACATGAGAATACTTGGGACACGGCCCATACACAATACGAATATAGAAATACTTAGTGTATTACAATACCTCAAATGGAAACATAAAATACATCTACGCCCTCGAATCAAATGAGGACATACTTTGACTTCTCTTAAATGATGCTATGATCCAAGTCTTCACTTACAAAAATCTCATCACCTACCAACAACTATAGAGATAAATTAAAGCATGGATTAGTACAATCGCATGTACTAAGTATGACATAGTGAATAAAAATCATGTAAATAAACATTTATTGGAAATATAAATCTTTTCATTTAAAAATCATATTATAATCATCAGAATAACATTTAACAACATAGAAAGACATAAAATAACATTTAAACATGTTAACATATTTTTGAGCCAACATTACAGTAAGCTCAACTCAATGCACAGAGAAGGAATTTACTGTTACAGTGAAGTTGTCTACTTCTTCCTCATACAGTTCTTAACTTGTAGTATTATAACTAAAAGCTATCCTAAGACCCACTTAATCAACACAAAGAGAGACCACCCATACAACCTCCCTAAGCATACCTAAATGACCCTCAAGAATCATTGTAATAATACACATACACGTATACAAAACATCAAACACATCAACATATAGATACTATGACATTCTCTTACCAAAGGGTATCAAAAGACTTACTTAAGTAAATAAAGAAGATAACACCATGATTGACCTCTTTAAGAATACGTAAATAATCCTTAAGACTTCCTAAGTTTATATCATGTCAAAATAATCAACATTTTTCTCTAATTAGAGTCATTCTTAAGACTCATCTAGGTAAGATACGAAGTGACCATTCCTATGTCCCCTTCACACCTTAACTAGACAACCCTCAACTACTCTAGATAAGTAATTATTCATTTAATGTACTTTCTTAACATAGGTCATTACATTCACTAGTTAATTTAGGAAACATTCAACACATAAAGGACATTCAAGTAATGGTATTGCACAAGATCTAGGAACTCCAAGTAACACCTTCAAAGCCTATTGTGCAATGTCTAGATAGTGTCCTATATAACCACCTCAACCTCTGAAAACTACTCTAATGCTAATTAGGTATTCATATGACGAGAATAGGCAATAACCGACATAGACCATGGAATCCGAAGTTCCAAACTACTTTAATGAGGGTGTTCTACTTGCGAATGGTAGAACTTAGAAACATCCCATGTAGGCACATGGTTAAGGAATGCTTTGTAATTTTGTCTCATTCTTTAAATAGAACTACTTTCCTTTCCATACTCACTCGGTGCTAGCCTTATTTCTCATAGAGTAATTTACACTTAAGGTTCATATAAAAGGGTTCCATATCAAGTTCATAACCCAATTACATTTACCCTACCAATTAAAGGTCCACTAAGGCTACCTCACAATGGAGACAAGAAGATCATCATGACTTTCCTAAGGATTAATATGATGCCATTACAACCAATTAACTTTAATTCTATCGTTCCTTTACTTTGAAGGACACCATTCGGACTCACGACTTCAACATTCTTAACCTTACCACTAGGTTCAAGGTTTCACATAAAAGACCCTCTTAACTTCTTTAAGGGCACGTGTAATTCATACATTCAATACTAAAAGACATTAGCATCCTAATTCAAGGCATCACATATTCACATTCATACATACATCAAGCAAGGGACACAAGTCAACCAAGACAATACACCATACACTTCACTTTAATTCGTAATACATGTCATTCTAGAAGCACATTAAAATAACCCTTATTATCTTCAAGTGATCCTACATACTATCATATCAACATTCTTATGAAAATCATACACTCATATCGTCAAGTAGTAATATTCATGCATCAACACTAAGACTATACACACAAAGCCACATTCATACTCTAAGATGAACCTACATAACATCATTAGATGAACAGATATACTTTTACATTACTTAACATGTAGATAGATATCATCATATTTCACATAATCTACTACATAAATAATCAAACTACTTCAAGAAATTTTCCAACAAGGCCATGATCATCGTATTACTTAACACCGCCACCATAAGTGGGCCATCACAATCACAACATAATTGAAGTCTAATTTATCATAAAAAAAAAAGGAAATAGGGCAGATTAAAGCACAACATCCTCAACACCTCAATCCAATGCAAAATCTCCACATTCGATATCACAAGGCCCTTACCCATGGCAATAACAAACAATTCAACATAATCATAACAATATTCGTGAAACTTGGTCAAATTAATACATATTAATCAATATAATTCAACCTAAATATCAATTTACTACAATTATTACATCAATCAACATCCTACATAAAACAACATTAGAATTCATCAACATTAGAGCAATAACAAGTAACCTATAACTTAGTCAGAAATTAGGGTTCATAAAATTCATGGGTTCATAGGTTATTTTAGTTTGCAATCATCAATACCATAACAATTAAATCATTATTTAATGTTTCTAAAACCATTAATGCAAGAACCCATTGAATAGATCATAAAATTGGAGAATTCAACTTGAAAACTTTAGAAATTATCTTTTAAAGTTGGGCTCCTTGATGAACAGAGTTTCAAGGATAAAAATCCATACCATACTGAAGAAAATTCTTCAATTTGATAATTAATCTCCACTTAACTCATCAATCCAAGCCCTTCATTGATTTTTGGCTCCAAGGGAGTTCTAGGGAATTTTCTAAGGGATTTGGGGTTTTGATTTGGACGAATTAAATCTTCTAAGTGTTAAAGAATTATACACACACTTAAAATACCTAAAATACCCTTAAGAAACCGTCAAACCTTTTATTTGGAAGTGGGGTGAAATTACAAGTTCACCACTCAACTTAACAGAGGCCTGCGTAGAACATAGCCCCAAATGACGGTTGCCCATTGACGGGGCGTCAGTCCAGACGTGGACCGTACTATCCTCAGTCGATGGGTTCAGAGACTGGAAAATGTGAGCTTATCTCCCTAGGCTAAGTAACAAACGTCTCCCTCCACCTACGGGGTGTCGACCATGCCATTGGCCGTTGTTTGCCATCCGTAGGTGGGACTACATTGGGTAGTTCTGTCCACCAACATGGGTCCTTCCTCAAGGACCCTTGGATGGTCCTTGGGTATGTTTTCCTGGACGTTTCCAACCCAAACATGCTTTTATACGAGTTAGAACCTCTCACATGAATTTCATCCAAAAATAACACGTAAAACTCGATAAAACATGAACGTCATGGACATTAGACCTCCAACTCCACGAAACTCGACACACTGCCTATATACATCATGATATATCATATAAAGACCTTACAAGATCATCAATCACACATAAAAACTTATAACAATATATGAGACACATAGATGACTTGGTCGTCGAACGTTTGAGTCGTCCCATGACGTTTAACTTCCAATGCACCGAAACTCTTAGAAAATGCCTCAATACAACTTTATACACTTATTTAGGACCTTAGACCATCATGACAAACATGTTAAGCTATAATTCACCTAAGTCATTTGCGGGGTCTTACCGTCAATATGATCACATAATGGCTATCAACAACACATTGAGGCAGCCACCTTCTTAGGACCACAATACACTTTAAAGCATAGACCACACAACACGCAATAGCATAGTAGATAATCCAACTTGATATAACACTTAAGACTCCTAACTTTTGCTATTCATGCATTCACATAGGGGTACATAGGTAAGGGGTTATTAACCATTATAACTCTCAATGGAAGAACGTACACTTAACCCTAACATAGATATACACAAGCTTGTACAATAGTCATAAAACCTAGATCACAACTAGAACATGAAAGGAGGCATAAGTTTCACATAGTGTGCTCATCATAACAACATACTCATATATTTATCAAATTTCCTTCAAGGCCATAATCAACACATATATAGATTGAAAAGAAGTAAACACCGCCACTATAAGTGGAAAATCCATACAATGCCATTGAAGGCCAATTCTAACATCAATACTATAGAGAAGTAGAGTAATTCTTACAAATCTTTTAGCATTTGGTCATCATTGACCATTACTATTCTTTCATAAAAAATTCAAATATAAGACAGTACCTCAAGTAAAATAATCATATATGAATTCCTGCATAAGCTACTACAAGATCATGCTACAAACTAGTACAACACATCACCAACATACTAGAAGGTAGAAGAACATAGACCCTTTACAAATTTCACTTGCATGGATGATAAATCATATTTCAACAATAGAATCTATATAGGGCAGTATCTAAAGACATAATAATCAAGTCTAACTCATGCTTTATCTACCCTAGACTTAAGGTCACATAATTTCCATGACATAATTCAATTTGTAGGCTAAAACAACCTATCAATTCATTCCAAGACTCTTTTATTTTGATCATCAAGGATTAATACCCAAGACTCTTCCATAATATCAACCTAAGCCAGTAGTTATGATGATCTTTGCATAATCGAAATCTTTCCACAATTGACATAAAGTTCAAATTACATTGAGTATGTTATATTAGAAATCCATGGAAGATAGAAGAACATAGGATAATCAAATCTTGATCCATGTGAATAACTTATCTACAATTCATCAATAACATCCAGGTAAGGCAGTAGATACAATTATCCATAGACAATCTAATCCCACATTCATGCATAATAGAGGTATGGTTTCAGTGAACACATATAGACATAGGCTAGCCTTATTCAAATCTTCATACATGGATCCACGTGGATCCTTCATCATCAATACACATAAGTAACAGTAGACATAAGAAATTGAACATAAGAGAATCATAGTTTTACCAATAACAAGCCACGATCACGAGGCCCATGCAAGGGCTAAATCGAGCTTAGGAATGGACATGGGTTCATAATGCAATTGTATTAAATTTGACATTAAACCAAATAAATTATTATCAATTAAATATTATTAAGCCATTAAAAACGTGTTAGAAAAACCCATGGCTAGATTGAAGAAGAAGAGATTTGGTAATGAAACTTCTTTGAAAACATTAAAATTAACTCTCCAAGTGAAAGGTTACATAAAGATGAAGGATCACCATACCTTTATCTATATGAAAACCTTTAAAAATCGATGAAGAATCCATGGATATCAAAGATCCAAGCTGTTCTTGAGCTTCACCTTTAATAGAGGTTTCTGGGGATAATTGGTTTTGGAGGGAAAGTCTATTTTATTGTGAATTGGATTGGGAATGGGTTGATCACGTTTTTGATCACTTATATGGACCCAAAAATAATGAATAAATCAATTAGGGTCAGTTTAGGAAGTGGGTTATATTTTCTATTCACCCCTTTAATGAAATAGTCGCTAGGCAACAGGTGCAGGTCACCATCGATGCCTTGTAGGTCCATCGACGGGCCGTCTAAGGCATCAACCGATGGGGTTTTGTCTGTTATTGGATGATCCTTATCAAGGAGAAGTGAAAATTTACGAATTCACAAACAACAAGAAATTTTTCAACAAACGGGGCGTCGCTTGGTTGAGTTAATTCACAGTGCCAAGGTAGTGTCCCGACAGCCTTTGGATCCTTCTTATGGGCCCTTTTGTGGGGCCTTTGGGAAGTCGTTCGTGGAAGTTTCCAATGTAAATATGAACATTAACAATTCAAAGACTTTCCACATAAGTTTCACCCAAAACAATTACATGCAACACGTCAAAATATGCTAGGCACCATTAAGACACACACATGCATGTCTCAAGGACTATCTTTTGAACGTCTTAGATGTTCTTTGACGTCTGACCTCTAAATTTCATGAAATAGTACATAATGCCTATAAATATCATTATTACTCATTTGAAGTATTAATAAGCCCACTAAACAATCAAAAACACATAAAATCATCTAAGGCCCCTTTGGCGACTAGTCATTGAACGTCTTGGTCGTTCCTTGACGTTTGACTTTGAAATCACCTGAAACTTTACACACTGACTCAATACTATATTACAACCATTTTAAAGCCTTATAACCTTAGTACAAACATGTTAGGTTCTATAAACCCTAACTATTTTGGGGATCTTACACTATAAGACTTCATTTATACATTGCAGAAGTAGGCATCAATCATGGTGTGTTTCTTATACTCCTAATAAGTGAATGGTCTGTTGTGATTATGTGTTGATTAAGAATTTTGATATAATGTATGATTAATGAAGGTGCTCTTAATGTAATGAAACTAATGAAGAATGTTGACTCTTAAATGCTTATATGCTTTAATGTAAAAGATGAATTCTATACTTGGCTTGTACTATCAGTTAATTCATTGTCATGGCTATTATATATATGAATGTTCCTGGTCTATGGTGATTTCAAAGGAGTACTAAGTGTGAGTAGTATATGGGATGCTAAATCCACATCGCACAAGTATGACTTAGAGTTGTCTTAGATGTTCGTCATAGTGTGAAATGGTGATTCATGTGATGTTTATGTCTCTTATATGCTTTATCGGTAGTGCAAATTATGAATGGTAAGTTCACTTTTGGTGACCTTAATTTGGTACCTTTGTGTGGATGGTGGTAGGAGATGTTGTCGGTACATTGGAAAAAGGTATAGCATGAGGGTAACTTGAGGTTAAGGCTTAAAGCAAAGGTAATGGGTCATATGGTTGATGATGTTTTAACGTGCACAGGTAATGTTGGTTGTGACTTATATTATACCTCCTTTACTCATATTCATGATGTTTTACCAAAATATCATACAAGCATGACTTTCAAATCAAAGGTGTTGTTAAGCATATTTTTGCATGGCTATCATACTTAGTACTTAATTTTGCTAACCCCTTATTCTTCAATGATTGACTAAATGTGTAGGTTTCACTAGTTAAGTATCTCTCTCGTTAGAGCTTGGACTAGACTTCTTCCAAGACATCTTTTTGTATGTCCTCATAGATCTCGAACACAAACTTTTAATGTTTATAGTTCTTTTATGATTTAAGAATATTTTCAAGACTTAGATTGTAAAGGGATGTGACCCTATCTTGTTTAATATTTTGTCTAAGATGGTCAAGCGAGACGTTAGACTTTTACTTGCTTTTAATTGACTGTCTTATGATTGCATGATTTTTGAAGAGAAATGTTTAATTCCGTACTAATTTTATCACGTATGTGGTGAATGAATGATATGAGGGTTATATAAGGCCCCTTCTGGAGGGGAGTATGTCGTGTTGCTTTGGGTTATAGTCTCAGTTCATGACAAACATGGTATCAGAGAACAATATTTTGAGAATGGTCTTTAGGTTCGATGTTTCACAAGCCACGTCTGGTAAAGTCCTTTTCATCGGTGTGAGTCACAACACATCTTTGAGCGAGAGGCTATGGGATGATAAAGAGTTACACTTCTTTCATGTACTTGAAGTTGTGCCTTAGATTGAAGTTCTATAAGTGTTCTTTTCCAAATCATTCTCTTGTATTTATGGGATATCAATACAATAAAGGCTAATTCAAGAAGGGCACAAGAGGAGAATGTAAATGAGGAGGTTCACCCAAAAACTTCTAAAGACCCTCTCTTTATTATGAAGAATTCATCGTTAAGTGGAAATTATGGCGTCCTTCAAAACATTGATCCAACTTATGAAGGTTCAAACTCATGTCGTCACCACTTAAGCTCAAGCCTTAACAACCCAAGCTAATTGAGAAGTTTTACCCCGGGTAAATCCAATACAAGTACACCCGCTTCAAAAATTAGGGATTTTACAAGGATGAATCTCTCTACCTTCCATCTCTCTAAAGTTGATGAAGACCCCCTAAGGCATTATAGATCAAGTGTTTAAGCTGGTGGATTCCATGGGAGTATATCCACGAGAAAATGTGGAACTAGACGCATACCAATTGAAAAACATATCTCAAGTGTAGTTTGAGCAATGGAGGGATGAAATATACGTGAGAGTTAGTCCGGTGGATTGAGGGTCGTTTAAGACAACCTTTCTTGATGGATTTCCCCCCTTAGATTTGATGGAACAAAAGTAGGTGGAATTCATGAACCTTGGTCAAGGGGGGTATGACTGTGAAGGAGCACTCTCTAAATATCACCCAACTATCTAAGTATGTTCGAACTTTGGTGGAAAATTGTAGGGCTAGGATGAATAAGTTTGTAATGGTGGTGTTCGGTTTTGTTGAAGAAGAATGTCGTATGACAATGCTCAATCAAGATATAGATATCTCAAGGCTCATGATATACACTCAAAATATTTAAGAGACAAGACTTAAGAAAATGAAAAGGAAGGTAAAAAGTGCTACCCCATGAACAAATTCAACAAAGGTTCAAAAAGAGGTACTACAACCAAGATTCTCCTATGGTAAACAATAATAGAGTTTTTAACCCTAAACCTCAAGGAGGGAATGGAGATGGTTCTTCTTTATAAAGGTCTATTTATGGTAAATGCAGGAAGCATCATTTTTTTAAGTTCCTTGGCAGAACCAAAGGATGCTTTGGGTGTGGAAGAAGGATCATAAGATGAGACATTTCCCAACACTTTTGGCAAAAGGAAGAGAGGCAAAAAAAGATTCAGTTGATGGCCCAGATAGCAATGGTCCAAAGAGAAACCGTTTCTATGTGCTTCAAGCCAAAGAGGAAAAGGGATCTAATGCGGATGAAGGTACAGGTAAGTAATAGTTCCCTATAGTGAGAATATCATATTGAGGTTCCTATGTTGTTTTTCATGATAGCCTTAGTTTGACTTTTCTCCTAAGTGGGGGATGACATGTTGAGTAGTAAGGTTATTGAGAGTGATGATATCCTAGTCTCTTTCCTTCTATTCCTATTCAAACTTGAGATTAAGAATTCCTTGTAGTTCCACGATGTCCTTGTGTTATACATGTTCTAGTTGAATTCTTGTTTAAATGAGATAATGAGCTTATGTATTTTTTGTTCCTTATGTAGATGTTCATTTACTTTGAGTTATATATATTCTTCATGACGTTAAATGTAGAATATTCCTAAATGTGATTTTATGAGAAATTTATAAAATTTGTCTATATTTGTCAATAGTTTTTCTGCATAGAGAAATTGTTTAGAATTTCTATTGCATAGGCACCAGTTAAGTCATAATATGTAGTAGATATATTTTTGTCCATATCTTGTCTTCTTGCATTTGTGCTATTTTTATCTGAAAAATCGCTACATGTGAATGTATTGGAATAAGTTGAATAGTAAAGGGTCATAGATCGATACATTAAAATATATGTGAGCAAACTTTATTATAAGATAAATGCTATAATTATCTAATTCATAAGAATGTCATTAACTTAAATTAATTTCAAACTTCTAAATATTAAGATGATAATTAAATGACAATTATTTAAGGAAAATAGTAAATAATAGTTGTCTATTTTAAAGTTGTTTAATGAAAGACAAAGATTTAATCAACATTTCTAACGCTCTTCATGATTTTACAAGAACTAGTTAAGTGAAACTTGGTTTGCACGTGTGCAACATTAATTAGTGATAAATATATATAAAAAGAACAAATTATGACTTATATGGTAATTTTAAGGATATCTATTCTTTAAAATAATATAAATAGATATCGATACTGTCTCGGTTCATTTTTTCTTGTCATGTATGGGTCTTAAAGTGATTTGAGAAATAAGCAATTAATAATAAGGATAAGATATAGAAAAAATAATTAGTTTTCTTCATATGTTAAAAATAACATGTAACGGTGATTTTTTTTTTTTTGAAATATTGGATAATTAAAAGTGAATAGAGGAGTAGATGTATTTTAAACTTTTGGCGCACTTGTTTGATAAGCTAAGCCTAAGCGTCATATAAATCAAAAGCTAGCCTGAGAACTAAAAAAGCAAGGTCGAAATCCATCCCTCTTTTTAATCATAAAACGAGTTTATTAAATTGCTCCACATTACCAAATATAATAAAAATATCATCAATGAAGTTATTGCCGACCATTTTTTCATATTTAACTTCAATAATAAGGAATATATTGGAAAACTGCAATAATGATTAACAAATAAATAAATTTTATATTATACTAGTATATATTATAAATCTACAAATGATAAATAAAAATGTGTTACAAATCAATTTAATATGGATGTTTCTTTTTATCAACCTTATGCAATGCATATATTAATTCAAAGCAAGAATTAAGGATTATTAACGTATTTTGGTTAAGGTAGTAAACATATGATATCTACCTCTTATAAAAGAGTCTTATTCACCCTTAAGAAATACATATTTCAAGAGCTTAAATAATGTCACACCCGGAGCCTACACCCTGGACGTGGGCAACACCTAATGACCATCATTGGCCTTAAGCGAACCCTTGACCTGACTTACTTAAATCATCGAAATACTCAACTCAACTCAATCAAGAAATAGAGCATGGTTAAAAGAAAAAATTAACATGATAATCTTGACAAAATGGCATTTAAATTTCAACACTTGAAAATATAAAATTTCAAAGTAAATGAGACTCCAAAACTGAACTAATAACTGTCTATGAAGCCTCTAAACTGACTGAGATAGATGTTGGTATAGACCCCATAACATCCTAATGAACTAAACTAGAAAATAAATTAAAAGGATTTCCTCAGGAAGGCGAGGAGACTCAGCACTAACTCTAGAGATCAAACTTGATCACCGAAGCGCTGCATATTGATCCTGTCTACCTACGTCTGCATCATAAGATGATGCAGGCCAACTTTCAATAGTATATTGGATGTACGAGTATGCGAGTTTGAATGCTAAACGCATATATAAAGCTTGAAATGGATTAAGGATGAACTTAGCTTGGCTCTGAGATTAAACTCAATATAAAGAAATAAGGACATATACAATATATACAAAAATAATAAAACAGTGTAAACACTTAGTTCATTAAAGATAAAACAATCATAAACTCAAATTTACTTGTATATGAAAGTAGTAAATTTCTGTGGGAAATTCTCCAACCGACAACCATCACTTGAGCCTAAATGATCATATAAGGTTTTACCTCACGCTGACGAGGACCATACTATACCTTACCATCGGTATAGGACCTCACATAACTTAGTGGATCCACTAGATTAACTTATGTGATCATCTAAAAAGCATGACCCGTTAATACCCATGATGGGTACATGGTTTATATGAAGATTTGAGTTAATAGGAACTCTCATCCCCACATCGGTTCTCAATACTACTCCAAAAATATACTTTATCTCATTATTTTGCCATAACTTCCTTCCTTTGGGTTGAGATAATTTTCTCAACCCTTTTTATCTTTAAAAAGCCCTCTTGGAATCAATGTTCCCCTTTTATTACTCTAAAATCTTTTAGAACTCTTAGTTTCCTCATAACCCAAATGTGTAAAACATTAATAAACCTTTTAGGAATACTTAGTTCCCTTAAATCTTTTTGAGAGATGAACTCTACTATTACTCTTTACTTCGCTTGAACTTAAGTCTTAAGGAATACTTAGTTCCCTTATAGGTTTTGAGAATTTAACTCAACTCTTTACTCTTTGGTGAACATGTAATTTGAGCCTTAAAACAAGGTTAAAATGATTGTTTAAGACTCTTAGAAAGCTTTAGGAAATTACTTTTACTTACTCCTTAACTTTTAAACTTGACTCTAAACTTCTTTGACCTTGATCTTAGATTCCCTTTGAATTGGATTATGAATTCAAGGATCATGATGTCATATTTATGGATAATTTGATGATTTTAAGATGTAATTTAGAGTTTTGGAATCAACTAGGAATGATAGGTGCATCACTAAGGAACAAGGATTCAACCATTTGTTCATCCAGAACATCCATGTTCATAAATCAATGTACACTAAGATCTATGAATTGAATCAAATTGTGTGTGGGTGGAAAGACCCAACACCGAAATATCCCACATACCATTAAGGGATCACCGCCGACGAAATCCATGCAACGATTCTTGGCGTTCTTGCTTCTTCTTCACCTTTATGCTCTTTTATCCTCTTTTTTTCTCTTCTCTAAAAACCCTATCTTGTTTTCTAAAAGTGTGAACTGAATAGGATCAACTTAGACCCAAACTATTACCGAAAAACGAAATTAAATAATTGGGTAAGGAAAAGACCTAAACACCCTTTAAAAATCCAGATGGGACTTTCCTCATTCCAACAACCTAACTTTTGGAAGTCATATCTCCCTCATATGACCTTGAAATTTCATAAACTTGGTGCTGTTGAAAAGCTCTTCACAGGAGCTTTCCATACATATAAAACACTCACCCTATATTTTTTTAGCTAGATGTTATGGCTGTTTGAAAATAACAAAAACTCACTTTTAAAATGTGGACATATTCCAGATTTCCCTATTTATTTCCAAAAACAATTATTTTTTGTATCTTATCTTATTCTTAGTTATTTTAAGCTATGATATGTTACGATATCTCCCCCCTGGGAACATTCGTTCTCGAAAGAGAACTCTTTCACTAATCTAAGGGTAGTGACATCATTCAGCACTCAACAACCAAAACAAGTAATAACATGCTTACACATAGTCTCATTAAGTTCTAAGAAGAGAATTTAGTTCCTTGATCTGCATTCTCTTCGGATTCTAAGAGATGTGGATGTCTCTTCTTCATATCCTCATAGGCTTCCCAAGTCTCTTCCTCAATGAATTGGTTCCTCTAAAGGACTTTGACTGATGCAACTTCCTTTGTCCTCAACTTGCGAACTTGATGATAAAAAATCTGGACCTGAACTTCTACATAAGATAAGTTATCCTTAATCCCAACATTCTCAGTTGGTACAATCAATGAAGGGTCATCCAAGCACTTTTTACACATTGAAATATGGAATACCGGATGAACCGCTGTATCTCTTTCGGTAGCTCCAACACATAAGCCATAGTTCCCACTCTCTTGGAGATTCTATAAGGTCTAATATACCAGGGAATAAGTTTCCCCTTCTTACCGAACCTCATAACAACGTTCATGGGTGAAACCTTTAGATATACCCAATCATTAACCAAAAACATTAATGGCCTTATCCTAACATCTGTGCTGGACTTTTGGCTAACTCTGTGCTATCTTAAATATTTCTTGAATAACTTTCACCTTCTCCATAGCTTTGTGAACAAGATCTGATTATATCAAACCTATTCACCAACTCCAAACCAACCAATAGGAGATTTGCATCTTCATCCATAAAGAGCTTCATATGGAGACATTTGGATTCTTGAACTGTTGTTGTAAGTGAACTCAACGAGAGGTATGTGCTCATGCCAACACCCTTTGAAGTCAATCACACAAGCTCTCAACATATCTTCTAAGGTGTAGATAGTACGCTATGCTTTTCAATCAGTGCTTAAGTTCTGTCACATTCGAGTTTACCCCATAGACGTAATCGACGTTGTCATCCTTTTAAAGGACTAAGACTAGACTCTTAGTATCATGTCACTACATCCATAGGTTGAAAAATGCAGAAAATTTTAAAACTTTCATTATCAGAACTTGGAGGTTTACATAGACCTTTACATACACATAATATATATTCATATCGATTATACATAGACCCTTCGTATTAGAAGAATACATCGGCTTCTACTTTTATTGAACATACATATACGTAAAATATAGAATTAGTCTCAGTGATTGTCTCATCTCATACCATCTAAACGTATATGCCAATATGGGCATATCCCTTACATTTATCAAACAAGACCATGTATAGGTCATATGAAAGTATAATACTCAATTAAAAAGGAAAGGAATGAAAGAGTCAATAAGCTCATAACAAAATCCATAAGCTAGAGGATGGAATTTCCCTCGAAAGTTGAGGACCTACCCCACTTGGAATAAATGAAGAGTCCAAGCCTTCAACAATGTCGCCTTCAAAACTCTTTAACGACCGGAACCTAAAATGCTTGGGAAAAAGGAATAAAATTGGGTTTACTATCTCAACAAGTAATGCTTATGCCCACATACTTGAAACTATGATTTACTACAATCCTAACATCAAGGAATAATATCACAAAAATAAATAAGACTCAACCATATAATAATAAGCACGACAACTACTCACAAGTCCTTATCAAGTCAAGAAGTGCAATGACCAATCAAAGCCCCATAACCTTACTCTATCAAGTATCCCCAACAATAAAACATGACAAATGTACAACTTTACATATCATGTATTTAGGCTTATATTTCATCATATATTAACATTATAACCCAAGACATATTCATAAATGACCTAATCAACATATAGTATCAACAATGTGCCATGTTCATCATATATACATCATATATTATCATAACATAAACATATATAAGAACCTCCTCCTAAGAATCCATCAAAGTTAACTAGTACAAGGTTTAGGTAGAGTAGCACACCCCTATCTAGACTAATCTTGACCCCTTATGTTATTCAAGTTATAGTTCAAGTCCTTTAATTCTTTTTACCTTTTGGGAACATCTTGCCCTAACCTATATAGATCACATGAGCTACTGTTTAATATGGATTCATAAAACCCTACACCTAAAGAAGGCGGACTTCTTGCCAAGGTAGTACCAAAACATGAAACATAGCAACTACGTGGATCCACTAGCTAGTATTCCTATGGGGGTAACATAGTTCAAGAACTAGGATATATAGTTGGGAACCTCTTTATGCGCCGTGCATTATAGTCTCCAAATCTCAACAGTAATATAGTGTTCCTACCTTCCCTATGTAGGAAGGTACACTCCTCGATCTAGTTCACTCGGTGCTAAGATAGAGTCACTATTTTGAAATGTCTTTAAGCCTTTAATTATAAATCCTAGCTGAATTTAGTCCATAGGGTCTACGCCTTGTATAATCATCATCATCAATAGATATATAAGAATTGTATGAGTATAAGTCCTTTCATCACAATTCGTATAAGTGAGGTTAACACATTAGCATTTTGTATCATATCAAGGCACATTGATAGTTTTCACCATCCTTATAGCACATACACCTTAATCAACCTCATAACATAGTCAAGACATTTCAATTCAACATCATACCACCCTATAATCCTAGTATAAGGCATACTCCAATGTAATATCATGAATTAACAATACTTAATCACAACTGGAAATAAAGATAGAAATTCTAATATTTACAAAGTCTTCCTCATAGTCTATCATCACGATTTACCATAAACTCATAAC
The DNA here is from genome assembly GCF_001406875.1 of Solanum pennellii. Classification (NCBI taxonomy): domain Eukaryota; kingdom Viridiplantae; phylum Streptophyta; class Magnoliopsida; order Solanales; family Solanaceae; genus Solanum; species Solanum pennellii. The sequence continues at coordinate 37,851,449 of NC_028644.1, forward strand.
GCAACCAAACTTGGGGAGTAACATCATCACACAATGATAACAAATAAGATAACAAGGCCAATTGCATCTCTACAACACAATTAAACTCTAGATCACAATTTGAGACAAGATGCATAGACTAATTTCACATTATAATCCATAAGCTAAATAACATCTCAAGAACTAGAATGATAGGCCTATAAGTCATCTTAATTTAATCATAATAAAACCATAGGATATTAATCAAATCAACAACCAACTCAATTGAATGATCAAAATACAATATAGGTCAATACCACTACCTCGGGTTAAGGATGAAGGATCATATTCTTCAATTTAGAACAAATCATCAACAATTGCCATAAACAAGTTAAATTACATGTTAGTATACTCAATATAACCTATTCAAATCATTAACAACTTAATCCATAACTTTAATTTCGTAATTGAATGAAACCCATATGAAATCTCAACTTTTGAAATCTATTTTGAAGGAACCCTTTGAGGAAAGAGTCTCAAAGGTGAATAAAAACCATACCTTAATGTTTTTCAAAAATTTGATGGTGAATTCGCCCCTTTCTAGCACCCAAACCCTTATCCTTGCTAGTCTTCAATGGTGAGTTCATGTATAAAGATAAATAAGAGAGAAGGAAGAGAGTTTATTTGAGTGTTGTCTTTAGATTAATGAGGGTTGGCAGTATTTATATTGGGTTTAAATTCAACATAATTAGACTCCCTTAACCCCTTATGAAACCACCAAACCCTAACTAATTAAATGAGGCCAACTTAAATTAGGCGGAAAATCGACAATCATAGACGAAACCCTGATTGACGGGTCGTCTGTGAGTCGACGGACATCCCCCCCTCCATCATGCTCTACTTCGTCTTGGTTAAAGACTGTGCAGGTGAGGGGCTTCCTCCAATTGTCTAAGTGTGGGACGACGGTGGCATCGACACCCTATAAATCCACATACGGACCGTAACCTGCACCTCTTCATGCCGTCGATGAGTTCAGAGGTTGTGTGGGTGAAGCGGACTTCTCCACTAGCCTATGTGTGGGAAGAAGGTGGCATCGACGCCCCGTTGATCCACACACGGGCCTTCTTCTGTCTCGTCGATTCACACTGCCAGGCAATGTTTCATCAAACCACAAGGGTAATTCAGGGGACATTTATAGATCTTTGGGGAGTCGTACCCAAACATTTTAACCACGAAACAACTCAAGCACCAATGATCTACCTTTCTACCAATTTCTGTACATTTCCGACTCCTAATAGTTAGTCAAATAGGCTAAGGCATACTAGCATCTCTTTGAACCAACTTCCCGGATGTCACGAACGATCTTGGAAGTTTTGGGTCTTAAACATCCTAAATGACCTATATTCATTAAAAGTGGACTTTGAAACAGTACTTAGACTTTATGACACCTTTTTTAGGTGTTACAATGCGTCTTGGATTTTCAAGGTGTTACATTATCCCCCTTTTAGGCACATTCATTCCCGGATGACATCAAAACTCTTTTGAAGAAAGGAATAAACTCAAGACTAGCATCCCAACCAATCAACAATATCAAATAACCATAAATCATATAATTTCAACAAGGCAAATATCAAAACACATATTACCAAACATAAGGCTCAAAACACCATGAGGCATTTTTTTCTCACAACACTTATGAGCTTCAACATACATTACATGAGTCATTTTGCAGAAAATTCAAGTAAACAACATGCTACATATCATTTCATAAAAACCCACCATATCAAAATGCACAACATAACACAAAACAAGCAAAAATAAAAATTTAAAGTTTTTTACGAGAAATACTACAATAACATCACTGTAAGTTTTTAAAAAATACATAATGTGAAAAACATCACCAAAAAATAAAAAAACTTCAATTTCTAGTCATATTTATATTATTAAAAAGAATGACTAACCTTAATTCTCAAAAAGATGAGGGTAACGGGACTTCATGTAGGCCTCGGCCTCCCATGTTGCACCCTCAACTAGATGATTTTTCCATAACACCTTTACGGAAATCACCTCTTTATTTCTCAACTTCATGAATTTCCTATAAAAAATTTGAATCGGAACTTCGTCATAAGAGAGGTTATCCTTGACACCAAGACCCTAAAAAGGAAGAATGGACTCGGGATAACCGACACACTTTTTCATCATAGAATCATCGAAAATCAGATGAACAGAAGCCATTTCACCAGAAAGTTTTAATTCATTGGAAACCTTACCAACCCTTTGCAAGATTTCATAGGGACCCACATAACAAAGAATCAACTTCCCTTTCTTGCAAAATCTAACCACCCCTTTCATTTGTGAGATTTTAAAATACGCCTTATAACCTTCTTCAAACTCCAAATCCCTTCTCCTATGATCGGCATTAGACTTTTGCTGACTATAGGCCGTTTACAACTGGTTTTGTATGATGTGAAACTTTTCCAAAGTCTTATAAATCAACCCGGGACAAAGAAGCGATGGCTCACACACTTCAAACCATCCAATAGGAGACCTACACTTCCTACCATACAAGTCTTCATAGGGAGACATGAAAATAGATGAAAGAAAACTATTGTTGTAGGCAAACTCCACCAAAGGTTAATGTCTATCCCAACTCTCTTTAAAATCAATGATGCACGCCTTAAGCATATCCTCAAGGGTTTGTATCGTACGTTTCACTTGACCAACCAGTTGGGATTAAAAGCGCTGCTTAACTTCACCGTAGTACCTAAACATATTTGGAACAACCTACGAAATTTAGATGTGAATTGCTTTCCCCGATCCGATATGATGGATAACAGAAGGCCACGGCGGCATACAATCTCATCTAGGTAGATTTTTGCAGAATCCTCCGCCGAATATGAAGACCTGACGGGGATAAAGCGAGCGGACTTAGTAAATCGATCCACAACCACCCGAATGAAATCCTATTACTTTTGAGTCCGAGGTAAACCTACAAAAAAGTCCATATTGATGTTTTCCCACTTCTAAAGTGGAATTTGGATCTCTTGTAGTAAGCCACACGACTTTAAGGTTCGGCCTTTACTTTTTAGAAATTCAGACACTTAGCGACAAACTCCGATGTGTCCCTTTTTTAGACCTTCCCATCAATATATCCCCCTTAGGTCATGTAACATTTTTGTTGACCCCGGATGAATTGAGTAGCAGGACCCATGTGCTTCTTCTAGGATAAGATCCCTCAATCCATCGACATCGGGAACACATAATCTCCCTTGGTACCTTAACACACCATCCCCCCCAAGAAGAATGATTCATTGAACTTGCCGAGAACCCATTCTATTATCTCCATTAAGGCTAAATCAAGGTGTTGTTTGGACTTCACCTCAACCACTAAAAATGACTCGGAGTTATGATGAACTATAGCACCCCATCTGGAGAACTCTCCAACCTCACCCTCAACATAGGCAAACTATGTACTTCCCTTGCTAGGTCCTTCTTGGCTTCGTTAAGATGCGATACACTACCCATTGTCATACGACTTAGGGAATTCACAATTATATTAGCCATGCCGATGTGATAAAGGACACTCATATCATAATCTTTCAACAACTCTAGCCACCTTCTTTGTACAAGATTCAACTCCTTTTGGGTAAACACATATTGGAGACTCTTATGATCAGTAAAAACATCAATATGAACCCCATACAAGTAATGCCTCAAATTTTTCAAAGCAAACACCGCGGCCGCTAATTCAAGGTCATGAGTGGGGTAAATTTTCTCATGGTCATTTTGGTTCCTAGAGGCATAGGCTATCACCTTCCCGTGTTGCATAAGCACACACTCAAAATCCACTCGGGGTGCTTCACAATACACTACAAAACCCTTTGTGCCCTCCGGTAAGGTCAACACCGGAGCGGAAGTAAGCCTATCTTTCATCAATTGGAAACTTTTCTCACATGCCTCCGACCACTCAAACTTCATACTCTTTTGAGTCATAATAGTCAAAAGGAGACGCAATGGATGCGAAACCATCCACGAACCTCCGATAGTTACCCGCTAAACCCAAGAAACTCCTAATATCATTTGGCGTCAATGGTCTAGTCCAGGTTTTCACCGCTTCCATTTTCCTTGGGTATACCTCAACTCCCTCACTAGAGATGATGTGCCCAAGAAAAGTTGCCGACCTCAACCAACATTTACACTTGTATATTTGGCATACAATTGATGTTCTTTAAGGTTTTGCAATACTACCCTAAAGTGACCCATATGATCAACCTCATTTTGCAAATATACCAACATATCACCAATGAAAACAATGACAAATGAATCTAGATAATTTTGAAATAATCTATTTGTTAGGTACATAAATGCCGCCACAATATTAGTGAGACTGAAAGACATGACAAAGAACTCATAGTGACCATACCTAGTTCGAAAGGGCGTCTTTGGTATATCCTCACCTCTCACCCTAAGATTGTGATACCTCGATATCAAGTCAATTTTTGAAAACTAACTCGCCACTTGGAGTTGATCAAACAAGTCGTTAATCCAAGAAAGAAGGTACTTATTTTTAATTCTAACCTTGTTGAGTTGGCATTAATTAATACACATTCTCAAGGACTCATATTTTATCTTCAAGAACAAAATTTGAGCACCCTAAAGTGAATTATTAGGCCTTATAAAACCCTTGTCTAGTAAATCCATGAGTTGAGACTTTAACTCTTTCAACTCGACCGGAGCCATCCGATAAAGAGGAATTGATATGGGATTTGCATCCGGTAGCAAATAAATGCCAAAGTCAATTTTCCGTTAGGGAGGAATACCGAGAAGGTCATTAGCAAGACCTCTGAAAACCTACTCACTACGGGTCCGACTCGATTGGAGGAACTCCGAAGTCTAGATCTCGGACTCTTACTAAATGATAAAGACAAATTTTGAGATCATTTTGCATACTTCTAGACAAGTAATAATACGACCTGTAGGATTAGAATTCCCCCCTTTCTCTCAACAACGGGTTCATTTGGGAAGTTAAACATCAACACTCTTGTCCTACAATCAATGGATGCAAAACATGCATGCAACCAATCCATACCCAATATAATATCAAAATCAAGCATATCATAAGAAACTTTATTGGGAAATATTATTGGACAATTTCTAAACACCCTCTCTGCATTAATCGACTCACCCACCGGGGTAGACACTTTAAAAGGTTCATGCAAAATGTCGGGTAAGATATCAAACTTTTTAGCTACTAGAGGTGTAACAAACGATAAATTAGCACCTGGATCATGTAAGGCATATACATCAAGAGAGAAAACTTTCAACATACCGGTCACCACATCGGGAGAAGTCTCTTGGTCACCCCTAGAGCGGAGAGCATATAAGTGGTTGTTCTTTGGAGCATCACTAGAACAACTTGCTTGAGCTTGGCCACCACCATTGTCTTGAGTCCTCATGTTTGGAAAATCTCTCATCTTTTGATCACTCTTGCCTCAACTAAAGCAATTATCCGTCCCCTTAATTTAATCACCATAGTGCTTTTTACCACACTTTCCAGCAGTAGGCTTCTCATTTAGTGAATAAGTACCTTTTCCCTTCATCAATTGAGGGTTAGACACCCTATGACCACTAGTATTGTCTAGTATCTCAAGCCTATTCTTTGAAGAAACCCGCTTCTTAAATCAAGGATTGTCTAGTATCTCAAGCCTATTCTTTGAAGAACTTTTATCAAATGACCTTGCTCTCTTAGCATCTCTACTCTTTCCCTTAGTCCTTGCCTCCTCAACCCTTCTTGCATACATCATAAGACGGGAAATGTTCATGTTGTCATGTAGCATGGCTGATTGTCACTCCTCTTGTAAATCCTCCGACACACTTATCACAAAACGACTCATTTGGTCTATAGGATCGGAGACCATAGAAGAAGCATACTTCGACTACTTAATGAATTCCAAAGAGTACTCATGGACACTCTTTCCTCCTTGGCGAAGATTGATGAAGTTAGTCACTTCTTCCTCCCTCATCTCTCTTAGGAAAGAACAAATCTGTAAAAGCTGCCACAAAAATCTCCTAAGTCACTTGACCTCCCCTCAACGGCCTATTATCCCTCCATTGCACATACAAATTTTGAGCCATATCCTTGAGTTGGTATGTGGCTAACTCGGACTTTTCACTTGAAGACACCCTTATAGCATATAGTATCTTGTAGACCTCATCGATGAACTCTTCGGGGTCTTCATCAACCTTAGACCCATAGAAAGTAGGAGGGTTTATTCGAGTGAAGTCCCTTAGACGGGAAGCTAGAGTAGTGACTTGTTGAAGAGGACGAAGAGAAATCTCCCGATTGGGTTGTAACGTCATAGATTTGGATTGAATCGTTGCGGCTTGTGGTTGAGTAGTCATCACTTGGGCCATTTGAGGAAGAATAGACCTCATCTCAGCCTCCTTCATTGGTGGAGGGTTAGGCTTGGCTTGATAAACATTAGCATTATCTTCAAGTGGAGTACTCATGGACACTCTTTCCTCCCGCATTAGCAAGTTCCTCCTCAAGTTATCGAGCCGCATTTCTTCGAGTGTTCATGCTTTCTATAAGAACAACAATAGTATTAGATGCAAAATCTCACCATAAGTATACTCTATTGGCACGAATTTAGATTTCCAAGAAAGGGAGCGATTCCCAAGCATCATATAGGTTCCTACTCATAAGTGTGGCGCGCTTCACAATTGTGAATACAAACCTACATAGACGTCGTAGATCGAGAGACATAACTCAACGATATTAAACCTCATTCTCTGATAGCAAGTTTGTCACGTCCGGGTTTACCCCCTAGACATAACCGGCGTCGGCATCCTTTTTAAGGGCTAAGACTAGCCTCTTAGTCTCATGTCATTACATTCATAGGTTTAAAAATGCGAAATAATGTAAAACTTTTATTATCACTACTTGGAGGTTTACATAGACCTCTATATAAAAATAATATATATTCATATTGAGTACACATAGACCCTTCGTATAGGAAGGTTAATAGCCTTCTACTTTTATTGCCCATACATATACGTAATATATAGAATTAGTGTCAATGATTGTCTCATCTTATACAATCTAAACAAATTTCACAATATGGGCAAAGCCCTTATATCATTCCAACAAGACAATGTATAGGTCATACAAAATTACAATACTCAATTAACAAGGGAAGGATGAAAGAGTCAATAAGCTCATAACAAAATCCATAAGCTAAAGGAAGGCATTACCCTCGAAAGTGACGACCTACCCCACTTGGATGAAAGAAAGAATCCAAGCCTTCAACAATGTCTTCTTACAAACTCTTCAACAACCGGAACCTAAAATGTTTGGGGAAAGCGAAGAAAATGGGGTTAGTACTCCATATTTACTAAATATGGGATCTTATGCACATACAAAACAAAACATTCTAAAAAGGTCTTTTTATCAAAATATGCCAAATTACCCCTTTAGAGCGGAATGTAAAGTCTAGTAATGCATATCAACCAACCAAACATGTTTACTATCTCGACAAGTAATACTTATCCAAACATATTTGAAACTATGATTTACTACAATCCTAACATCAAGGAATAATATCACAAGAATGAATAAGAGTCAAGCATATCATAAAAAGCAAGACAACTACTCATAAGTCCTTATCCAGTCAACATGTGCAATGACCAAGCAAAGCCCCATAACCTTACTCAATCTAGTATCCTCAACAAGAGAACATGACAAATGTCCAACTTTACATTTCATGAATTTAGGTTTAAATTTCATCATATAATAAAATTATAACCCAAGGCATACTCATAAATGAACTAATCAACATATAGTATCAACAATGTGCCATGGTCATCATATATACATCATATATTATCATAACATAAACATATATAAGAACATCCTCCTAAGACTCCCCTCATGTCTAATTAGTAGAAGGTTTTGCTAGAGTCCCATACCCCTACCTAGGGTAAGATAGACCCCTTAGGTTATCCAAGTTAGTGTTCAAGTTCTTTAATTCGTTTTACATTTTGGGAACAACTTTCCCTAACCGACATAGACCACATGAGCTAGTCTGGAATCCGATGTCATAACCCTACACAATAAGAAGGCTGACTACTTGCCAAGGTAGTACTAAAACATGAAACATAGCAACTACGTGCATCCACTAGCTAATAATCCTATGGGGGCAACATAGTTCAAGAACTAGGATATATAGTTGGGACCCTCCTTATGCGCCGTGCATTATAGTCTCCAAATCTCAAGAGTAATATAGCGTTCCTACCTTCCGTATGTAGGAAGGGACACTCCTCGATCTAGTTCACTCGGTGCTAAGCTAGAGTCCCTTTTTTGAAATGTCTTTAAGCCTTTATTTATCAATCCTAGCCTACTTTAGTCCATAGGGTCTACCCCTTGTATAATCATCATCATCAATAGCTCAATAAGAATTGTATGGGTATAAGTCTTTTCATCACAATTCATATAAGTGAGGTTAACACATTACCATTTCATAGCATATTAAGGCACATTAATAGTTTTCACCATCCTTATATCATATACACCTTAATCAACCTCACAACATAGTCAAGACATTTCAATTCAACATCATACGTATAAGTCATACTCCAACGTAATATCATGACTTAACAATAATTAGTCACAATTGGAAATAAAGATAGAGATTCTAAGACTTACCAAGTCTTACTCATAGTCTATCATCAAGGTCTTACCATCAACCCATAAATCAACCCAACTTGGTGAGTAACATCATAACACAATGATAACCAATAAGATAACAAGGCCAATTGCATCTCTACAACACAATTAAACTTTAGATCACAACAGGAGACAAGATACATAGGCTAATTTAACATTATAATTCATAAACTAAATCAAATCTCAAGAACTAGCATGATAGGACTATAATTAATCTTAATTTAATCATAATAAAACCATAGGATAGTAATCAAATCAATAACCAACACAATTGAATGATCACAATACAATATAGGTAAAGATCAGTTCCTAGGGTTAGGGATGAAGGATCATATTCTTTAATTTAGACCAAACCATCAACAATTACGATAAAAAAGATTAAAAATGATAATTTAGTCAATATAACCTAATCAAAGCACTAACAACTCAATCCATAATTTTAATTTCGTCAGTGAATGAAACCCAAAAAAAAACTCAACTTTTGAAATCTATTTTGAAGGAACCCTTTGAGGAAAGAGTCTCAAATGTGAATAGAACCCATACCTTAATGTTTGTCACCAATTTAATGGTGATTTCGTCCCTTTCAAGCCCATAAACCCTAATTCTTGATAGTCTTCCATGGTGAGTTCATGTAGAGAGATAAATAAGAAAGAAGGAAAAGAGTTTATTTGAGATTTTTCTTTAGATTAATGAGGGTTGGTATTATCTATATTGGGTATTAAATAAACTTAATTAGACTCCCTTAAACCCTAATTAAACAACCTAACCCCCTAACTAATTAAATGAGACAAACTTAAATTAGGCAGAAAACTCGACCCTCACAGATAAAACCTCGATCGACGGGCTGTCTGCGAGTGGACGGACATCCCCCCTCCATCCTGCACTCTTTCGTCTTGGTCAAGACTGTGTTGGCGAGGGGCTTCCTCGAATTCTCTTAGTGTGGGAAGACGGTGGCATCGACGCCCTTTGATCCACACATGGACTGTAGCCTGCACCTCTGCACCGCGTCGGTGAAATCAGAGGTTGTGTGGGTGAAGGGGACATCTCCACTAGACTAAGTGTGGGACGACTGTGGCATCAACGCCCCATCTATCCACACACAGTCCGTCTTCTATCCCGCAGATGCACACTGCTAGGCAGTGTTGCGTCAAACCGTAAGGGTCCTTCTCAAGGGCACTTGGTTGGTCCTTGGGTAGTTGTACGCGAATGTTTTAACCAGGAAACAACCAAACACCGATTATTTACATTTTCACAAATCTCCATACATTTACGACTTCTAAAAGTTAGTTGATACGCTCAAAGTTACTTCTCAAATAAGAAGTAAAGCGGTCGTGTCAAGTAAATAACCCAACTAGTGAGGTTGGGATCGTTTCCACGAGGAAAATAGTCTAGACTTAACTTCAACCTGTTATTACCATTGCTCGGTTGATGAATTCCTTAGAAAGTAAAAACATAAAAAGGGGTGTTTGTATTTCCTAATGAGTAAAACTAACTAACGAAATTGAAAGAGACACTTAACAGTTTTGAAAGTTGGATTTTAATCAATTAATCAAAGTAAGTAGGGTTTACGTGTTCCCCACAGGTTCATAACTTGATAATTCCAACTATAACAATTCTTTCCTAGTATCTTGCATGCAAAGTGATAAGTTATGTATTTCTAAATCCTTGGTCCGGCATCTAGAAAATCTCACTCCTCACCTTGGTCCGGATACATGTGTTGCTTTCCTAACCCTTATCTTTACCTCATATTAAGCATCGTATTCGATATTTGACTAAGTTATTACCTCGTACCAATCAATACTAGCCTATTAGATAGTACACACTAAATCTATGTTAATAATTCTTTTCCTATTATCTACCTCCTTGGTCCGGCAAGTAGCATTAAGGCGAGTTCTAACGCTGATCATCCGTTAAAAAGACTTCTAAGCGAAAGAATTATTAATACATGCAAGACACTATTCTAGAATTGTTATTTTAGCTAGGGTTTATCTCATTATTTTCCTATGGTTCCCACAACCCTAGTTATGGAGTTTAGTTGTTCATAGCCATAAACACATTATTCAAATATATTAAATAAGAATTCATGTACTTACTTCAATGAGAATAAATAAAATCCAAAAGTTTTCTTGATTAATCACCAAAAATCACTTGCAAGAATTCTCAAAGTAATCAATAATCTCACGAAAAGTCTAATGATTATCAAGAATCTCACAATACAATGTTTACCAATACGGAGTTTTAGCAATCTAAGAGTCTAACTATCAGGTGTCTAACCTCAAAAACGAGTGTTTTCGAACTATTTATAAAAAAACAAAAACCTAATTAAACAAGAATTCTAATTGCTGGAAATCAGCCAAAGCGCGGCTGGGTCGACGGACCACGCGGCGGACCGTGTTGGTCATAACGGACCGTCGTGGACTCCGTCGTCCCATACTTGTGCAATTTCTTGTGCTGCTTTCTTCATTCCCCTCGACGGCAAGTATGACGGACCGTCATAGGAACAAAGGTCCGTCGAGGGTCTTCGTTCCAAAATACTTCAACTCTCGAAATTTGGGTACTGGGATCACTTCTCTGAACTTCACGACGAACCTGCAGGACGGACCGCCATAGCCATGACGGACCGTCACAAGCTTCGTAATCCCACACTTGGTCAGACTTCCCCATCTGCCTTCAGCAGCTGCACTACGCTGCCACCTACGGACCGTCACAGGCACGACGGACCGTCATAAGCTCCGTAGGTGGTCTCTTCTGCATTTTTTCTCTCAAAATCTCCGCATTCAGCTTTGGACAAATTTCCTGCAAAACAAAGAGAAACTTATATCAAAATTAGCACAAAAAGGCTTTCGGACACACTAAACTTAAGGAAAAAGTATTAATTATATCGTGAAACCACGGTATATCATTAGTCAAATAGGCTAAGGCACACTAATATCTCAAAGAACCAACTTCCCGATGTTATGAAATTTCTTGGACATTTTGGTTCTTAAGCCTCCTAAATGACCTATATTCATTATAAATGGACTTAGAAAAAGTACTTAGAGTTTATGAAACCTATGATAGGTTGTACATTGTGTCTTGGATTTGCAAGGTGTTACAAGTTCACCTATGAACCCAGACCTTTCTGGAAAGATTTCCAAAACTGTGCAATAAATTATGCACCTCTATCTAAAATAATGGAGACTGGAACACATTGAAGTCTTACCACTTCTTGATGGTACAGCATAGCGTAATCCTCTCCTAATTAGGTAGTATTTAGCGGCAAGAAATGAGCTAACTTTGTAATTCAATTGAAAATCACCCGAATCGAATCATGCTACCTGCGAGATCGTGGCAAACCCGTGAAAGGTCCATGATAATCATTTCCAAATTTCATTCTGGAAATTCTATATTCTTATCCAAAACTCCAAGACTTTTGTGCTCTACTTTCACTTGCTGACAATCGGAACATTTGGCAACTAACTCAACAATATCGTTATTCATGCCTTCACACCAATATACCTCTCTCAAAATCGCGGTGCATCTTGGAGGAACCTGGATGAATGGAATATATGGAGCTATAAGCATCCTCAAAAATCCTCTCTTGTAGTCTAATTACTCTAGGTACACATAATCTATCTTGGTACTTCAGCACACCGTCTCCCCATTGATGAAAAGCAAATAGTCTTTGCTTAAGAACATTTGCCTTCAATTCAAGAAAAATGGGGTCTTCGTTTTGCTTTTATTTCACCTCAAATACTACTGATGATTCAGCTCCATTGTTAACCACTATCCCCCTTTTGTGGAATCCATAAGTTTGACTCCAAAACGTGCAAGTATGTGCACATCTATATCTAACTCCCTTTTTTTTCCTTCAAGATGGATAGTACTCCCCATGGATAACCTACTGAAGGCATCAATAACTATGTTAACCTTAATAGGGTGGTAAAAATACTTATATGATAATCCTTGAGGAATTCTAACCACCTCCTTTGTCTGAGATTTAGGTCCTTCTAAGTGAACATATATTGGAGGTTCTTGTGGCACTGAATATGTCAACATGAACACAATATAAGTACTGACACGATATCTTCAAGGTGAGAACTACAACAACCAATTCTAAGTCATGAGCTGGATAACTCTTCTCATGAACCTTCAACATTGTTGAGGCATATGCTATAACCATGCCATTCTGCATCAACGCGCAGCCCAAGCTAACTCTTGATGCATCAGAATACACCAAAAAACGTTGAGTACCCTATGGTAATGTCAAAATCAAGGTGGTAGCGAATCTCTTTTTCACCACCTAAAAACATTTCTCACAAGATCCAAACCATTAAAACATAACAGCCTTCTAAGTCAGCTGGTTAAAGAGACGATATAGATAAGATTACTTCAACAAACCTTCTATATTAGCCAGCCAAACCTAAGAAACTCCTTTTATCAATTGAAGATGTTGGTCTAGGCCAACTATGAACTACTTCTATCTTATGAGTTTCAACTCTAATCCTTCACCAGAAATAATGTATCCTAATAATTCCACAGACTTAAGACAAAACTCACACTTGGAGAACTTGGCATATAGCTCCTTATTTTTCAAAGTATGCAGAACAATTTTTAGGTGACTAGCATGATCTTTTGTTCTCCTTGAATAAAGCAGTATGTCAAGCGCATTTGTCAATCTAAAGGACCTAACCAAAAACTCATAATGTCCATATATTGTTGTAAAAGTTATCTTAAGAATGCCACATTCCCTAACTATCAACTAATGGTAGCCTGATGTGAGATCTGTTTCGAGAAGCAGGAAGCACCTTGAAGCTGGTCGAAAAGATCATCAATCGTTTGGAGAGGATATTTATTCTTGATTGTCACCATATTCAATTTGCTGCAGTGTATACACATCCTATGAGAACCATCTTTCTTTATAAAAAATAATATCGAAGCGCCCCAAAGTGAGACACTTGGTCGAATGAAACCTTTATCTTACAAATCTTCCAATTGTGCTTTTAGCTCTTTAACTCAGCTGGTGCCATTATGTATGGTGGAATAGAGATACGAGAGGTATATGGATTGATGTCTATGTGAAAGTCTATCTCGCTGTTAGGAGGGACTACAGGTAGATCATCATGAATGACATTTCGAAAGTCACTAACTATAGGAATTGACTGAATGGAAGGTATCTCAGAACTTGAGTCATTAACTCAGACAAAGTGATAGGTACATCCTTTGAGACTAACTTTCTCGCTTTTAGGTATGAAATGAAACGACCCTTAGGAACTACTGAAGTACAAGTCCACTCTGTGACTTGATCATTAGGAATCTAGTACTTGATAACTCAAGTTCTACAATCTATTGATGTATAACAGGCATGAAGACAATTCATACCTAGAATGACATCAAAATCTATCATATATAAATCTTCTATATCAGCCATGATGTTCTTGTGAATGATGGAAACAGAACAATCACGATAGACACTTTCCGCTCGAATAGACTCCCAACAGGTGTAGAAACACAGATGGGTTCACTAAGTTTCTCAAGAAGAATCTCAAACTGATTGGCAACATAAGGTGTTACGAAAGATAAATTTTCTCCTGGTCTAACAAAGCATAAGCATCAAAAGTAAAGAATTTGGTCATACCCGTGACAACATTTGGAGAGTTCTCTTGCACTTGGCGGCTAGTGATTCAATAGAGACGGTTTTCCCCTCCGCCAGTACAGTAAGTGGATCCTGTAGGTGCAGCCCTGTCTGGTGAAGCAACTGATGAAGATTGAGATCTATAGCTTGAATTTCCACCACCTTGCTTGTTCTTAGGCAACTCTTACATGAAGTGGTCCTATTGACCACACTTGAAGCAACCTTTTGGGCCATCATGACATTTACCCAGGTGGCTTCCACCACACTACCACATGCAGGATCCCATCTACCTCCTTGTGCCACTCTAACTTTGAACTAGGTAGGTCTAGTCTTGGAGGTCTACGAATTCTAGCCATTATTAGTGGTTGAGGTGAAGTCTAAGTGACATCTTGATCCTCTATTGATGGTTTTGAAGGAATCGGATCATAGTAAATCTAATGATTCCTTCTCCCAAGGAGGAATGGGATACTCAAATATTAATTTAGGTTGTGTGTGCCGAATGCTGATGACTTAAGAAGACAAATTTTAGAAGAGGCTCAAGGTTACCGATACTCCATTCATCCTGCTGCCACCAAAATATATGGTGATCTACAAGAGATGCATTGGTGGAATGATTTTAAGAGGGATATAGAGCAATTTATAGCAAAATATCCTAATTTTCATAAAGTCAAGATCAAACATCAAAGACTATGAGGGTTGACTAATGTACTGTTGTTTTACGGTGCTTTCAAAACATTTTTCTTAAGAATTATGTGTGTCTAGAACCGTTTTGTTGTAGTTTTAGAATGTTTTTGTGTTTGTTTTGCATGAAACATACCCAAATTTTAAACGCACAAGTCAGCTGAAAAAAATGCAGAAGATAACCTATAAAAGCCATCGACATCCCATCGTTAAATTGACTATCCGTAAGTGGTGACCGTCAATAAAAAGTTCATGCTAAGTGAGAAGACCAAGGAAATATGACCACGTGTGGAACCATGAGCTCAAATGGCGGTCAGTCGATCGATCGATGGACCGTACTGGTGAACCTTCAATTGGTTCAGAGAAGGATCTAGTACCTGATTTATCAAGATTCTATGTTTGGAATGGCGGAGGGTCATCGACGAACCATACTGCAGGTTCGTCATTTGATTTAGAGAAGATGCCAAGTCATTGAAGAAAAATTATATAAGTCTTGATTGACGAAGGCAGTCGAGGGACCCTCGTTCCAACGACGGTTTGTCAGTAGGGTCGTTGATCAATGCCGCGATTTTTGACAACCATTCCTGATTTTAGTTCCTTTTTTCTTTAGGACAATGTTTTCTATAAATAGGGGATTAAAACCTTGTTTTTTGGGTTAGAAACTCTTGGTTTTCTTCTATTTTCTGTTGGATATTATTGTTTGCAAATTTTAGCTATTAATTAATTTCCAGATTGTTGTTGAAGAACTTTGTCCTATTTCGAGTTGATATCTTGGGTTACTTCTTATTATAAGTAATTAATGAATTCTTCATTACAAATATTAATTGTGATCTTGCTTAAATGGGTTATTTAATCCACAACTAGGGTTGTGGGAACCATGGGTAATTAACAAAGTAAACCTAGCAAATAAGAAATTGTCAAATAGGTTCTTGAATGTATTGATAATTTTTTCACCTATAAGTATTTTGAACGAGTGAACGATTTAGAACTCGCCTTGTTGCTATTTTGCGATACAAGGAGATAGTTAACGAGAAAAGAAATATCAACATAGATTAAGTGGGGTCCTATCTAATAGGCTAGTGTCGGCTGGTGCGAAGTAATAACTAACCCATACATCGATAATGATGTCTAATATGAGGTAAAGGTAAGGTTAGTAAAGTTCACACACCAAGGTACTAGGTCAAATTCTCCATATGCCAGACCAAGGAATTAGGGATAAATAATTACTACTTTACATGCAAAACACTAGGGAAGAATTAAAATTGTTAGGAATATGGTGTTATGAACCTATAAGGAACAAATATACCCTATATAGTATCACAACATGATAAAAACCCAATCTTTTACTTTTGCTCACTTTTTAACTTAGAATTGTGTAAAAAACTTGTTTCATAACCCCCCCCCCCACTTTTGTTATGTGATTTTGAAAAGACCTTGACTAAATAGATGTGACTGTGAATTAAAGTAATGTCTAAACCATTTTCCTCGTGGGATAGACCCTAACCTACTAGTTGTGTTATCTACTTGATTACGATAGCTTATACTTCTTTAGGGAGGTGTAATTTGAGCGTATCAAATTTCGGCGCCACTGCCGGGGATTCTGGCTGTTAGATTTACTTTAATTACATTATTGAAATTTAGTCAACAATTTCTTGATTTTACTTTTTCTTTTTGTTTTGTTTCTTTAAAGTCTAGCTCTAGTTTATGCCAAGTACATGGAGCCGAGGTAAACACTCATCCATTTGATCTCGAACTTAACCACGCATATGAGAAGTATGGTAAATCAACAAATCCTAGCCAATCTAGCTGATGGGGAAATTCATCAGTCTCTATTACTGGTTGAGGCACAAAACCAAGCTTGCGATGATAATCAATTGGATAATTCTTTGACGGTGCCGCCTTCAGCACCACGACCTCAAGATTTTGGATAGGTCAATATAAACATCACAGATTCTTATGGGCCTCTGATCCTACCTCCTCTAGCCCATGGGCACACATTCTTGAGGAAAAGTACCTTGATGCAGATGCTCACCAAGAGGGGCATATTTGCAGGACTGCCATAAAAGGATCCTCATGCTCACATAGCCAAACTTAGGTTTGTGTGCAAGATATGTGTGGGTAGGCCAATCATGGATATGAATGCCATTAGGCTACAAGTATTTCCTCTATCATTAAAATGATATATCGCAAAATGGTTTGCTGAGTTTCTCTAAAACTTCATCTTTACTTAGGATCAGTTGAGATATGTGTTCTTAGCAAATTACTATCAAGTTTCAAAGAAGCTCAACCACAAGGATAAGGTGAACTACTTTGTGAATTACCTGGAGAGTTTGTTAGTAGCTCTTTGGATATGTTTAGTTTGTTTGTGAAAAGCGTCCTAAACTACTACATTGATGATGAGTCACTAAAAAGTACTTCTACAAAGGTCAAGATGATAAAAACAAAGCAGTGCTCAATACTATTTTGGGTGGTTCCTATTGAGAATGCACATATGCAGAGATCATAAAGAAGTTGAAGAAGGTATCTGGCAAAAACAAGAATTGGAGAACTAGATATTAGTACATTGGGAGAAACACCTTTGCAGTACAAGCTACAAAAAACCCAACAACAGATGAGATGCGTGAAGAGTTGGCAAAGATGAGAATTTAGCTAGGTAACATGTAAACGGAGGTGGAGAGAAGGTAAAAGTGGGAAACTACTTGACTAAACAACCACTGCCCATAGATGAGTACTATCATCAAGAAGATGCTTATGCAGTGAATGATCAGACGAGGGGTTTCTAACCAAATGCCCAAGGCTCAAATCAGGCTCAAGGAAAAGAAGGTCGAAACAATTGTATCTATAATTGAGAGGGTCAATATGTCTGACATGGCAAATACAATCACGAAAACAACTTTAATAGGAATAACTATCATTAAAAGAATGATAAAAGTGGGCCTCATATTCCATCACAAAATTAGGAAGTTGCTCCTAAGGACGGTGGAGGTAGTATGGAGCGAGTTGAGGATATGCTACAGAAGATGATGAGGAGATTTGATACTAGTGATGAACATGACAAGGATATGAGAGGTGACTTAGCTAACATTGGGAAAAAGGTGGATGCACATGCAGTTTTTATCAAGCACCTTGAGTTACAAATGGCTCAGTTCTGTACTAATGTGAGTCCATGCAAACCTGGCACTCTTCCTAGAAACACTATCGAGAATCCAAAAAATGATGGTCGATGCATGTAAGTCACCACTCGAGGGGGTAAGCAAACTATTGCTCAACCTATGTTGTCTGTGCTGGAAGATAATATAAGCAAAAACGATGAGGTAGTAGAAGCTAGTGGAGAATTGATGGACAATACGGTGAGAGAAGCAGAGGTATCTCAGAAAGTGGTCCCCATTCATAGATTTCCACTAGCATCCCCTCTGAGATTAGTGAAGAAGACAGAGGATGGTAAATACCGGCGATTTATCAATATTTTGAAATAACTTTCTATCAATGTCCCTTTGATAGAAACTTTGGAACAAATGCCCGGTTATGCTAAGTTTATGAAGGATATGGTGACAAAGAATAGATCTATGAGTTTTGAGGATAATGATAGATTGCAGATCCAGGCATTTTCAACATTCCATTCACAATGGGGCTACTACACTTTTCTAAAGCACTATGTGATGTTGGTGCAAGCATAAATGGCATGCCTCTTTCCATTTAAAAAAAGTTATGGTTTGGTCACCCTAAGACTACTATGATGCGGTTACTAATGGCTGATGGAATAGTAAAGAGGCTTATTGATATTCTCCATGATGTTCTTATGAAAGTAGAGTCCTTTATATATTGGGCCGATATTTTGAATCTTGACTGTGAGGCTGATTTTGAAGTTCCAATTATTCTAGGGATAGCATTTCTTGCACCGGGCGTGCTATGGTTGATATGGAAAAAGGCAGATGAAGTTTAGGTTGAACAATGAAGAAACAACTTTAAACATATGTAGGGCCATGAAGCATAGTGATGAGCTCCAAAAAGTATCTGCTATATCCTATAGGGTTGAGAGTGTATATGAAGTACAAATGGAAGAGTGACTAGGTGTGAAGGCACTAGCATCAGTGATCATGAATTTTGAAAATGATGGTATTGAAGAGTATGGGTATTTGGTGGTTGCACTTGATCGAAACGAATATCGCTCAAAACAAAAGAAATTAGACTTAGATATGAAGCATCGCGAGTCTCTGCTTGCGAAACAATTAATGGAGGAGGCCCCAAAATTAGAGCCTAAGTCTCTACCACCTCATCTCAGCTATGTGTTCTTAGGTAGAGATAACACTTTGGTAGTGATAATTGTAGCGGATTTGAATGAACGTGAAGGCTTAGTGGCGGTATTGAACACGTTCAAATGAGCCATTGGTTGGACTATTGTAGACATTATTGGGATTCCCCACGGTATTTGTTCCTAAAAAAACCAATTGATGCTTGATTACAAACAAAGTATTGAGCACCACAGAAGGTTAAATCCATCTATCAAAGAGGAACGAGCTTATTCCAATACAGCCAGTGATCGGATGAAGAGTTTGTATGGACTACGCGAAGTTGAATGCTTCTACTGAAAATGACCGTTTCCCCATGCCCTTTATTGATAAGATGTTTGACAGATTCACATGTTATTTTTTATATGGTTATTCAGGCTCCAACAAAATCTCTATTGCCCTTGAGGATCAAGAGAAGACCACTTTCACTTGCCCCTATGGGACATTTGCATTCAAAAGGATGTTGTTTCGATTATGTGATGCACCGGCCACCATCCAGTGCAGTATGATATTGATATTCTCTGATATGGTGGAGGACGCTATTGAGGTGTTCATGGATGATTTTTTTGTAGTTGGAGACTTATCGGTGTTTGAGTAATTTGGTGTAACACTCCGAAAGTCTAAAGCCTAATCTGGAGACTAACATGAGAATCTAAGAGTTTTAACACTATTTTAAAGTTAATTATAATGTATAAAGACATTTAGTAAGTATTAGAATCAATACGTCAAGAAACGTCCATGACATCCAGAAACTAGTTCAAGACATGCTAATACTCCTTAGCTTATTTTACTATGTTTTTAGAGTCGGAAAATGATGAAATATGGTATGCAGGTTTCTAAGACATATTATAGTGAGTTTATAGTCAAAACGTTTGGGTACGACTCCTCAATGATCAACCAAGGGCCCTAAAGGAGGACCCTTGCAAATGTGGCTAAAAGCTGTCAAGAGACAGTGGTTACCACCGAGGCCCATCGACGAGGCGTGGTAAAATAAATGGGGCGTCGATGGCCATCATCTATGTACAATTTTCAATTTTGAACAAGGGTCACTTGGACCAATCTTTGTCGCCAACGACGGACCAACAGGACGGTTGAACACTTGGTCGTCGATTGACTTACAACCTGTTGCTCGGGGTCTCGTTGGTCGAGCCACTGTGTTTCTTCAACATTTTAAGTTGGTTAAATTAATTTAATTATTTGGTTATTTAATTAGTTATGGGTTAAGTAAGTCCTAATAAAGTTAGCTAATGACTCATATAAAGACCCCAAACCTAATTAGACTAAACCTAACTCCCATTATTCCCAAAATACAATTGCTCTTCCTTCTCTCTTCTTTGTCTCTCCAATATAAACTCTATAAAAGACCAACAAAAGGAGGGTTATAGGGATTCTAAATATCACTTTTTCTCCATAAAACATCAAGGTTTAACAAGGTATGAAGTTCCTTTCACATTTGGGATCTCTTCCCCCAAAGGGTTCTTTCAAATATTTTTCAAAAATATGAAATTCAAATGGGTTTTTTTCCAATACAAAATTGATCTTGTGAATTGATTTATTTATGATTCCTTTTGATTCTTATGTGTATATCAACATGTATTATAACTCAATAATGCTACTTCTTGATGAATTTACCTAGTTGTGGAAAGATGACCTTTTCCCCTTAAACCTAGGTTGTGATTGTGACTTGATTTATCTATTATTGATACAATTAGCTTGTTTAATTTGTGAATAATATCCGATGTTGTTATTATGCTATGTTTTGAGTATATGATGATGTATTGTAATCCAATTATGATAGTTATTGAGTAACTTACATAGATTGGAAAATAGATAATGAATTTAACCTAAGTCTCTAATCTTAAGATATGGACTAGTGATGGATTGTTGAGTGGTTATTCAATTGATATTATTATTATGTTTATTACTATTGTTTGATGATATTATACCCATCGTTCTGTTAAATTGGAGGGTTGATGGTAAGACATTGATGATGGCTTGTGAAAGAGATTGGGGTAGGTCTTGTGATCTGAATTCTTTACTTCAATAATGATTACTTGTGTTTACTGATGAAGTGTTATTGGATTATACCTTATTATTATGATTGATCAGGGTTGGTATGATTTTGAATTGAAATTTCTTGGACTATGGTTTGTGAGTTGTGGGATAAGATGTAAATTTTAAAAAGATGGTGATAACTTACCAATGTGCCTTATCATGATGTGATTATGTAAATGTGCTAACCTCACATGTATGAATTGCAATGAAAGAAAAATACTAATGCAATTCTTATTGAGCTATGAAAATGATTATATAAAGTATAGACCCTATGACTTAAATTAAGCTATGATCATTAATAAAGGCTTAATCACATTTCAAAAGGGACTCTAGATGAACACCGAATGAACTAAAGTGAGGAGTTTCTACTTCCACATAGGGAAGGTAGAATCACAAACATACTCGTGAAACGGGAGACTATAATGCATGTACCATCAAGATGGTTCCAACTACATCTCTTAGTTCTTGAACTATGTTGCCCTCATAGCAATACTAGCTTGTGGATCCACATAGTTTCTATGTTCATGTTACGGTACTACCTTGGCAAGTAGTCCACCTAATTTTTGTGTAAGGATCCATGACACCGGATTCCACATTAGCTCATGTTGTCTATGTTAGTTAAGGCAAGATGTTCCCGAAAGTTAAAATAAAATAATGGAATGAAGTCTAACTAGGATGACCTATGGGGTTTAGCTTAGTCTAGGTAGGGTTATGGGACTCTACCTATGCATTGCGCCAGTTAGCCTTGAGGGATGTTTTGGAAGGATGTTCTTGTGTATTCAAATGCTTATAAATTTAAATTATATGCATATGATAATCTTACATGTGAATGACACTATTGGATGTTGGTTACTCCTATGAACATATGTTTGGTCTCTATTACTAAAGTATGATGCTATGTACTCTTAATGATATGCTATGTTAAGTTGGGCATTGTTTTTGGTCTTTGTTAGGTTTACTTGATTGAGTAAGGTTATGGAGCTTTGCTCAGTGATTGCACTAGTTGACTTAATGTGGATTTATGAGTAATGTTCTTGCTTTGGTTATGATGCCATGACTCGATAATAGAGTTGTCTTGATTATGTGCTCAAGTATGCTGATATGCGTGTGACTTGACTAGAATTAGTATTGTTGGTATTGTGAGGTACATAGTCTTGACTTAATGAAATAAATACTATTGATTGATATTTGTTCTTCGATGTGCATAAGTCTTTCAAAGTAAAATAACATGCTGTAAGAAATGTCTCCTTTTAGCATGATTTTATGTTGTGTGTGAATATGATCATATACTAAGTACAAGTGATCTGCTAACCCCATTCATTGAACGTCTTGTGAAGACTTTTGAAGAAGTACTTAGAATTCTCACTCTCTAAGTTGGGTAGGTTCTCACCTTCCGAGGGCAATGCCACTATGAAGCTATTGATGCTGTTCTATTTATAATATTTTTAGTTCTTTCCTTTTCATTTGAGTACTAAAGATTTTATATCCTATATGTGGATTTATTTTATTGACGTATGGGCTATGCCCAATTGTTTTACTCTTGTTTAGATGATTATGATATGAGACATCCATTTTAAGACTATGATATATCATTTATATATATATATATATGCAATAACAGTAGAAGACTATGTAATATTCTTATACGAAGGTCTATGTATACTCGATATAAATATATTAAGTGATGCAACAGGTCTATGTAAACCTCATGATATATAGAAGAAAAGTTTTAAATTTTCCGCCTTTTAACCTAAGAATGTAATGATGTAAACTAAGAGGCTAGTCTTACTCCTCCTTGAGGAGGAGGACGCCAGGTACGTTTTGGGGTGTTCCCTGCCAGATGTGACATTTTGATGAGGTTCTCAAGAAAATGTGAAGATTTTTATTTTTTACTTACTTGTGAGAAATGTCACTCTCTGGTGAAGAAAGGTATCCAGTTGGGCCATCACATATCGGAGAAAGGGATAGAGGTTGATCGAGCAAAAGTGGAAGTGATAGATAGGTTCCACTACACATATCTATAAAAGGTTTAAGAAGTTTTCTTTGACACGTAGTCTTATACTGGAGGTTTATTTAGGACTTTTTTAAAATTGCACATTCTTTTTGCGAACTATTCGAGAAGGAATGTTAGTTCTATTTTGATGAATCCTGTCTGAATGCATTTGAGAGTTAAAGGAGAAGTTGGTGTCCACTCCCATTATTATTTCACCAAATTTGAGTGAGTAATTTGACGTGATGTGTGATTCTAGTGATGTTCCACTTGGTGTGGTATTGGGACACAGAATGATAAAATCCTTCACCCCATTTACTATGCAAGCAACGCTTGAGTGAAGCTCAGAAGAACTACACAGTAACTGAACAAATGCTTTTTGCGGTGGTGTTTGCATTCAAAAAGCTCCACTCCTATTTTCATGGCACAAGGGTCATAGTGCATACATACCACTCCACTTTGAGTTATTTGAATGCTAAAAAGGATGTGAAGCTATTGTTGATCCGATAGGTAGTATTGTTGCAAGATTTTGAGTTCTAGGTAAACGATAGAAAGGCGACTGAGAATCAAGTTGTCGATCACTTGTCTAGATTTGAGGATGAAGATATGCGTGAATTAGGAGAAAAGGCTGAATTTGATGATGCATTCCCAGATAAACATGTATTGTCTGCCTCTCAATATTTGATCCCATGGTTCGTAGACTTTGCGAACTATGTGGCAACTAATGTAGTCCGTCAGACTTATCCTTCCATCAGAGGAAAAAGTTCATGCATGATGTGAAAATGTTATTTTGGGATTAGCCTTACTTATGCTGGAGTTGTGCCGATGGGATTATTCACCATTGTGTACTTGGAGGTTGAGATTTTGAGTGTTTTGAATGCATATCACTCCTCGCCTGTGGGTGGGCACTATAGTGGTATCCAGACTGCGCATAAGATCTTGCAGTGTGGGTACTATTGGCCAACCATCCTCGAAGATGCTCACGAGTTTGTAAAATCATGTGATTGGTGCCAACGAGATGGAGGAATATCAAATAGGAAAGAACTCCCATTAAATCCTATTCTGGTGATTGAGTTATTCGATGTATGATTCATTGATTTTATGGGTCCATTTATGAGTTCTCATGGTATTAAGTATATACTTGTAGTGGTGGACAATGTGTCAAAATTGGTGGACGTAATAGCGCTTCCTAACAATGAAGGAAAGAGTGTCACCGCATTCTAGAAAAAAGATATCTTCTCCGGATTTGGCTCACCAAGGGCTATTATTAGCGATGGTGGATCTCACTTCCGTAATAAATTATTCAAAGGGCTATTGGACAAATATGGTGTTCTTCATAATGTGTCTACTCCTTACCGTCTACAGACAAGCGGGCAAGTAGAGGTGTCCAATCGTAAGATCAAGCAAATTCTGGCGAAAATGGTGAATGCTAATAGAATGGATTGGTCAGAAAGTCTTGATGATGATTTTTCGTCCTACCGCAGTACATACACGACTCCCATTGGTGTGTATCCATACCTACTTGCATATGGGAAAGCTTGTCACTTGCCGGTCAAGTTAGAGCACAAAAAAATGTTGGAAATGTAGAAAATGAAGATGTATTGGACTGAATTTGAATGAATTTTATGAGCTTCGCCTCAAGGTCATTGTAAGTTCATCCATTTACAAAGATAAGATTAAGAAGTATCAAGACCAAATGATTGAAAAGCGAGAATTTACGGTTGGTTATTTGGTGCTTCTATTCAACTCCAGTTATGTGTTTTTCCGGCCAAACTCAAGTCGAAGGGGACCGGGCCATTCCTCATCAGCATAGTGTATACCCATGGAGCGGTTGAGTTGGAAAATAAGGAGGGCACTAAGTTCACAGCCAATGGGGAAAGATAAAGATCTACCTAGGCATGCGGAGAGTATCCATGAAGTGGTTGTTGCCAATCACCTTGATAGAGTCTGAGTAATCAAGGATCATACGTCATATAGTGAGGTTAAATCAAGCGATTTTTGGGAGGCAACCCAAGGTGTATCGTATAGAAATGATAGGTTTTATGTTCTTGATAGGAACAATCGTTTTGTTTTCTGGTGTTGTTTTGTTTTTAGTCTTATTTCATTCTCTTGTGTACTACTGTTGGCTAGAGACTTCTATAGGGTATGTGTCTCAATCGTGTCCAGAAAAAAAAGAATAGCCTAATGGGTGTTACAAGTGTAGGCACAAAAACAAAAATCTGTAGAAAATGATCTGGTGCAGAGGTCTACGGACCCCATCGACGGGTTATCGTTCCATCAACGGAGTATTCATAGTGTCCATAGATCCCAGGAATGTATGTTATTGTTTCTAAGTATAGATGTAACTGATGGTTTCAGTCAATAGCCCGTCAATTGACTTACAGACTATAGATCGTGTTTCATCAATCCAAATTGCCTGTGACCCGGCCAAACCCGGCCGGTAATATTAAAACACATAACGTTTCACATTCATCCCACCTTCAAATTCATGTAAAATTACCTTCAAAAACAATTTTTGTTCCTTTTTTGTTTCTTTTATCACCAAAAATCAAACACCTATATCCTATTTTAGTCTCAAATAAGATTCTTTGCAATTCCCCGAAATCTCTCTTCCCAAAATTTACCTTTCTTACAAATTAATTTTGTATCCTATGACATATGATATGATAGATAATTTAATTATCTTCCACAGGCCACCGAGTTTACTAAATTCCGACCTCCGAGCAAAACTTTATGTACAATTTTGTAAGGTTTGTCGAGCAGACTTAAATGACAGAATGTTGATTAAAAGATGGCCCGTTAGTCCACGTCGTCGATTGCTCTGACAACAACTATTTTAGGGGTATTTTGGTCTTTTATTAGTTCATTAAACCCCTAAGATACGTCGTTTAAACCGTAAATCATGATATTTTAGTCACTTTAATCCTAGAAACATAACTAAAACATACCTATGCCAAAATCATTATTCAAAAGTTAGAAAATTAGAAGCAAAAGAAAAGAAAAAGGTCAAAAACCCTAGTTTAAGAACACATCAAGGTTGTATCAGTTACAGACCCGAAATCTAAAGATTTCTCCTTGGATTTCATCACCAAGTATGTGCAATTTTTCTAGTGGTTTCCTGTCACCCATTCGGTCCATAGTTTTTAATTAGATTAGTGATTCCCTTATCATGATTAGACTTTGTGTTCTATAACTTCATTAGATTATCATTAATTAGTTAGTTATATGTTCCAAGTCAGATTACCATGTTATATCTCAGATTATACATGAATTTCGGAACCCTAGCTATATATTTCATTAGTTCTTGAATTATATATGCTAGGTCAGATATTTCAATTACATAAGATATATATGCCTTAATTATTAATTCATCATTATCAGATTAATTGTTGCATTCTCAGTATGCATGTTCAATTTTTTTGGGCTATCCAATTAAGTTATTGGAAGTATCATAATATCGAGTTGGACTAGGGTTCAACGTACCAAAACAATCTCAGAACTACCAACCAAGAGTTGTAATTCCCCTCTATGGGCATCAATTTATTGATCATGCTAGCTTGCCTTTATACTTATTGAAGGGTATATTGGGTCCTCTCGATGGGGAGTATACATAGGTCTCCACATTTAGCTCATGTGGTTTTATTATCGGTTATTAGTGGCTCCCACAGCTCAATCATACACTATTGCGTTGACATTATTTACAGTTCAGTTAGTATTCAGTCTCAGCATGTCATAAATTTGGTCATTACATTTAGTTACGTCAGAATTCAGTATACCATTATCAGAATATTGTGCTTGATTTTGTGCTTGTTTAGTTATGTTGTATTTCACCCTCACTCTATATTACATGCTAGTACCTTTTAATTACTGACAGGTACGTGCGCTACATCGTCTAGTGATGTAGGTTCAGGTTTTCAATTCGATTCACGATCTCCAGTTGAACAAAATTAGTGGTGAGTCCTCAATCTCCGAGGACAATTATCACGAGTTCATATAAGTATTTTAGTCCTGTAGTTTGAGTTTTTGCTAGATTTAGCTGGGGCCCATCCCAACATTTCTAGAAATTTAGTGGCTTTATTTTTACATATTAGTTTCAGCTTTGTATTGAGATAAAATTTTGTTGGTATTAAACTCATCACTTTAAAATATCTCAGTTATAGTATATGGGTATTCCCCATCTTTTCATTTCTTTTTATTATATTTAGAATGATCCTGATCATGCCAGTAGGGTTAGCTTGGGTTAACTTGTGGTCGTAGGTTACGTGTTTGCATCTCGGGCATAGCTCAGGGCATGAAAAATTTGGTATCAGAGCCCTAGGTTTTAGTGTCGTAGGATGTCTGAAAAGCCGCACTAAGTAGAGTCCTTTTCACATATGTGAAGTACACTACATCTATTGAGAGGTAGTCTATGAAATGTTTTAGGAAAAACTGCATGTTATTGCTACTTATATGGTGCATAAGATATGATCTAATACCACTCTAAGTCAACGTTCTATGTTTCAGTTCATACCTCCTCGTAGAGCTAAAACCCGGAATATGAATGCAAAGAATGCAAACACAACTCATCCAGTCCTACATCAAGAAGTTTCCAATGTTGACTTCATGAACGCCATTAAGATGTTTGCTCAAAGTGTGGCCAACCAAAACAATTAGGCCCAAGATCCTTTGAATGCTAATGGTTGATCAACAGCAACAAGGGTCTGTGACTTTGTTAGGATTAATCCGCCTGATTTCTTAGAATCGCAAACTAGTGAAGATCATCATAATTTCTTAGATGAGATCATGAAGATATTTGAGGT
This sequence comes from Solanum pennellii, assembly GCF_001406875.1. NCBI lineage: Eukaryota > Viridiplantae > Streptophyta > Magnoliopsida > Solanales > Solanaceae > Solanum > Solanum pennellii. Next base: position 37,879,560 of record NC_028644.1, read on the forward strand.
GATGCATGTAACTGGAATGGTCGGGTTGAGTTGGCACCATACCAGCTAAAATATGTGGCTAACATATAGTACACTTAATTGAAGAAGAATATGGGTAAATTTGCAGCTCTTATTACTCAGGATTGCTTTAGTGAGACCTTTCTAGATAAATTTTTCCTAATAAATTTGAGAGAAGCAAATGCTCAGGAATTCATGTTCATAAGGAAAGGTAACATGGCGGTCCAACAGTATGGGCTCAAGTTTAACAAAGTATTTTCGTAGGCTCCTCACATGGTTGCTGACTCCAAGGCTCAGATGAATATGTTCTTGTATACAATGTAAGATTTGGAGAAAACGGAGTGCAAAAATGCGAAGTTACTGGGAGATATGATCATTTCTAGGCTTATGACTCATGCTCAGTAGGTTGAGGTTTATAATCATAGGAACATGCAAAGGAGAATAAGAAGGCTAGGACTGGGAACTATGACTATTTTCTGCAGAAATCGGGTGGCGGAAATCGCTTACAAAGTCAGTAGAAATATTCAACCCCAACCCTTTCATCATCTAGTGTTCCATCCCCAAGAATAGGTATGATTAGAAGGTTAGGGCACCAGGCTCTAGGTCTCAATGATGTGTTTCGGGAACCAAGACTTACTCCACCTTCCCTAAGTGTAGTAACAACCATCAAGGCGAGTTCCTCACAACAAAGGTAGGCTTGTTTGGGTGCGGTCATTCTAGTCACAGGTCGAAGGATTATCCTTTTAGACAAGGTAAAAGAGGTGGTAACGATAGAGCTAAGTCTAAAACATCAGCAGAACCAACAAGTCGCCCGACTCAGTAGGTAACTCATCTGGTGTGGGTGGATGTCAGTGCCAGAACAGGTTGTATGTTATTCATGTTTTCCTGGATTAGGAAGGTTCTATTGATGTAGTCAATGGTACGTTACGAGTCTTTGTCCTTGATGTTTATGAATTGTTAGATCCATGGGATACTCATTTTTTTGCAACTCCTTACGTAACATTCCAATTAAGTGTCATTCTAAAAACTCTCTCTCAACCTTTCTTAGTCTCTACTGAAGTTTGTCACCCTATTATAGCAAGACAGGAATACAAAAATTTCCCTATCACAATCTCTTAGAAAGTCACCTCTGCAGAACTTGTAGAGTTAGAAATGGTTGACATGATATCATTCTAGGCATGGATTTATTATTTTCCTATTATGCCTTAGTCAATTGTAGAACTAGGATTATTCATTTTTAGTTTCAAAATGACCCAATATTAGAGTGGAGAGTGGAACGGTAGTAGCTTAGCTCATATGGGACAATTTATTTCTTACCATAAGGGTAGAAATATGATCTCTTAGGGTTATCACTAATTTAGTTTGGGCTAAGGATTCTAACTCTGAAACCCCAACTCTTGAGTCAGTTCCAGTAGTTAGTGAGTTTCCATAAGTGTTTCCAGAAGATCTTCCAGGTGTTCCTAAGGGGAAATTGAGTTTTCAGTCTATCTCTTTCCACATACCCAACATATTTCAATTCCTCCTTACAAAATTTTTCCAGAAGAGCTTTAGAAATCGAAAGATGAGTTGAAAGACCTTTTAGACAAGGAAGTCATAAAACCAAGTGTTTCCTCATGAGGTGCACTAGTTTTGTTCGTAAAGAAGAAAGATGGTTCTCTCAGAATGTACATTGACTATAGGCAGTTGGACAAGGTCAAAATCAAGAATACGTATCCCATCCCAGTATTGATGACTGGTTTGACCAACTTTAGGGTGCTAGAACTTTCTCAAAGATATACCTAAGATCAAGTTATCATCACCTTAGAGTTAGAGATAGTGACTTTCCAAAGACAGCCTTAAAGATTCAGTATGGTCATTATGATTTTGAAGTTATGTCGTTTGGACTAACAAATTCTCCTACAAATTTCATGGATTTGATGAACATAGTGCTAAAACAATACTTGGACTTGTTCGTTATTGTCTTTATTGACGATATCCTCATATACTCTAGGAATGAGGAAGAACATGTGATTCATTTGAGAGTTGTTCTACCGGGTCTCAAACATCACATGTTATTTTCTATGTTTAGCAAATATGATTTCTGGTTCCAATATTTGGCTTTCCTCAATTACATTATATCTACCGACGGGATTCGAGTGGATTCACAAAAGATAGAAGAGTGAAATAATGGCCCAGACCTACCTCTGCCATAGATATGAGAAGTTTCTTAGGTCTAGTGGGTTATTATAGAAGGTTCGTGGAAGGATTGCCATCCATAGACTCACTATTGACTAGGTCGACTCAGAAGATGGTCAAGTATCGATGGTCGAATGATTTAAAGAAAAACATTGCTGAATTGAAAACTATATTAACTATAGATCCAGTCTTGGTTCTACCAGAAGGTTCAGATATTTATATGATCTATTGTGATGCAACTAAAATTTGCCTAGGTTGTGTGTTGATGGAGACATATATGGTTATATCTTATGCTTTTAGACAACTTAAGGTGACTGAGAAGAACTAGACAATTCATGACCTCGAGCTTGCTGCAGTGGTGTTTGCACTCATGATTTGGAGACATTACTTGTATGGTGTTCATGTGGATGTGTTCACTGACTATAAGAGCTTGCAATATGTGTTTACCTAGAAAAAGTTAAATTTTCACTAGAGGAGATTATTTGAGTTCCTTAAGGATTATGATATGAGTGTTCATTACCATCCTAGTAAGGAGAGTATAGTAGTAGATGCTTTTACCAGGTTATCAATGGGTAGTGTAGCCCATGTTGAGGAAGAAAGGAAGGAACTAGTGAAGGATGTTCACAGGCTTGCTCGCTTGGGAGTTCACCTTATGAACATGTCATACAGTGGTTTACAACTTATGAATGGGGCCAAAATCTTCTTTTATAGTGGAGGTTAAGGAAAAGCAAGCCAATGATCCACTCTTGCTTGAACCTAAGGGTGCAGTCCATAATCATAGAGTGGAGGTTTTCTCCCAAGGGGGGATGGTCTACTTCGCTACCAAGGTAGACTGTGTGTTTATTATGTGGGAGAGTTTACATAACATATTCTTGAACCAACCCATAACTCCAGATGTTCTATTCATGTAGGTGTCACTAAATGTACCTAGATTTGGGGGAAATTTATTGGAGGATTGGCATGAAGAGGGATATAGAAGATTTTGTGAGTAAGTGCCCCAATTTCTAGCAAGTAAAGGTAAAACATCAGAAATCAAGTGGTATGACTCAAGAGATTGACTTTACTATTTGCAAGTGTGAGGTGTTCAATATAAATTTCATCACAGGGTTATCTCGAATTTGCATACAACATGACTCCATTTAGGTTATAGTTGATAGGATGACTAAGACTTCTCGCTTTTTAGTGGTCAAGAATACAAATTTGGTGAAGGACTATGCCAAGATTTAATTTAATGAAATTGTAAGGCTACATGGGGTTAATTTATCTATTATCTCATATAGAGGTCCTCAGTTTACCTCTCATTTCTGGAATTCATTTTAGAAGGGCTTTGGTACTCAAGTTTATCTTAGAAAAACATTACATTTATAATCCGATGGACAGGCAGAGCGTACAATTCACACCATAAAGGGTATGTTAAGATCTTGTGTGATCAATTTAAAGGGTAGTTGGGATGATCACCTTCATCTTATTGATTTCACCAAAAACAATAATAACATTCGTGCATTGTTATGGCCCTTTATGAGGCACTGTACGGGCGTACATGTAGATCTTATGTTGATTGGTTTGAAGTAGGTGAAATAAATTTAATAGGACCAGATTAAGTCCTTTATGCAATGGAGAAAGTGATACTAAGTAGAGATATACATAAGACTTCCTAGAGCGGTCAACATCTTATGCAGATGAAAGAAGAAGGGAACTAGAGTTTCAAATTGATGATTGGGTTTTCCTAAAAGTGTCACCTATGAAAGGGGGGATGACATTTGGCAAGCAACCGAAGATCAGTCCTAGATATGTAGGTACTTAGAAGATCTTAAAAAAGGATTGAAAAGGTGGCATATGAGTTAGAGTAGCCTGCAGAAGTAGCAGCAATGCATTCAGTCATCCACATCTCGCTCTTGAAGAAGGGTTTAGGTGATCCAACCTTGGTAGTGCCATTAGAAAGTGTGGCGGTGAAAATTAGTCTTTCTTATGAGGATGTACCAATTCTGATTTGTAACAACCCAAAAAATGTATAAGATAAGTAATGCTTAATGTGTTTAGAATGCCTACGATTAGACCGGTTCACACGGATTGATGCGCGTAAAACCAAACCTCAGAACCCTTGCTATGGACAAGCCAACTAACTTTGCGAGTTAGTTGATCTAGAAAAGGTTGGTTCCAGCCATGTAGGGCTCTCAAATACGAAGATTTACTCGAATGAGTCTTTACCGAACTTAAAAAGGAATATCTTAGATTTGGAGGGTCTGGGGGTAAAGTGGTCTTTTTCCAGGCTCAGGGTAGTATCATAATTACCCTATATATATAATTAATAATTTAATTAAAGGTGGAGTGGCACAAAAATTAGACCTTGAAGTGAAGTCTTGCTTCACCCGAGTTCGAACCTAGGTGGAAACAATGAATTATATTTGTTCTATATTTAAGTTGGTAAATTAATGAAATTACTTATATTTATAATTTATTATCTGATTTGAAATAAAAGGAAATCGGATTTTTAATAATTAAATAAAATCTTTTTTCACTAAGTGCTAATCTAGACTCCTAAGCCTAAGAAAACTCTTCTCTCCCACGATCATCTCTCTCTCTCACATCTCTATCGCTCTCATTCTTGATCTCTCTCTGCCAAAGTAACTTTCAAGAACAGAAAAATAAACCATGTTCTTCACGCTTGAAGAACTCAAACGAAATCACAAGAAAATAAACGTTAATCACACGTTAGGCAAAGGGAGGTTGTCCGTTGAGTGGTGTTGACATTGAGGGACTTGGACGTGATCTTGGGTGAAGTTTTTAAGCAAAACGTTAAGGGTTTAACTTCAAAAAGGTATGGGTTCTCTTCTCTCTTGGACCCTTTCCCAAGAGACCTTTTAAGGTTCAGATTATTCGGTCCGAAAACTAGGGTTGTTCCCCCTTGCATGCCCCTGTCATAAGCTCCTAATGATTCGTAGGTTGGGTATGATTTATAGTAGATTTAGGTGTATGTTTTCTTTTTATGATAAATATATCTATGTTTGTGTATTTAAAATTGTTTGAATGACAACCTATGTGTTTTCACAACTATGTGCATGTGTGTGCAAAAAATGTAACTATTACTAGGGTCTAGGCTTGAGGCTCCAAAATGTGTAACGTTATGTTTGTTATTTTAGAGAAAATGCATAAACCTATGTAAATGTGATGTTCATAAATGATGCAATGTGGCTGATTTATGTAACAATCTCTTTGGTAAACGAATCTATGAAAAATGCACCCAAAAACGTGTTAAATGGTCTACAAAATACTGTATGAATTCAAGTGAAAATATTGACGAAAGTGAGCTGAAATGTGATCAAATTTTCCGAAACTTATATGTTTAGTTTAGGCTAAATGTAGATGAACAAATCTGGAAAACGAATTCAGTGAAAAATGAGGTAAGGTCACCAGGATTCGAACCCGCGACCTCACCCGTATAATGCCTTAAAAATCGCTAAAGGGAAATGGGGGTCAAGGGGATTCGATCTCGGGTGTGCGGGCTGAAAATTAAATTCCAAAAAAAAAATTAATTAATAAAAAGAAATGTGAGGCGTGGGAATCGAACCCAAGACCTCTAGAGCAGCGAATGAGAGTCAAAGGATAATGAAAGAAGAAGAAATGAGAGGCATGGGAATAGTACCCATGAACTCCTAGGCAGCTTCAAGGGGAAAAATTTAAAAGAAATAAAGAGAGATTGTGGGGGATCGAACCCACAACCCCTCGACGAAGGGAGAGAGAGTTTAAAGAAAAGAAATTAAAAGAAAATAAGGTTGTGGGGGTTCGATCCTACATCCTCTTAATCCCATTGAGCGAAAAATGAAGAGAAAAATAAGGGAAAATTAAATTGAATGTGTTGGGGCTCGATCTTGGGTCCCCAAGCCGTGTGGACCAAAATACAATAAATGAAAAAATGTAACTGTTATCTAAGGGATTCGAAATTGGGTTTCCTTGCCCAAATTTCATATGGATAGATAAGCCATATATTAATTAAATATTCAAGAATAATGCTACCTACTTAAATCGAAATTGAGATCTTGGCATACATACAAGATGCATAAGTTTTGTACCACATAATGTTAGAATGATATGAATCACTTAAACAAATTATGAATGAAGCCTGGTGGCTTGTATGTATAGACCCATAAGACAAGCATATGTTGAAAAATAAGTGAACCTAAGATGTATATAATGAAATGATTTAACCCTAGAAGGGTTAACTAAGAGTGTAAAACACACTAAATGGCCAAGTGCATTGGCACATGATGAAATGATGAAATGAACAATGAAATGATGAAAAGAACAAAGAAATTATTAAATAAACAATGAAATGATGAAATTCTAGAAGGGTTAAGTAAAAGTGTGAAACACACAAAACGGCCAAGTGCATTGGCATATGATGAAATGAACATTCACGTAAAATGGGGTGAGTAATTATGAAGAGCAAATGTTGTAATGTTAATGAATGTGGTGACAATATGATATGAGGCGAATGTAAAAGACAAGAGCAATCTCAAATGAGCCTAAGTAAATGTTACTAAAACGTAATCACCTATGAGAGTGTAAAGTTAATGAAAAGACCAGTCTCAATGAACACCTTAATGAAAATATTGCAATTAACACACTTTTTACTAATGATTATAAGAGAAATTATATATTGAGCTATGATGTCCTCATACTAGAATCCATCTTCCTTGACATATGAGTGGAATGTAATGGAACTTTATATTGAGTACCTACAAACTAGCTATGAGCGGTGATGCTTTCTTTCGGGAAGGGTAGAGGTTCACGTAACAATCATGAGATGAGATTTTCCGGCATGCAATGTATGGGTCTCCTCATATCTCCTAGTCTTCGAACCTATACTGCGAATATAGGGATCTGGCAGGGTTCAATTCCCATGTATGCTAGCAATTTTTTGGTCACTTTGGCCGGTTATTCCACCTATTTTCGGTGTGGAAAGACACTGTATTTTATGATTCTCACATGATCGATGTCGGTTAAAGTTAAAGTTCCCCATGAATGAATGAGGCCTGTCTCAAATGATGCACGTAATGAAATTAATGATATCAAAGGTGTTAGGATAGGATAATAAGGAGGTGAGCTAGACATAAGTAATGACACTAGGTTATTCTCGATTGTTGCACAGCGAACCCTATGAAAGTCTTAAACTACATCCCAGGTAAAGTAGGTGTTTATACTAGCCCATGAATAAAATTAAATGAAGTACGTATGAATGAATGAAGCAGACTGTGTTTGCTACAGAAGGCTCCCTAGTTGAAGTCCCATATGTTCAACCCTCAGTTTTGGGAAGTCTTGATGTCAAGTCCATCATTCAAAAGTGTCATGGCATATGAACGAATAATATGAAAAATGTTATGTGCTATATGGAATATGTTATGTGTTATGTACTAGATGTTATGTGTTGTGTGCAATATCATAAGTATGATGATGCATGTTACTCTGATGGCATGACTTTCCTAACCTAAATTTTGAAAGTTCTCTCACTTTCCTAATCTAAATTTGGAAAGCTAACCAACCTTCATAATCCCAATTTGGCAAGTCCACTGACTTGACTCTCCATAATCATGTTGTAAGGAGAGAGCTATTCTTACTCATTCATGTCCTTGGTGTGTGCGTGCATATAATCATACTTAGTAAAAGAATGTACTAACCCTATACAACTCTATAATTTTAGGTGCAGGCATAGGTGAACGCTAGAGCTTAGAGGTTGACGTTGTATCTATCAGGACATTGAGCTTTCATCTGGACTTGGTAGGCCCTCATGCTTTCGAGGTTTTTACCATTATTATCTAGATTAGATGTAGGCCATATATAGTGGTGCATGTTCCACTAGTGCTTCTTTCAACTTATGTTCAGGCTTTTTATTGGTGTCATTTTGGCAAAAATACGTTTAATAAAATTTTGAACTAATTCTTTCATTGATTATCTCTATGTTATATGGTGTATTTCTGAACGCCTATGATGTTAAGCTTATGATGGTTAGCATAGAATAAGAAAACAAAAGGTTCAAAGTTTCTACTAAAATTAACCTAGATGAAGTAAGAATGACGTATGCAGGCTTGTCTGCGACCTTTGAGAGGTCAACGGCACCGGTCTTGTCTGGGGTCTAGATTCCAGTCGTGACAAAGTTGGTATCAGAGCGCTAGATTCCAAGGATAATTAGTTCAGATCAACAACATTGAGTAGTTTCTAAGTCATGGTAGTGAATTTCACCACTATCTTAAATTAGAGACTACATGATGCGTAGGAAAAATTCCCTTCTTCTGATCTCATCGTGCCTTTTCCTAATGTCCGATTTCTTGATCTTATGAGCTTGTCTAACATCAATCCTTGTTGTTTTTCGGAAAACTAATACTAGGAGAACCATTGGTTAGAGGAGAGGAGGAGCAACTGTTGGGGACAATCAGGTTCCACCTAGGCTCCAGTCGAAGGAGTCGCTATACCGGTTAACTCAGCAGGGTTGACTGATGCTGAGGTGAGGGCATCTCTGGCCCAAATGGGACATACCAGTATTATGAAGGCCCAGGACATGACTTGACCAGGTCAACCGGCAGAATGTTAAGAGGATATCCAATTGGTTCGTAGAATGGCTGATCGGCAGAGAGACTTTACAAGGATGAATCCTCCTATTTTCACAGGGTCTAAGACTTCGGTGGATTCTCAGGAGTTTGTAGATGAGGTGCATAAGATCTTGGTGCCTATGGAGGCCACAAATACTGAGAAAGTAGAGTTGGCTTCCTATATTTTCAAGGATGTTGCACACTCTTGGTGCAAGATGTGCCAAGATAGCCGAGTTTTGGGCGGAGTTCTGATCACTTGGGAGTTGTTTAAGACAACCTTCATGGAGAGATTCTTTCCTAGGGAGATGGGGGAGGCAAAGGTTGATGAGTTTATAAAACTTAAGCAGGGATCAACGACAATCATGGAATATTCCCTGAAGTTTGTTAAACTATCCAGGTATGCTACTTTCCTTGTATCTAACAGTAGGGATGAGATGAGAAGGTTCCTCATAGGGATTAGCAGAGATTTGGAGGAGTGTCGGTCTGCGAAGCTTCATGATAACATGGATCTCTCTAGGTTGATGATGCATGTCCATCAGGTAGAGGACAGGCGCAAGAAGAGATGCATTCGTGATACTAGGAGGCCTAAGCCTCAATATAAGGTAGGTTCCGGGCACGGAGGTAACAGAAAAAATTTTGGCATCCGTGAGCAGCCTAGATTTAAAACGGGGCAACAGAGTTCAGGGAACTCTAATTCAAAGAAGAGTACAACGCCTAGAAGAGATAGACCTGACCCTAAGAAGCGCAATTCAGGTGAGATGCAGCGTTCCAGAAAAGACTATATTAAGTGTGGCCGTGCTCACAGTGGAAAGTGCAAACATGGCACTAATACTTGTTTCGGTTGTGGTAACAGTGTGCACATGGTTAGAGATTGCCCACAGAACAGAGGTCTTGCAGGGGGTAATTCTAAGCCTAGGCCTAATCCACAGGGAGCAGCAACAGCCGAGCATCCTAAGAGGAATAGGTTCTATGCCATGAAGGGCAAGGAGGAGCAGGAGAAGTCTGCCGATGTTGTCACAGGTATGCCACAAGTATTGTCAACTTCTATTTATGGTTTACTATATCAATGGTCTACGCTTTCCTTTGTAACTCCTTTGCTTGCTCTTACTTTTGAGATATTGCCTGAAGTTTTGCATGATCCTATAGTGGTTAGTACACCTTTGGGAGAAAATGTAAGAACTAATAGAGTATACAAATATTGACCAATAGTTCTATGTGGTAAGACTATGTGTGTAGACATGGTTGAGTTACCAATGCATGAATTCGATGTTATTATTGGCATGGACTGGCTTCATAGTTGTTATGCTTGCATGGATTGTCGTAGTACGGTTGTGAGATTTCATTTCCATAATGAAGAAGAGCTAGTCTGGGAGGGCTACAACTCGGTCACGACCAGAATCTAGACCCCAGATGAGACCGGGGTCTAGATTATAAAGCCTAGAAAGCATGAGGGCCTACAAAGTTCGGATGAAAGCTCCATGTCCGGATAGTTGTAACGTAGTACCGTACAATCTAACGTCCGCCTGTGCCTGCACCTAAAAGTAGATAATTGTATGGAATTAGTACACACTTGTCCTAAGTATAGGTATATTCAAGCACACACCAAGGACATGCATGACAAAGAATATCGTTTTCCTAACAACATGATTTATGGAAATTCAAGTAAGTGGACTTACCGAATGAGTGCAACATGCATCATCAAACTTATTATTTTGCAAAAAGCACATAACATATTTCACATATCATATCACGTAGTTCATATATTTTCATATGCCATGAGAACTTGGGATCATGGACTTGACGTTTGGACTTCCCAAAAGGTGGGCTCAACATATGGGGCCTCAACTAGGGAGCCTTCTTTAGAAATTACAGATTATGCTTCATTCATTTATACGCACTTCATTTTTCATTCTTTGATATAATAGTGCAATCACAAGTGATACCAAGGATGTAGTTTAAGACTCTCTTCGGGTTTGCTGTGCAATGACCAAGAATAACCTGGCGTCCTTAGTTATGTCTAGCTGGCGTCTTGATTATCCTATCCTTACACCTTTGGTATCGTTTATTTAATTATGTGCATCATTTGAGGCTGGCCTCTTTCATTCTTCGGGAACTTTAACTTTAACCGACATATATATCATGTGAGCAGCATGAAATACAGTGTCTCCCCCACATCTAAAAGAGGTGGAATTACCGGCCAAAGTGAGCCAAAAGATGCTAGTGTACATGGGAACTGAACCCCCCTCGATCCCTATATTGGCAGTATAAGTTCGATGACTAGGAGATAAAAGTATATCCATACCCATCATGCCGGACAGTCTCATCTCATGAGAGTTACGTGAACCTCCGCCCTTCTCGAAAGAAGGCATCACCGCTCATAGCTAGCCTATCGGTGCTCTGTATAAAGTTCCATTACATTCAACTCATACATCATGGAAGTTGACTCCTAGAATGAGGAAATCATAGCTTATTAGATGATTCCTCATCTCATCATTAGTATTAAGTATGAATTAACTTCAATACTTCCATTAGAGTGTTCATAGAGACTGGTCTCTTCAATAACTTCAAACTCTCATAGGTGAGTACGTGTTGGTAACATTTACTTAGGCTCATCCGAGAGTTCTCTCGTCTTTTACATTAGCCTCTTATCATTTTATCACCACATTCATTAAATTTAACACATTTTCTCTTCATAATTACTCACCCCTATACAGGAATGTTCATTTCATCATATGCCAATGCACTTGGCCATTTAGTGTGTTTCACACTCTTACTTAACACTTTCTAGGTTTTACGTTCACTTACTTATAAACTTAGGCTAGACTTATGAGTTAACACATACAAGCCATGAGGGTTCATTCATAGTTTGTCTAAGTGATTCATGTTTACCAAAGATTATGTGGTACAAGACTTATACATTTTGTAGATATGCCATTATATTTATTTTGATCTTTAGAGGCAGCATTCATTATGTATTTACTTACGTATGAATAATATGTCAATACGGAATAGGGAAAGAAAACCCGACTTCGAATCCCTTGGACAACTCTTAGTTAATTTTCTTTCACCTAATTTTGGATTTACATTTCGTCTTGGGGAACCCTATTTCGAATCCCCTCATTAACATTATTATTCCTTTATTTTTCCCTCCCCTCACTTCACCTTAGGAGTTTTAAGCATTTAGGGGATCTGGGATCGAACCCCATAGCAACATTTATTTATTTCCCTTCTTCTTATGTATTTCCCATGTTATCTGAGACGAGGTGGGTTCGAATCCCACTCATATTATTATTATTATTGTTATTATTTTATTTTCTCTCCTTGTATCCTCCTTCAGTCAATAGGTGGTGGGTTTAAATCTCACTCATCCCATTATTTTTATTAATTTAAAATTTCCCTTTTACACTCTTGTTTGGCCAAGAGGTTGTGGGTTTGGATCCCACACCTCTCATTTGTTTTTCAGCTTTCATGTAGTGAGGTATTCGGTTCAATCCCCACTGACTTCACACATTTTAGATTTATTTTTAAACTTATCAAATTTCAAGTATTCTGTCCGAAAACTCCATCACAATGTGCTGGAAATTTTATTAAATTTTCTAGCCTTTATTTAACAACATTCATAAGTTTGTTTTGTGGTATTTTCATATTTTGTTTAACGCATTTTTAGGCGTATATTCATTGTAGTTTTAGATTAGATTGTTACACTTAAGATCAGCCACCTAACACTTAATTTAAACATTACAATTTACACACCTTGTGCAGAATAATTCCAATCAACAAACATGACATTTTAAGACTTCAAAACGGAGAACAACAACAAACATTTTACACATTGCACCACATTATTTTCGGTTGACATCATTGAACATGCTTGCTATTTCCAATCACAAAATCACAAAGAACATCATATTTCACACTTAGCTCCCAGCAACTATACCAACAACATGATTTCTAACCTAATTTAGATGAAATAGGAAGATGACTAGGGACAAGGAATTCTACAATAAAGGGGACATCCCTAGTTTCATATGTTGAATTTTGTAGAAAGAAATTTCTCTTGAAGAAAGGATTCCAATAGAGAAAACCCATACCTTGTTGTATCTTTCACACCTTCATTGTGCTGCCAAAATCCTCCACTAAACCTTCAACACGATCCTGTCAAGAAGATGATGTAAAATTTTCATTTCTTAAGTTAACTTGCTTGTTTGTATATCTTTTTACAAGTTCTTTTAGTGTATAGGACTTTTGATTGTTTTATAATGTTCTCTTTTCTGTTTTTGCAGCCAAGAAAGCAAAATGGACGAGAGACAGAGAGGTTTAGGCGTGTGAGAGAGTTTGTGTGAGATATTGCCCCTTAAAACTAGGATTGTTGGCAAGACTTCGTCATTTTAAGTTAATAATTTATAATTAACAAATAAAATTTGATTTCCCATTTTTTTGATCATCCAATATTTAAATAATATTAATTAATTATACTAATTTATCCATTTCAATTCATTGCTTTTACCTAGGTTCGAACCCGGGTGGAGCAAGACTTTACTCTTACAGCCTACTTTCGGCCCTGTCTCCCCAAAATACCCTCCACCTTATTAATAAAATAATTAAATATATATTTAGGTTAATTATGATATTACCCTTAGACTGGAAAAAGACTATTTTACCCCAAGACCCTCCAAACTTAAGGTTTCCCCTTTTTAAGTCCGATAAAGACTCATCCGAGTAAATTTTCATATTCGGGAGCCCTACATAGCTGGAACAAACCTTTCCTAGCTCAGATAACTCCCCAAGTTAGTTGGATTGGATGTTTCAAGTGTTCAGAGTCCTGGTTCTAAGCGCATTACTCCGTGTGAACCCGGTCTAATCGTAGGCATTCTTGACACATTAAGCATTACTTATCTTATATATTTTTAGGGTTGTTAATAACTCGAGTTGTCCTAATCCCTCGCTTTCAAATCTTAAAGCCAATAAAATGATTTCCAAGGGTTATTATGTCATCTTGTTAGTGTTAATGATTTAGATCATGACATTCCTTCCATGGACTCAGTGCCTGTAGTTAATTAGTTCCAAGATGTATTTCTTGATGATTTGCCTGGAGTTCCTCCCCCTTGAGATATTGACTTTTCTATCGACTTAGAAGCCGATACTAAACCAATTCAATTCTTCCTTAAAGAATGGCTCTAGCTGAACAAAAAGAGTTGAAGTTGTTGTTGAAAGATCTCACAAACAAGGGTTTCATTTAGCAGAGCATTGATGATCTCCAGTGTTGTTTGTGAAAAATAAAGATGGAACCCTCACAATGTGTATCGATTATCGGCAGCTAAAAAAAGTCACTATCAAGAATAGGTATCCATTTCAAAGAATAGATGACTTGTTCAACCAACTCCAAGGGCCTAGTTTCTTTTCAAAGATTGATCTTCGTTCAGGGTACCATCAGCTCAGGGTTAGGTATGAAGATGTTCAAAAGATAGCCTTTCATACCCGTTATGGTCATTACATGTTTTTAGTTATGTCATTTTGTCATAAGAATGCACATACTGCATTTATGGATCTCATGAACAAAGTCTTCTGTGAATATGTTCACTCATCTATCATAGTATTCATTGATGACATTCTCATCTACTCTAAGACCAAGGAATAGCATGAATATCATTTGAGACTAACCTTGCAGGTACTTAGACAAAATCAGTTGTATGCAAAATTCAGCAAGTGTGAATTTTGGCTTAGATCAGTGACCTTCCTAGGTCATGTTGTGTCCGACAATGGACTGGAGGTAGATCCCAGGAAGACTGATGCTGTTAAGAATTTGGCAAAACCTCTTACTCCCATAGATATTCATAGCTTCTTGGGATTGGCCGGTTATTATCGCAGGTTTATGGAGGGTTTTTCCTCCATTGCTGCCTCACTAACATCTTTGACTAAGAAGAACGCCATGTTTGAATGGACGGAGGCTTGTTAGAAGAGTTTCCAGGAGCTTGATAATAGACTCACTTCCGCCCCAGTGCTTACTTTGCCTATGTGTGGTGAGAATTACACTGTTTATTATGTGCATCTAGTGTTTGTTTGGGTTGTGTTCTTATGCAGTGTTGTAAAGTGGTAGCTTATGCTTCCAAACAGCTCAAGGTTCTTGAGAAGAATTATCTCACTCATGACCTAGAGTTGGCAGCTGTGGTGTTTGCCCTGAAATTGTGGAGGCACTACTTGTATTGAGTGCATGTGGATGTTTTAACAGAACACAAGAGTCTTCAATACGTTTTCATACAGAGAGAATTGAAACTACGTCAGCGGAGATGGTTGGAGCTATGGAAGGACTATGGCATGAACGTTCACTACCATCAGGTAAAGCTAATGTTGTAGCTGATGCTTTGAGTAGGATCAGCATGAGAAGTACATCCCACGTTGAGGATGGGAAGAAGGAGTTTGTGAAAGATGTACATAGACTGGCTAGACAGGGTGTGCGGTTACTTCATTCTACTAGTGGGGGTGTTTCAGTTCATCCTAGTTCTGGATCATCCTTAGTAGGTGAAGTCAAAGAGGGTCAACATCTTGATCCTGTGTTTATGGAGCTGAAGGACTCAGTGTTGGTTAAGATGAATGTGTCTTTTTCTTTGGGAGATGACGTCATACTTAGGTACCAAGACAGACTGTGTGTACAATATGTGGATGATTTGCGGACCACGATCATTGCAGAGGCACATGGTTCCATATATTTCATACATCCAGGTTCCACCAAGATGTGTCATGATCTTACACAGATCTATTGATGGGATGGCATTAAGAAGGATATTGCAGATTATGTGTCCAAGTGTACTTATTGTCAACATGTTAAGGCAGAACATCTTAAGCCTGGCGGTCTTACTCATATTATTCATGTTTCGACTTGGAAATAGGAGGCCATCAATATGGACTTCGTGGTTGGTCTTCCGAAGACTAGGAGACAGCATGACTCCATATGGGTTATTGTGGACAGAATGACTAAGTATGCGGACTTTATCCCTGTGAAGTCTACTTATAGAGCCAAGGATTATGTGGAACTCTACAATGATTAGATTGTGAGATGGCATGGGATTTCTTTGTCTATCATTTCAGATAGAGGATCTCACTTCACTTCACATTTCTGGAGATCATTCTAGACAAACTTAGGCACGCAGGTGAATCTTAGTACTACCTTCAATCCTCAGACTGATGGGAAGGCAAAGCACACCATTCAGACATTGGAGGACATGCTGAGGGCGTGTTGATTGACTTCAAGGGTAGTTGGGACGACTATCTGCCTTTGTTAGAGTTCTTATATAATAATATTTATCACTACTGCATAGGAATGGCACCATTTGAAGCATTTTATGATAGGAGGTGTAGGTCTTAAGTTCGCTGGTTCAAGGTTGAAGAGTAATCCATTTTGGGTATAGAGATCATTCATTAGGCCTTAGAGAAGGTCAGGGTGATTAGGGATCGGTTGGCTACTGCCTACAGTCGATAGAAGTCTTATGCAGACAATATAAAACAACCCTTAGAGCATGATGTTGGTAACCATGTCTATTTGAGGATATCACCTGTAAAGGGGGTGATGAGGTTTCGCAAGAAGGGGAAGTTGAGTCCGAGGTATGTTACGCCATATGAGATCTTACAGCGTGTGAGTGAGGTTGCCTATGAGTTGGCATTGCCTGCGAAGGTAGCTTCTGTTCATCCAGTCTTTTACGTCTCTATGTTAATGAAGTGCCTAGGCGATCAAACATCGACTCTACCCGTTGAAGGTTTGGGGGTTGAAGTAAATTTGTCCTATGAGGAGGTACATGTTAAAATTTTAGACAAACAGGTCAAACAAATGAGGAACAATGAGATTGTCACAGCGAAGGTAATGTGAAGGAATCATCTTGTTGAGGGTGCTAAGTTGGAGTCCAAGGCCGATATGAGGTCCCGCTACCCCCATCTTTCAGCTTTTGAGGTTAGACTCCCTACTCTTAAGTCTATGTTTCCTTATCTCTCAATTCTTGGTTGCTATTGCTTGATTGTGTACAGTACCTATGTTATGATATGTTTGGCAATACACGAAATAGTTTGTAGTGTAATTCGGGGATTAATGTTACTAGGGGGGGGATAATGTAATAACCCTAAAAATGTATAAGATAAGTAATGCTTAATGTATTTAAAATGCCTACGATTAGACCGAGTTCACACAAAATGATGCGCCTAGAACCAGACCTCTGAACCCTTGTTAAGGCCATGCCATCTAACTTTGTGAGTTAGTTGATCTAGAAAAGGTGGGTGCATCCATATAGGGCTCTCTAATACGAAGACTTACTCGAATGAGTCTTTATCGCACTTGAAAAGGGAAAATCTTAAGTTTGGAGGGTCTAGGGGTAAAATGGTCTTTTTCCAGACTAAGGATCGTATTTTAATTACCCTAAATATCTAATAAATTATTTAATTAATAAGATGGAGGGGTATTTTGGGTAGAGACGGCCGAAAATTGGCCCTTGAAGTGAAGTCTTGGTTCACCTGGTTTCGAACCTAGGTTGAAGCAATGAATTAAATTTTTATTTATTTAAGTTGGTAAATTAATGAAATTATTTATATTTTTTGTTATTATCTGATTTAAAATAAAAGGAAATAAGATTTTTAATAATTAAACAAAACCTTATTTGACTAAGTCCTAAACAAGACTCCTAAGCCTAAGAAAACTTTTCACTCCCACACTCATCTCTCTCTCTCACGTCTCTATCACTCTCATTCACGATCTCTCTGTGCCAAAGTAAATTTCAAGAACATAAAAATAAACCAAATTCTTCACACTAGAAGAACTCACACGAAATCACAAGAAAACAAACGTTAATCACACGTTAGGGAAAAAGAGGTTGTCCGTCGAGTGATGTTAATATCTTCGTCCCTTTCCCAAGAGACCCCTTAAGGTTCATATTATTCTGTCCGAAAACTAGGGTTGTTCCTCGTTGCATGTCCCTATCACTAGCTCCCAATGATTCGTAGGTTGGGTATGATTGCCGGTTGATTTAGGTGTATGTTGTGTTTTCCTGATGATTATGTTTATATTTGTGCATTTGAAATCGTATGAATGACAACCTATGTGTTTTTGCAACTATGTGCATGTGTGTGCAAGAATGTGACTACGACTAGGGTCTCGGCTAGAGGCTCCAAAATGTGTAACGTTATGGTTGTTATTTTTACGTGCATAAACCTATGTAAATCTTGGTGTTCATAAAAGATGGAATGTGGCTTATTTAAGTAACAATCTCTTTGCTAGACGAAACGATGAAAAAATGCACCCCAAAACGTGTTCAATGGTCTACGAATTGCTCTATGAGTTCAGGTAAAAATATTTATGCAAGTGAGCTAAAATGTGACAAAATTTACAGCAACTTACATGTTTAGTTTAGGCTAAATGTAGATGAACAAATCTGGAAAATTAATTCAGTGTAAAATGAGGTGAGGTCACACGGATTCGAACCCGCGACCTCACCAGTATAATGCCTTAAAATTGCAAAAGGGGAAATGGGGGTCAAGGGGATTCGATCTCGGGTGTGCTGGCTTAAAAGTAAATTACAAAAAAAATTAATTAATAAAGAGCAATATGAGGTGTGGGAATCGAACCCATGACCTCTAGGCAACAAATGAGAGTCAAAGGAAAATGAAAGAAAAAGAAATGGGAGGCGTGGGAATCGAACCCACTACCTCCTAGGAAGATTCAAGGGGGAAAATTATAAAGAAATTAAAGAGAGGTTGTGGTGGGTTCGAACCCACAACCCCTCGGCCAACGGTGAGAGAGATAAAAGAAATGAAATTAAAAGAAAATCAGGTTGTGGGGGTTCGATCCCACATGCTCTCAATCCCATTGAGTGAAAAATGATGATAAAAAACTAAGGGAAAATTAAAATAAAGGTGTTGGGGCTCGATCTTGGGTTCCCTAGCCGTGTAGACCAAAATACAATAAATGAAAAATGTATGTGTTGTCTAACCGATTAGAAATTGGGTTCCCTTTCCCAAATTCTGTATTGATACATAACCCATACGTGAATTAAAAATTCAAGAATAATGCTACCTACTCAGATAAAAATCGAGATCTTGGCATACTTACAGGACGCATAAGTCTTGTACCACATAATCTTAGGAAGATATGAATCAATTAATCGAACGATGAATGAAGCCTCATGGCTTGTATGTATAGACCCATAAGTCTAGTATAAGTTTAAAAATAAGTGAGCCTAAGATGTATGTAATGAAATGATGTAACCGTAAAAGGGTTATGTAAGAGTGTAAAACACACTACATTGCCAAGTGCATTGGCACATGATGAAATGAACAATGAAATGATGAAATGAACAACGAAATGATGAAATGAACATAGAAATGATAAAATGAACAATGAAATGATGAAACCCTCAAAGGGTTAAGTAAGAGTGTGAAACACACTAAATGGCCAAGTGCATTGGCATATGATTAAATGAACATTACTGTAAAATAGGGTGAGTAATTATGAAGATCAAATGTTCTAATGTTAATGAATGTGGTGACAACATGATATGAGGCTAATGTAAAAGATGAGAGCAATCTCAAATGAGCCTAAGGAAATTTTACCAAAACGTACTCAACTATGAGAGTGTAAAGTTAATGAAAAGACCAGTCGCTATGAAAATTCTAATGAAAGTACTGAGATTAACACACTTAATACTAATGATGAGATGAGAAATCATCTATTGAGCTATGATGTCCTCATACTAGAAGCCATTTTCCAGGACGTATGAATTTAATGTAATGGAACTTTATATAGGGAACCGATAGACTAGCTATGAGCGGTGATTCCTTCTTTCGGGAAGGGCGGAGGTTCACGTAACTCTCATGAGATGAGAGTGTTTGGCATGCCGGGTATGGGTCTCCTCATATGTCATAGTCTTCGAACCTATACTACCAATATAGGGATCTGGCGAGGTTCAATTCCCATGTACGCTAGCATGTTTTAGGTCACTTAGGCCGGTGATTTCACCTCTTTTCGCTGTGGGGGAGACACTAGATTTCATGATGCTCACATGATCTATGTCGGTTAGAGTTAATGTTCCCCATGAATGAATAAGGACAACCTCAATTGATGCACAAAATGAAGTGAATGATATCGAAGGTGTTAGGATATGATAATCAGGAGGTGAACTTAAGTAATGATACTAGGTCATTCTTCAAGATTGAACAGCAAACCCGAGGAAAGTCCTAAACTACATCCTAGGTATAGCTGGTGTTTATACTAGCCCATGAAAAAATGAAATGAAATGAAGTACATATGAATGAATGAAGCACTCTGTGTTTTCTAAAGAAGTCTCCCAAGTTGAGGTCCCATATGTTGATCCCTCATTTTTGGGAAGTGTTGATGTCAAGTCCATGAATCCAAGGTCTCATGAGATATGAATAAATAATATGAAAAATGTTATGTATTATATGCAATATGTTATGTGTTATGTGCTAGATGTTATGTGATGTGTGCAATATGATAAGTATGATGATGCATGTTACTCTCATGGCATTACTTTCCTAATACAAATTTGGAAAGTTCACTCACATTCCTAATAAAAATTTGGAAAGCTCACTAACATTCCTAATCCCAATTTTGCAAGTTTACTAACTTGACTTCTCATAATCACGTTGTTAGGAAAGAGCTATTCTTACTCATCCATGTCCTTGGTGTGTTCATTCATATACCCATACTTAGTACAAGTGTGTACTAACCCTATACAACTCTATAATTTTAGGTGCACGCAGAGGTGGACGCTAGAGCTTGAAGGTTGACATTGCAGCTATCCGGACATAGAGCTTTCATCAAGACATGGTAGGACCTCATTATTTCGACGATGTCTACCATTATTATCTACCTTAGATGTAGGCTTTATTAGTGGAGCACGTTCCACTAGTGTTTGTTCCACTTTTTTTCATACTTTGTATTGGTGTCATTTTTTCCAAAATATGTTTAATAAAATTTTGAACTGATTCTTTCATTTGATTATCTCAATATTACATAGTTGATTTGTGAACGCCTATGATGTTAAGTTTAAGATGTTTAGCATGAAATCAGAAAAAAAATTCAAACTTTCCGCTAAAATTAACCTAGATGAAGTAAGAATGACGTATGTAGGCTTGTCTGTGACCTTTGAGAGGCCAATGAAGCCGGTATTGTCTGGGGTCTAGATTCCGATCGTGACAGAATTCCTGACTGTCAGGTTACAAAGGTTGAGAAACAAAGATGTCGCTTCAGTCAAGGTTCTATGGGGGCGTCAATCCGTAGAGGGAGCTACTTGGGAAGTAGAAGCATCCATGAAAACAAAGTATCATCACCTCTGTAATTTTGATTCCACTCCAGCTTGAGGCAATAGTTCATTTTCAGTTTTTCAGTCATTCATGTGTCAATTCAACCTTACAATCTTGTTCCCTCATTTGTACTTGCATTTTAAGGGTATTTGAATGTCCTTGAAACACAATTCAATCATAAACTTAGTTTTCATTGTTCACTAATAGGGATTGCAGCTCTCTCCCTATTTCAGCTAGTTTAGTCTTTATTTGAGGACGAATGTTTCCAAGGCGGAGATAATGTAATACCTCGTATCAAAAATAGACCGAAAATCATCTTTTTAGAAAAATTGCAGGTGCAAGCAACAGTCACCATCTGCAGACCGTAGTGTGATCTACGGTCCGTACTGCGGGTCTGTGGTTCACCACTACAGCCCTCCAAAACATATCTCACAAGAATAGACAAAGTCTCAACCCACGGAGAGACATATGGTCTCTAGGTCAGACCAAAGTCTGTGGTTAGTGTTCGTAGATCAAGACTCCTATTACCCAGGGTCTAACATAAACTACGAACGACCATCACGCGCCGTTGTTCGATCTATGGTCTGTAGGTCTAAAGTAGGTGAAGGTTAGGAGTAAGTTAGTGGGGGGGGGGTAAATTGTTATCGGGTCAACTTCAATTGGTCATAACTATTAGCACAAAATGAAGTTGGTGTCGTATAACATATTATATGATAGATAATTGAATTATCTTTCCATGGCCACCGAGTTTGCTAAAATCCAACCTCCATTGCTTGATAAACTAACTCTGCTTATATCAACCGTGATTCACAAATTTCAAACCTTCCAAAAGGAGATCTGCATGTTCTCCCATAAAGAGCTTCCTGAGGAGCCCTTTCGATGCTAGAGTGATAAGTATTATTGTAAGAAATTCCATGTGAGACATGTAATTGTCCTTATTACCCCTGAAATCAATCACACAATTTACCTTGATACCTCAAAATCCATCACTTTTTGCTTATGAACATTTACCTTTAACTCAGGCAAGATAGGGTCTTGCTATTGCTTGCCTTTTTACTTCTTATACTAATGATGTGTCAGCTCCATTCATCACCATTATTCCTCCTTCATTGGAATCCATTATTTGAACTTCTTATAGTGCAATTCAACGTAAAATTTTTCCGAATACTTTCCTACCTTCCTCGAAATAGGTGGAACTCCCCATAGACAACTTGCTTAAGGCATGTATAGCAACACTAGTCTTTAGAGGATGATAAAGAGATCTCATGTCATAATCTTTGGGTAATTATAACCACTCTCTCTATCTGAGATTAAACTCTTTTTAACTAAACACCTACTAAGAACTTCTTGTGATCTGTGAACACTTCAACATGAACACCATATAGATAATGGAGTCATATTCCAAGGCAAATATTGTAGTAATCAACTCTAATTTAGGGGTTGGACAATTATCTCATGAATGTTAAACTCTCTCTGCCTGTGCCATTCTATATGATTGAATAGAGATAGGACGAGTATATGAATTGATGTCTATGTAGAAGCCTATTTCTCTTAAGAGGGACTCCAAGAGGATTATTCTAAAAGACTTCTAGAAACTCTTTTACTGCTGCAATTGACTGGTTGGGAGGTATCTTTACACTAGTGTCATTAACTTGGACTAAGTGATACCTACAACACTTCAAAACTAACTTTCTCGCCTTAAGGTACAAAATGTAATGACCCATCGGCACTACTGAACTCCTACTCCACTCAATGACTTGTACATTTGGAAAATGAAACATGACTACTCGATATCTACAATCAACTGAGTCATAACAGGCATGTAGCCTATCCATACAAAGAATGACATCAAAATCGACCATGTCCATCTCAATTTAATCATCATGGTGTCTTCATGATTGATGCATACGGGAAAATCATGATATATTGTCTTTCCTAGAATGGGCTCACCAACAGGTGTAGAAATAGTAAATTGTTCAATGGTGTTGCAAAGGATAACTCGCCCTTAGATATAGAAAAGATTAAATAGTATAGTGAAAGAATTCGATCATACCAATGACATCATTTGGCAAATCCTCTTGTCCTTAGTGACTATGATCAACATATAAGTGATTTGTTCTTCTGCCAATATCCTTTCCTTGCATATTCTTTGGAAACATTCAAAAAGTTACCCTCTTCTACACACTTGAAGCCACCTGTCTGTCCGTCACGACACTTACTTTACTGGTTCTATTACAGCTAGAACATGCATTAGCCTTACTCCCTTTTTGTGCCATACTGCCTTGAGAATATGCAGGTTTAGCTCTGAGACGTTGAGAATTCTGAAGATTGTACTCATATTTGTTCTTAGGTGTTTGTGTAATAGCAAATGATAGAGTAGGTCCCATTTGTTCCTATTGGAGAGATAACTTGTTAACATTATGAGTTTGCTGCCTGAAATCGTTCCCAGATGTCGTAGCCCACGTATTCTTTAACTCTTTCTATCTTTCAGCTTATGCTCGTCAACTTTTTGTACATGGATCATAAGCCTTGCTAGGTCCATATCCCTTATAAGTATTGCTTCCTTTACTTACTTGCTTGACCGACGAGACAACTCAGCAACAAATAGACTCATGCTGCTCCTTATGTCAGCAACCATCTCACGAGCAAAGCGAGAAAGTTGTGTGAACTTTACAGTGTACTCATGAACACTTATTGACTCCGTATTAATGGTGAGAACTCACTTATTGCCTCTCGCAACTCATGGGGAATGGAAAAATCCATTAGAGAACTTTCAAACACAACCCAACTCACTATTGGTGCATCATCAGCCCCATTCATCTTCCATTGGTCGAACTAGATTCTAGCGACACCCTTCATATAGTATGCAACTAGATCCACCCTCTCTGCCTCAACAACATGCATCACATCGGATATCCTTTTTAGCTCCTCAATGAAGTTTTTCATACCCTCAGTCACACTTAAAACTATGCAGCTTTGGCCCTCATCCTTAAAAGTTCAGAGATACTTGATGTATCAGCTACTTCTAGTTAATTATATCTTATTCAAACTTTATATTTCCTAACTTGACTTAACCTCCAAATAATTTAATAGAATTAAGCATGGGTGACCTCTCCTTGATGTTGCACTTCTGCTGCATTAGATATCCTTTGTTCATCGACATTTTTTTAATAAGGCGACCTCTAACAGCTCTTCATAGAGGTATGATTCTCTAAAACACGCACAAGAACGAATTAGAAGGAAAATTTTTTAGAGATCAAACTCTAACGCAAGAAATGATTATGAAGAAAGTTAAGGAATTTATAAATGGTGCAGCCTCCTAATTATAGAAGTGGCACGCTTCAAACTGATAAGTAGGACTATACAGACACAACTTCATTGATTTCCTATGAATTTTGAACTCTGTGCTCTGATATCAAGTTCATCACACCTTGAGCCTACACGCTGGACGTGACTGGCACTCAGAGACCATTGATGGCCCCATGTGAACCCTTACGCTGACTTACTTACTTAGTGGAAGACTTAAAGAATTAAGAAAAGGTTTCAACTGATAAACAACTTAATTTCCTCAAACACAACTCATAATGTTTCAAAAATAAACACTTAATTAATGGTAATGTGGCAACTTAAATCTCAATATAAGCCAATAAAAAAATAATGACAAATGGACCAACGTCTTTGACTATCTATGAAGCCTCTAATAACTAGGTGGATGTTGGGACAAGCCCCACAACATCTTAATGAACTAAAATTAAAATTTAAAGAAATAAAATTGATCTTGTGAAAATGCATTGAGGCTGACCCACCGACTCTAGGGTGCTCAACTAGATCACTGGTGCGGTAAATGACAATCCTAGTTACCTGTGTCTGCATTATAATATGATGCTGACCAACTGACATGAGTACATTTAATGTACGAGTATGCAAGTTGGACTGCTTAAATAAAACATAGGCATGAAGGAGATTCTGAAAGAAACACTTACCTTGATTCTTCTTTACTCATGAATCCATAAATGAACTCATTTCATTATAAAATAGTTTTAAAACATGTAAGATATAAAGAAATGATTTTTAAAACATGGTTTCCAACTCTGTTTGTATGTAAAGATACAAATAACTCTGAGATGTATGTAAAAGTAAAAATTAAACTGATGTCAGTTCATAATCATAATAAATGACATACCATTCTTCCTCTGATAGTCTACCTCTATAATGTATGAATGAAGTCCCATACCCCATTCATACTAAGTAAAACCTCTTGAGGAAACTATTCAATTTAATGTTGTAGGAGTTTTTGTCTATCTAAGAACCATCACATAAAAGTTGTGGCGATGATATATAGTAATTAGGCGCACATTGCCCGGTCATCATACACCGTAAAAGAGTATAGGACCTGCCTAACTTAGTGGATTCACTAGCTTAACTTCAGTGATCGTCTAAAAAGTATGATCATTTAATGCCTATGATAGCTACATGGTTTATGGACAGTATATTTAATATGAACTCGTATTCCAATATAGGTGCTCAATACTACTCCAAAAAATATACTTAGCTCATATGTTTTAAAATTAAGTTCTTTCTTTGGGTTGAGATAATAACTCAAACGCATAGCTTAAAGGATCTCTTGGAATCGATGTTCCCTTCTTTTGTTCAAAATTTTCTGGAAATCTCAGTTTTGCTCGTATCTTAAATGTGAAAACATTAATAAATTCTTTGGTCAATAATTAGTTCCCTATAGATTTTAAGAAATGAATTCAACTATTTACTCTTATCTTAACTGTAAATTGTTTATCTTAAACAAAGTTAAAATATTTGTCAAAGACCTTTGAAAAACTTTGATAAGATTCACTTGACTTTACTCTTAACTTTACATTACAAGACTCTTATTTTTACTTTACTTGAATCTTAATATTACTTGAATCGACTCTTAACTTTCTTTGAAATGAATTATGGTGATTTAAGAAATTAAGATTGGTGATTTAAAAGGTCTTTTGATGGTTAGGAATGATTTCAAGTAGGTAAACTTGAGAAAAGTTATGAAACGACTGTCATTAAAAAAGTCCTCGATGCGGAGGTGCTCCTAATTAATTATATGTGAAACTTATATTTGAGATAGAGAAGTCCATGTCTTGTCCACGACACGGAGAAAATTTTGTTCATTGAGGGAACAGGTCCCTTTCGCGGCGCGGACTCGGTACCTATTCCTTGTCTGATTTTGGTCTTCTTCGTTTTCAAGCCCAAATTCTCGAAAACTCGAATATTTCCATCAAATTCATCTTACATCGCAATATCCAACATGTACACTCAAGAACCTAACTCCAAACAACTCCAAATTTCAATGGAAAGATCTTATAAACACCACAGTAGAATTCAACTGAAGAACAACATTCAAATTCAAGAACTATTGTCAAGAACATCAACATTCAAAACTCTTTAAGGACAAATTGCACTTAATTAAACATGTTTGATCTGTGGGAGAATGATCCCTTACGCTATGAGAGACTAATATACCTTGTAAGATCAAAATCTGGAAGAAATCCACAATCGAAATCGATCATTCTTGGCTAATCTTGTTTTTCCTCTTCTCCCTACTCTTGTGTTCTTTTTGCAAAACCCCTAACTCTATTTTTCAAAATCATAAACTGAACTAACTTATCTTTTACCCCAAATAAAATTACTAAAAACGAATATAATTAATTGGGTAAGGAAAAGACCAAATTACCCTTTAAATTTTTGGTTTGGATTTTTTCCCTAATCAAACGACCCAACTTCTGAAGGTCATAACTTGCTCATCCAAAATAAAAATTTTGAAATCTTGGTGGTGTTTCAAATACATTTTCAAGAGTTTCAAACTATATCTTGAACTACATGTTACTCATCTTGAGCTAGGAGTTATGGCCGATTGAAGTTGACCAAAAGTAACTTTAACTTTCCTACAAAATTTCTAGATTTTTAAAATTCTTTAAAAAAATAACTATATTCAATTTCAAAACATCCTTCTAGTTTCATTTTAGTTGCAAGATGTTACATTTATAGTTCATGATTCACACACAGCTCTCACACTTACAAAGATGAACACAAGCATGACTCCGCGCATAGGTTTTCCCTTATTTTCAAACCAACACTAGTTTTAGCTCACTTAAGAAAAAAATGTCTTTTTAAGGCTTGTAATAGGCCTGAGTGTAAACGTATGGTCATTTAGGCTCATTGGTTATTATCAACATGAAATGTGGTATGTACAACACTTTATTCACTTTTATTTGATATTTTCATTCATGCTCAAAAGTCACCCCATTATTAACATTCCATAGAGTCAACTATAGGAAACTGGCCAAATGCTGTCAACTGGTATCGGTACAACCACGAATCTCTTGATTTCTTTGTTTTCAGTTGTCCTTACTTAAATAGGAGTTCCTGCTTCTAGCTAACTCAATCAGTGCGCTGGAGTTCTGTTCTTTCAATCTCTTCGCTCTTGTTCTCTTTTTCTCCTTGAGTCGGATGAATCAAAGCTTCCAAACCTTCCAAAAGTGATAGGTATGTGTTCTTTCTTGTCACCTAATAGATGTTGAACCCGAGGTTGGTAATAAACTGAAACTGCTCAGTCTTCTAGCATAGCGGACTGATATATATCGAAGAATGAACTTAGCCTTCAACCTCAAATGGGCTCCCTCCCCTTCTGTTACCTACCTGTACGAATATCTTCGGTATACCTCAATACAAGACAAGCGCAGGAAAGGATAAACAATAAAAACCACTAATCGATTACGATAAATTGAATCGAATTTTGCTGTTTATTTTTGTGCAGTACCTCGACGTGACATGAGCGTGAAAGGGGTTCACGAATCTGTTTTCTTTTTATAAGGAATAAAATCACTTATTTTGGCTTTTTTACCCCGTATTGTAGGGTGGATCTCGAAATATATGAAAGATCTCCTTCCAAGCAGACCCAATTTCTGATGTGCTTTCATACCTTTAATTTGAAATG
Organism: Solanum pennellii; assembly: GCF_001406875.1. Lineage (NCBI taxonomy): Eukaryota > Viridiplantae > Streptophyta > Magnoliopsida > Solanales > Solanaceae > Solanum > Solanum pennellii. The sequence goes on from NC_028644.1 coordinate 37,907,601, forward strand.
TTTTCATTCTTTTTTTCACTCTTATTTTCTTTTTATTTTTTATTCTTTTTTGAATTGTGGGGTTCATCATTCTCAAAACAATGGATCAACGGGGACTTCATTGCACTCCTTGTTTTACATTCTCTTTTCACCACTCCCCAATTTAGGTTTTTAGCCTAAGTTGGATATTCAAATAAAACATATCTCACGAGGATTGAGAGTGAAGGAATAAAGAATGTCACAATTTCATCATGTTTTTTCCAAGCAACTGGTAAGGCCCAAAGATTGCTCAAAAAAAGTTTACACACTCACAAGGTAGGCCACAAAAGGGGCATAATGTCAAATTTGTTCACTCTTTAAATTTTTTTTACTAAGATCATTTCAAGATCTTGCATCACGTAGTACACCGGATCAATGGGGAAAATTCTAGGTTTCATCACACAAGATTAATGGTAAGCCCATCACACAAGGAAGTGACACTAATGTCTAATAAGACTCAACACTTTCGCAAGTGTGCAACATTCATAAAATGTGACTTAACTTGATAATAGGCTAGTTACATTGAGATGCAAAAATTAACATATTATGTATAAAACATCATTTGTCCTCATCATAGCCGCACATCCATTTTTGTTTGATTGATAACACTAAAGAAGTCATCGATATTGATCAACAGATACTCAAATTTGAATAATAAAATCCACAGTCAAACACAATCAAGAGGTAACACAAAGTTTCAAAAACTGTCAAAAAACAATTTATAATTGAAACAAGGAGACACACGCTCAAATATGCACAAACATAGTGCAACCACACAATTAATAGCATTAAACCCAACGTACATACAAAAGTAATATTCACAAGAGGTAGGTATGTATATAACTCATCCCACCACAAATAAAAAGAAATTTATCCTTAAATGCAAGAAAAATATCCAAAAATCAATAAACCAAGGCATATATGGCACTGCACCCTCTAATCAGTTTGCTCGCACATCAGCCATATGTGCTACTTGCCCCATCTTCAGGATCATAGATTGAGTAATCCTTGCGGGCTGGGCTGTTGTAGAAGTACATGGAGCCTAGGAAGAAGATGTAGGAGATGATGTACTTGAATACCTGAAGGTCGAAGTAGGCAAAGATGCCTCTACGGTATAGAGTTAATATCAACCTCCAGATATGTACATACCAGGGTTTCTCTATTCCTGTGGCCTTCCTCCCGTGTGTACACGACCTCCAATATCTCTTGACGGGTCTCGAGGAACTCCAAAACGCCAGCACAACTCTATGACCAGCACCAGGAATAAAAGAGAGGTTTGATTCTACTTGGCTCAAATGGCCATCTTCTGAACTATGAGGAGTCCCAAGTTATGCTCCACATGGATATGATCGACCTAAGGTAGGCCTCCTTGGGGGGGGTGGAGGACAGATGTTGCTGATAAAGCCAAACCAGAATCAAGAAACAATATTCAAGAACTTCTTCTGGATGGGTACTCTTACCTCGATCCACCTCGAGGTGTTATCAAAAATCAACAATGCAAGTTAGCTTATTATGTTATTTAGGTATTGAGTTGCACGCAAGCCCTCATATGAGTGTAGAACCTAAGGACCTGTTAACTATTAATATAAACACTATTTAACCTGAATTCCTCCCCTCCGAACCATTATTGACTTTAACGGTGTGAAGACATTGGCCTTTTCTTCCCCTAGGGCAACAACTCTCCATATGCCTTATAAAACTATCAAACCCATATATGAATGTAGGGGCCTTGGGACCTGATGTACTGTTCTAGCTAGTTGAAATGGAGAGCGTCCCTTCATGTGGAGTATCTTACCTCAAAGCCCTCAGTAGATAGAAACTTCTCTTCAAAATAGTCTGCAACCTATCAGCTTTTAATACATAAAGTATTCGGGGAGGATGAACTATTGGTGGCACTTGAGGCACAAGAGGTGTCAGAATTGGCACAATAGCTACTACTAGTATGGCTATTGGAGATCTCGTTCAGCAAGGACAATGTCTAGTACATATTTATTCTCTTTGTGATTGTAATGGTGGGTCATCCACCGACTCATATATATTAAAGTTTTGAAGTTAAAGCCCTCTCAGTCAATTCAAGAGTTTTGCTCCTAAACCTCAAATAGTGACCTCTTGCCTTTGCCCTTTCCTCCCATCGGAATGTTTGTTAATCCCCTCATAGGAGGATTGGCTCCCCCTTCATTAACGCGAAGCCACGTGCTCTTTTATGGGGCGACATATAAAACGTTGGTTTTGGCCATTTCTGCAAAAACATAAATGAAAAGTTAGAAATACTTCAAAAAAAGTTGAAGAAAATAGTTGCAGACATACTCATTGAACCATTCAGCAAGTCACATAATCTCTTTGGCGAGCCAAGTCGGTCTTGCTGAATGAATTGGCTTAAAATTTCCTAGAAAAATTTTCATGTAGGCGATGGGAAGGGCCTTTTCGGTTAATCGCCGAAATTATTCGGCGAGCATGGACTAGAGCCCAGAAAATTTAGTGCATTATAGGGGTTAGGGGTGTAAAAAAGGGCGACCAAGATGACAATCAGCGACTCACTTAGTGCACTCGACGATTTGAGGATTCTCATAGAAAGTTATAGAACAAAAATTCAAGTATAGTATGAAATTAAAGGTGATCTAGGGGACCTCGCCAAACCACCGAGTGGTTCGGCGAGCTCAACCCAACTCGCAAAACGGCCAAATGTGCCTACTTTCTACCCCAACTTCTGAATTCAATGTTACAGCCCCTGAAAACAAAATTTAACCATGCACTCCTTGAATTAAATTAAGACCCATTGCCCCCACGCTTCTACAATCAAACAAATTTTGCAAGATATTAAAATTAAGACATACATTCAAGCATATAATTATTATAAGAGAGGCAAAACCCACTACACTAAGATAAGAACAATCAAATGAGTACAATTGCACAATATGACTTTGGAGTTTTGAAAAACCAACCTTTTATGCCATATATATATGTTTTAAAGCTAGATGGAAAAAATCAAACTCCGAACATACAATCAACGACTAATATATGATAAAAACAAAAGAATATATGAAACTATAGTGGGGGGCATGATTTTGTAAAGTTATAAAGAGAGGCAATATGAAAGACATTCAATTTTTTTTTTAAGAATATCCAGTTCTCTCCAAATCGACGACATTAGTCTTACTTGCCGACCCACTACGCATCGCGCAAAGAGGAGACTTACCTTGCTGAGTTTTACGGAACCTCCAGCTAATGAGGGGTTCAAAACGGCAGAGAAAGTCATGATCACCGACCTGGTCAGTGATTTGCTAATTTGCTCCTAGACTAGCCGTGTTTTACAAACTCCAAATTCAATATTCCATGAGTCCAATGGCTGTCAAGGTAAGGCTCGCTGACCTCTTCGGTGAGACGTCGACTGGACATTTTTCTCGCCAATTTGAACTTTTAAAACACATTCTATATTTCAACCTACAACATAACACATTCTAAAATAAAAATAAAGCGATAAACAGTTGGGTTGCCTCCCAAGATGCTCCATAGTGAACGTTGTGAAATGACTTCTACAATAAATCTTTATTTGTGGGGTTGAGATGAGGCAATACATGACCCAATTTGGGTATCCAATAGCTGGATAGATATCGAATGGGAATCAATCATTTGATTTAGAAGTGAGGAATTCTCTTTTATCTTATTAACATTCTATCTTGCTCTTCGACTTTGTGGATAATAAGTGAGAATTAATTCTTCTTGTCCATTCTCCTGAAGAATAATTGAGAGATTTTCTTCTACTTCTCCACCCTTGTACACCTTGGAGTTTCTATGCTCATAAAGGGAATGCACCAGTAATTCTTTTTGCACGGTACCTCCAATTCCATAACCTTTTTTGCAACGAGATCTCGATGAGTAAAAAGTGGCAAAAATATAGGTTGTCTGAGTCTCCTAGTTTGTCTTGGCCATGTAATCAAGGAGATGTGTTGCTATTGCATAGGGTAGTAATTTGAGACCACCAGGATAAATTTGATAAGCCACTTTTCTATTCTCCAAACCAAGACCTCTATAGAAGTAGTCCAACAGCATTTGGGAATCACCCTAAAATTGAATAACTGAACTAGAGTCTAACGTGTATGCATTTGCATTAGAATGAGTTTTAAATTAGTTTATGGTTTTCCCAAGCAATGGTGGAGGTGCTTAGGGGTTAGACTTCAAGGTAATACCCCCCAAGGACCACGCTAAAGGTCCTTGAGGAGGACAATTTGTCTAAACCCGAACGCCCCAAGGAAACCATGATGCTGCCCAAAATGAGGATTTTTTCCATGATTTTGGTGACCTACGGAAAGGGATAACGCGCCATAGGTCCATCCACGCCTAGTGGATAGACTACGTAGCTCATGAAACCTAAATTCAAGCCACAACAATGAACCAGGTCCTTGAAGGATGGTCGTTGGACTATTATGTGGATGGTGGTCCATGGATCACACCTGTAGGACTGGTTTGGTTCAGCCAAGTGAAAAGCCATTTTTTAAATTGTTTTAAGGTTGTGTTAAATGTTTGTACGATTATTTTTAGTTTATTAGGTATTTTTAGAATATTAAATTGAAAGATATTAAAGACTTTATTATTTCAAAACCCCAAATACAAACTTCCCTTTTCTTAAAAAAGATCTCTCTCTATGACCTGAATAGAAGGTAAAGAAATAAAGCTTACAAGGTCCATTTTTTCAAGGTTTTCAAAGGAATTTTGAGCGGTTTTGTTAGGAATCCATATCAAGGTAGGTTGGTCTTGATCCTTGTCTAATTTACCATTCAAGGAGCTTACTCCAAAGTTATTTCACGATGCTCAAAACCCCTAAATTTTAACATGGGTTATTGCATCAAATATTTTCAAATGGTTTCTAATGAAAAATTATGATTGTATTGGTGTTTAATTTATTATTTATGTTAAAAATACTCTATGAACCCATGATTTCTTTCAATTCCTAAATTGTGTTGTATGAAGTGGGTTTGATGATCATGAATAAATTTTTATGGATCATGCCTAAATTTATTTAGATTGTCTAATGGTATCATTATACATGCTTTAATTGAAGTTCATTATTTGTGTATTGGAAACTCTTGATCATGGCTGTTGAAAGGCAAGTTCTAGTCTAATTTCATGTTGAAGTAGAATTGTGCTAGAGATGTTGATCCACTTTAAAGGTGGAGGTGTTTACTTACTATGTATATCATGGTATTGAGATGATTGATATATTCCTTGAACCCTACATGTGGAGGTTAATGTAAAAATGATGATGTAAATCATGTGCATGATCTAAATAATGGATGATGATCATATTTAGAAGCTAACTGTGTTAGTATTGAGTGTTATCTCTATATTAACACTTGTAAAAGATGGGGATTATCTGAAAGTTGATTCTCACCAATAAATACACACACACAATTGAATGATGAATGAATGAAGTTCAATGATACTGTCAATGACGAAGTACTATTTCAAAGGCTATTCTCATATTTTTCTCCTACAAATAATAATGAATTGTTGTGAAAGTATTTTCTCACAATGAGGATGTTCTTAGTTCAAACGCTATTCTCATCTTTGAATGTATCAACTTTTGAATGAATTAATGAGTTTTGGATTGGGATGGATTCTCATCTAGGTGTTGAGGCGGGGTATCGAGTAGCAATCCTTAATCCCATAATGAACTAATGTAATGAATGTAATGTACTATGTGGTGAATAATGCTAAGCACTGAGAGGATATGGTTTGATATGGGTGTTTATCCCTGAGTTGAGGTAGGGTACTTAGTAGCGACCTCTTGAGATTGATTCTCTTCCATGAGTTGAGGCGGGTTATCTAGTATCCATTAAATTATATGACAACATAGGTATAGCTAATGGATCCACTTAAGTCTAAACAAACGATGGTCCTACGGTAGGTAAGTAGGAATCTCTTTATCCGGTGATGTGATAGTGGGATTCCATGTAACTCTTACATAGTCTATGTCGGTTAAGGCTTACGCTTACAATGTATGTTTTACAATACGTTGTCAGTACGGGTCTCTAAACTGAGACATACTCAATTTCAATTAGTCCCTAAAATGTTATAAACATTCTTTTATAGTTAGGTATATATTTGTGTATTTATAACATGTATAATAGGACATGCATAAATCATTGATTTGTATTTTTATTATTGCATATATAACTTGCTTAGGGTATTATTATAATGCTTAACTAGGCATAATAATCAATTTGTTTCATGTTTATAATGTTATGTTATTTATCAAACAAATTTATAACTCTAAATTTAATACTAAGAAATATGATAGAATCATAATTGGAAGACTTGTATATATTTGTTATCATAAATTTATGATAAATATTTTTCATACAGAGAGTAGTATAATATATGACATGAAAAACATACAAAAGTGTGACGTTATTAACTATTGAAACTAGAAATAAATATTGAAAAATTAATTAGAACATATCTTAAATCTACCGTTTCATACTTTATGAGTTTACATATTTTTGTAACATTCCATGTTCATGCAGATAATTTAAATTTTTGACCAAAATAAGTCATTCTATAAATCAGTACACCAAAATAGTATGTTTTTAATTTTGTTTACAAAACTAGTATAAACGTGGTTCACAGTAACGTTTTATACTTTATTTATTTTTTTAAAAAATATTTTATTTTAAAATTTTAATGAGAATAGGGACGGACTGCTAACGACGTTAAATAATAATACGTAACTGGAAATTATGTTTAACTCTCATACGTTATTGGGAATAAAGTTTTAAGGATATATAATTTACTCCTGTACTAGAACAAAAAAAAACCCCAACTTAGTTATATTAAAATTGGGGAAGAAAACCCTCCAAGAAAACACACTTCATTCTCAAAACCTACCTTTAAGTTACAGGGGATAAAATTAAGAAGAGAACTAGCATCAAATCTCGCTCCAAAAGGCAAAATGAAGTTGATGAATGTTGTATCTGAAGAGTGCACGAATTTGGAAGCCTACCATGGTTTGCTCTTCCATTGTTGATGCTTAATCTTTACTCAATTTGAAATTGTTTTTCTCTATACAAGAGATTTGAGAGTGTTGATAGAGTATTGTAGTTTAAACACACTGCAAAAGATTGGAGGTGAAATTTCGAAACTTTGAAAACGTCTGCAGATTTACTTTAAAAAGGTAACAAAAACTTTGATAAAGAAGAGTTCTTTTTGTGATTCAGGTAATTTTGTCATACATTGATTTAGTTTATCTTATAGTTGATGAATTTGTTATTTTCCTTTTTGTTGAAAAATGACATTTTTGTTCTGTTTTTCCTCTTTTTATGATTACTAGAAAAATATTAGTGGTAGCAACAGTTAACAGCTCCCGTGTGCTCATGTGAAGTTGATTGTTTCTGTCATGCAAACATAATTTACAACCCCTATATATTACTTCAAACACTAAAATTTTAAACTGATTTTAATATTCGAAATTAATTATATTTTGACTTCATGCTAATTAAGGAAATGCAAGAAAATTATGTTTCTGCTAATAAGGTAAAAAGACAAATAAAGATGTCTTTCTTTATCTATTTAACAGCTCTTGCACATTATGAGCTGTTTAAAAATAAATGTCAATTTGAAACATAAGCAAGACTTTATAACGGATTGATTTGTTAGAACAGACACTTATAGTAATCAAGTAAAATGAGACAGACGGATCGTATTAATTATTTTGTGGAATGTGCATGTGTAGGGGGCTGTCTGGTCATAAAAATTAGTGTAAATAATGTATGGTTTGAAATATTTGTCTTTCTCTGAATTGTGATTCTTGTAGGTTGCTATATGTATATACTGTCACAACTGCTATAGTTGTTGTTATTCATACATCCAATTAAAACTAATGTTAAAAAGCATTAAAGTTGAATGACAACAATTGTAGTAAAAAATTAAAAACCATCTTTAATTTTACAGTGGTCCAAAAGCTAAATATAATCATCAAGAAAAAACCTAGTGGTTTATTAATTTAATGTCATACCAAAATATTAGGATTTTGCTGCTGTAAACAACCTCAAGACTTTAAACATAGTAGTCTCAAGGTTGAAGTCGCAAGTGTGCACTACAGACCTCTTTGCTTAATGCACACTTGCGACATCAACCAAGATTACCCGACTTGGCAACACAGGATATGGTCAACGAGAAAGCTAGGTATTATATGTTTTGGATGATCAGACACATCTTGTGGTCTTTTAAAGCTTATGTACTTGCCTATGCTAGAGGATATCACTACAGTAGGGTCTTATAGTTGTGGTAGTGCAACCCTAGAATATTTGTACCGTTTTCTTTGTAAAGCCTCCCAAAGTAGAAAAAATGTGATTGCCGGATTCCTACCACTACATCAGGTATACTCAATAATTACACTTAGTATTTATTGAAATTTTATCTAGTTTATAATTTTCTATTATGTTCAGATTTGGGCATGAGAGAGAGTTACAGTCCTTAGGCCTCAGATTATAGCAAAAAGAGATACAAGGAATATTTTCCCTCTTGGTTTACCAAGGGGTCCACATGCTGCTAGATGGTATGCACATTTTACTTGGACGGACACTACCAAACACCTGTTAAGAGTTTTCAGGGATGCGCTGGATTCCATAACAGAAGATCAGGTAAGATTTTGTACTAATTTTCTCTTAACTTTCGTATATATTTTAATTGTGAATACTTTTTTTATATTGGGTCCTCTCTATATGGCGTATACATCGGACTCCACATTTAGCTCATGTGGTTTTATTATTGGTTATTAGTAGTTGCCACAGATTAGTCAAACTCTCTGCATTGACAATTTATCAGTATATTCATCATTAAATTTTAGCATCTTATAAATTGGTCATTTCATCAAGTTAGCTCAGAATTTAGTTTATCATGTTAGATTGTTATACTTGCTATTATGCTTGTTTAGTTATATTTTATTTCAGTTTTACTCTATCCTATATGCTCAGTAGCTTTCAAGGACTGATGCATACGTGTGTTATATCTTCTCCTGATGTAGTTTCAGGTTCTCAGCATCCAGAACACGCATAGATTGATTTCCGATCTCCAGTTTAGATGATTCAGTTATGATGCCTCATTCTCCAAGGGCAACAGTCATGAGGGTAATTTCAGTCTTTAGTCAATTCGTTTCAGTTTTTGCTAGATTTAGTTGGGGGCTTGTCCCAGTATTTCTAGTCCAGTTTAGAGGCTTATTTCGGACATAGTTAGCTTCAGCTTAGTGTTTAGTTAGTACCTTCATTGTATTAAACTCATAAGTCATCATAAATATAAGCTTTAGAATATGGTTTTCCCCATCTTTTCATGAAAAATTATGATTTAGCTTCCACATTAGTTTATTTTCTATAATATGCTCATGATCATACAGGAAGGGTTAGCTTGGGATCACTTATGGTTCTAGGTTTCGTGTCCACGTCTCGAGGGTAGCTCGGGGCCTAATTATACTAGGTATCTAAGTACTAGGTTTAAGTGTCATAGGAAGTCTTAAAAGACGCACTAAGTAGAGTCCTTTTCATAGGTGTGAAGTGCACCACATCTAATGAGAGGAAGGTTATAAAGTGTTGTAGGAAAAACTTCGCTTTCTTGTATTTTTATCGTGCGTAAGGTATGATCTTATTCCATTCTAACTAGACATTTTACGCTTCAGATCATGCCTTCTCTTAGAGCTAATGCTAGGAATGCGCACTCTATGAATGCAAATGCATCTCCTCCTGTCCCACATCAAGAAGTATCTAATGCTGAGATCAGGAATGGCATACAGATGTTGGCTCAGAGTATGAATAACCAGCATAGTTGAGTTCATGCTCATGTGAATGAAAATGGTGGATAAGTAGTAGCAAGGTTCCGTGACTTTGTTAGGATGAATCTGACTAAGTTCTTAGAATCGCAGAGGATCCTCAGAGTTTCTTGGATGACATCAAGAAGATCTTTGAGGTAATTAAAGTCACTGGGAATGATCGGGTTGAGTTACCATCATACCAGTTGAAGGATGTTGCTCATATATGGTACACTAAGTTGAAGGAGATTAGGGGTGCAGATGCAGCTCCTGTCACATGGGATTGCTTTCGTGAAACTTTTCTCAACAGGTCTTTTACTATAGAGTTGAAAGAGGCAAAGGCTCAGGAATTCATGAACTTAAGGCAGGGTAACATGAAAGTCCAAGAGTATGGAATAAAGTTTAACCAACACTCCAGGTATGCTACTCACATGGTTGCTGACTCCAGGGCTCAGATGAATAAGTTTTTATATGGAGTGTAAGATTTGGTGAAAACTGAGTGCAGAAATGCGATGTTACTTCGAGATATGAACATCTCTAGGTTTATGACTCATGCTTAGCAGGTTGAGGGTGATCATCTCAAATAATGGGCTAAGAAAAATTATAATGCTAGGACTAGGAAATATTAATATTCTCAGCGAAAATCGGGTGGTGGACAGCACTCGCAGGTTCAGCAGAACAGGTATGAAAAGACAAGTAGAGCACTAGGCTGTAAATCTCATGCAAGTGTTTCATGAAAACTGGCCCCACTTTCCCTATGTGTGGTAAGAATCATCCGATCGAGTGTCTTACAGGAAAAGAGGGATGTTTTGGGTGCGGTTTGTCTGGTCAGAAGTTGAGAGATTGTCCTTCTACACAAGGTCAAAGAGGTAGTAATGGTAGATCTTAGTCTACAACATCAGCAGCACCAGCAAGTTGCCCAACTGGCATGGTAACTCATCTGGTACAGGTGGCGGTCAGCGCCAACAGGTTGTATGCTCTTTAGGCTCGCCAGGATCATGAAGGTTCTCCTGATGTCATAACTTATATGTTACATCTCTTTGACCTTGATGTTTTTGCATTATTATATTCTGGGGCTACTCTTTCGTTTGTAACTCTTTACATAACAGTCCAATTCAATGTCAGTGAAGAAACTCTCTCACAACCATTCTAAATCTTTTCTCCAGTCGGTAACCGAGTTATAGCTAGACGGGTATACAAAAATTGCCCTTTCACAGTCTCTCAGAAATTCACTTCAGCAGATCTAGTAGATTTACAAATGGTAGACTTTGATGTCATATTTGGCATGGATTGATTACACACATTTTATGCCTCAGTTGATTGTAGAACTAGGATTATTCGTTTTTTCAGTTTCCAGACGAACCAATCTTACAATGGAGGGGTAGTAGCTTAGCGCCTATGGGTCAATTTGTTTCGTACTTTAAGGCTAGAAAGATGATATCTAAGGGTTATCTCTATCATCTAGTTCGGGTTAAGGATTCTAGCCATGAAACCCTAACTCTTAGGTCAGTTCCTGTAGTTTGTGAATTTCCTTTGGAATTGATCTCCTTCCAGATACCCAGCCTATTTCTGTTCCTCCATACAGAATGGCTCCAGCAAAGATTAAGGAATTCAAAGTTGAGTTGAAAGGCCTTCGAGATAAGGGCTTCATAAGACCTAGATTTCACCATGGGATGCACCAATGTTGTTCGTAAGGAAGATAGTTTGTTCTCTCAGAATGTGAATTGACTATAGACAGTTGAATAAGGTCACATTCAAGAATAAGTATCCCATCCCCAGGATTGATGGCTTTTTTTACCAACTTCCGGGTGATAGTCATTTCTCAAAGATAGACCTCAGATCGGGTTATCATCAACTTACAGTCAGAGATAGTGACATTCCGAAAACTGCTTTCAAAAGTCGGTATGGTCATTATGAATTTGTAGTTATATCGTTTGGACTAACTAATGCTCCTACAACTTTCATGGATTTGATTAACAAATTTTTCAAACAATACTTGGACTTGTTGATTATCATAATAATTGATAATATCCTCATTTACTGTAGGAGTGAGGAAGAACATTCAAGTCATTTCAGAGTTTTTCTGCAGACTCTCAAGGATCGCCAATTATCGCTATGTTTAGTAAATGTGATTTCTAGTTGCAATCTGTTCCTTTCTTGGTAATATTTTATCTAGAAAAGGGATCCGAGTGGATCCGCATAAGTTAGAAGTAGTGAATACCTCTGCTACAGTCCATAATCAGAGAGTGGAGGTTTTCATCCAAGGGAGAGATTGTGTACTTCACTAACAGGGTAGATTCTGTGTTCCTGATGTGGGCGAGTTGAGACATCATATTCTTGTGGAATCACATAAATCTAGGTATTCTATTCATCCAGGTGACACTAAGATGTACCGCGATCTGCGAGAAGTCTATTTGTGGAATCGCATGAAGAGGGATATAGCAGATTTTGTGAGTAAGTGCCCCAATTGCCAGCAAGTCAATGTACAACATCAGAAACCATAATGTATGAATCAAGAGATTGATATTCCTACTTGGAAGTGGGATGTGATCAATATGGACTTCATAACAGGATTCCCGCGTACTCGCAGACAGCATGACTCAATTTGGGTGATAGTTGATATGATGACAAAGTCTTCTCGCTTCATGGCAGTCATGACTACATAATCAGCAGAAGACTATGCAAGTCTTTACATTAATGAGATTGTGAGGTTACATGGAGTTCCTTTGTCTATCATCTTAGATAGAGGTCCTTAGTTTACCCCTCATTTCTGGAAGTAATTTCAGAAAGGTCTTGGTAATCTAGTTAACCATAGTACAACATTTCATCCACAGACGGATGGGTAGGCAGAGCGTACCATTACCACCTTATAGGATATTTTGGGAGCTTCTGTGATCCATTTCAAAGGTAGTTGGGATGATAACCTTTCTCTTATTAAGTTTGCCTACAATAATAGCTACCATTCCATCAATCAGATGGCCCCTTTTGAGGATTTATATGGGCGTAGATGTAGATCTCATGTTTGTTGTTATGAAGTAGGTGAAGTAGATTTGATAGGGCCAGAATCTGTCCTTTATGATATGGAGAAAGTGAAACTCATTATAGATAGACTAAGACAGGACAAAGTCGTCAAAAATCTTATGCATATGTTGGGAGAAGGAATCTAGAGCTCCAAGTTGATAATTGGATTTTTCTAAAGGTCTCACCTATGAAAGGGGTGATGAAATTTGTAAAGAAAGGGAAGCTTAATCCTAGATATGTAGGCCATTACAAGATCATGAAAAGCGTTGTCAAGGTGGCATATGAGTTAGAGTTGCCATCAGAATTCGGAGTAGTGATTTCGATCTTCCACATTTTTCTCTTGAAGAAGTATGTGGTTGATCCAGCCTCTGTAGTGCCATTAGAGAGTTTGGCGGTAAAAATAGTCTTTATTATGAGGATGTACCAGTTGAGATTCTGGACAGTCAGGTCATAAGGTTGAGAAACAAAGAAGTCGCTTAAGTCAAGGTTTTGTGGAGGAGTCAGTCTGTAGAGGGAGCTACTTGGGAAGAAGCAGCAGCCATGAAATCTAAGTATCCTCACCTCTTTACATTCGATTCCACTCTAGTTGAGTTAGTAGTTCCACTTTTTTTTTGTACTCATTTATGCGTGAATTCAGTCTTAGAATCATGTTACCTCAGTTTGTACTTGCATTTTCAGTGTATTTGCATTTTATGAGAAGTCAATTCAGTCAGAAACTTAGTTCTCAATGTTTAGTAGTAGTGTTTGTAGCTCTCTCACGCTATTCAAGCTAGTTTAGTCTTCATTCGAGGACGAATGTTCCTAAGGGGGAGAAAATGTAACACGACGTAGCCAATATAGACCAAAAACCAGCTTTACAGAAAAAAATCCGCAGGTGCAACCAACAGTGGCATCGACAGACCGTAGCCTGACACACGGTCTTTCCTGCACATCCGTCGATTGGATCAAAAGCTCCAAAAAATTTCAGACCAGAAAATTGGTTAAGTCTTGGACGATGGACGAACTTGTGGTCCGTAGGTCAAATGAAGGTCCATAGTCCATGACCTTCGATCAAGACCCCCATTCATCCACTCTCTTACAAGAGTTGCAGATGACCAGCACGGTCCATAGGTGGAAAATTTGCAGGCAATTAAGGGGAAATGCAGTTAGGTCAACTTCAAATGGGCATAACTCTTAGCACGAAATAAATAAGGTGTATCATGACCAACCCACAAATAGATAATTGAATTATATTTCCATATCCACCAACCTTGCTAAATTTAGACCTCCGAGTAGAACGTTATGGACATTTTAGTAAAGGCTTCTCAAACAGGCTCAGTGGATGGATCCAATAACAGGGCGTCGGTAAGACGACGGACCGTCAGTCCTAGTTGTTGTTTGGTCCGGCAGCAACATTCCCTGGGATCTTTCTGACCTTTTCCACTTCCTTTAAACCTAATGATACGCCATTTAGACCCTAATTATCATATTTTAGTCAGTTTAATCCTAGAAACATAACTAAAACATATCTAAGTAAAATCATTAAATCAAAACTTATAAAATTAGAAGCAAGAGAGGAGAAAAAGCTCAAAAACCCTAGTGAAAGAACGCAACAAGTTCCAGCTATTGCAACCCCAAAACCTAAGTATTTTTCCATAGATTTTATCACCCGGTATGTACGATTTCACTAGTGTGTCCCTTTCACCCACTGGGTCCCTAGTTTTCAGTCAGATTCTTTATTCTATTATCATGATTAAACCTAGGGTTTCTACATCTTTGATAGAACTTCATGAATTTATTTAATGTATGTTCCAAATCAGTTTATCATGTTGTTATTCAGATTATCGCATAAATTTCAAAACCCTAGATTTGTATTTCTTTATTTCATGAATTACAGATGCTATGTCAGATATTTTAGACATTTTAGATATACATGCCTCAGTTATAAATGCATCATTTCCTGATTAATTGTTGCATTCTCAGTTTGCATTTTTAGTTTCGAGCTATCCAGTATTTACAAAAACTCAAACATAATCATTATATTTACAGAATCCATGGGAGTAGCACAATAGAGAGTTGGACAAGGGTTTAGCGTACCCAATAGTCCCAAAACTACTAACCAAGTAGGTTGTAAGACCCCTCTGTAGGCAATAGTTTATTGATCACGCCAACATGGCTTTATACCTTTTCCAGGGTATATTGGGTCCTCTCAATGGGGAGTATATATCGGACTTAACATTTAACAAATTTGGTTTTATTATCGTTTATTAGTAGCTCCCACAGATCACTCAGACTCTTTGCATTGACCATTACAAGCATATTCAGTATTCAGTTTTAGCATGTTATAAATGGGTCGTTGCATCCAGTAAGCTCAGAATTTAGTTTATCATGTCAGATTAGTGTACTTGCTATTATGCTTGTTCAGTTATATTTTATTTCAGGTTTACTGTATCCGACATGCTTAGTACCTTTCAAGTACTGACGGATACGTGCGCTACATATTCTCGTGATGAAGGTTCAGGTTCTCTGCATCCAGATCACGCATAGATTGATTTTCGTCTCTAGTTCTGTAGATTCAGTGGTGAGTCCTAATTCTCTGAGGATAAGAGTCAAGAGTGTCATTTCAATCTTTAGTCATTTAGTTTAAGTTTTTTCTAGATTTAGCTGAGGATTGTCCGAGTATTTCTAGTCCATTTTAGAGGCTTATTACAGACATAGTTTAAACATAGTGTTGAGTTAGTAACTTCACTGTTTTAAACTCATCAGTCTTCATATATATAAGCTTTACGATATGGGTATTCCCCATCTTTTAATTATATGTTATGATTTAGCCTCCGCATCAATTTATTTTCTATAATATGCTCATGATCATACAAGCAGGGTTAGATTAGGATCACTTGTTGTCCTAGGTTCCGTGTCCGCTTCTCGGGGGTAACTCGGGGCTTGACAACAACCTGGTGGAACATGAACTGTAATTGACAATGCATTATATTGTTGTATGTCTAAAAGAAACTTGTAAAGTTTCAAAGTTATTATCAAAAAAGGCTATCTTCTTTAGAATGTGAATGATTGAAATGTGAAATGCCTTTCTATTACAGCAATAAATGCATATAAGAAAACGGTGGATGAAAAATTTCATGTACTTTCTTGTGGGTTGTTCTTTACAAATATTGGTATAGTTGAATCACATATCATATTAAACAAAAGGTGTATTGATTCTTATAATTTTATCATTTGGAATGACCGGTTGGGTCATCCTTGTTATAATATGATGCGCAGAGTAATTGAGAATTCACATGGGCACCTTTTGAAGAACCAAAATGTTCTTTACTCAAAGAAATTATCTTGTGATGCTTCTTCACAAGGGAAGTGAGTTATCAAATCATCAGTGACTAAGGTTGGAGTGGAATACCCTACATTTCTTGCTCGGATATAGAGTGATATATGTGGACCTATTCCCCCTTAATGTGGACCGTTTAAATATTAAATGGTCTTGATGACAAGGTAGTCACACGTGTGCTTATTTTCAGCTCGCAATATGGCTTTTGCGAGGTTGTTGGATCAAATAATAAGATTAAAAGCACAATTTCAAGATTATGCAATAAAAAAATTTTTATCTTGATAATGCTGGTGAGTTTACTTCTTATGGATTTGATAAATGTAGTTTATCCATTAGAATAATAACTGAACATCTTATCGCACATGTTCATAATCACATTTTTCGAGAACAAACATCTATTAAACATCTGCAATGGTAGCTAGACCATTGTTAATGAGTAAAAAGTTGTCTATTACAGTTTGGGGCATGCTATTTTGCATGAAGGGGCGCCCGTGCACATAAGGCCAACCAATTATCATGACATTTCCTCATTGCAATTGGATTTTGGTCAGGAGCAAAACATTTCCTATCTTAGAATCTTAAGGTGTGTTGTATATGTTCCTATTGCTCCATCAAAATGCACAACCATGGATCCCCAAAGAAGTTTTGGGATATACATTGAGTATGAATCTCGTTCTATTATAAAATAAAACATGGAACCTAGAAATAGAGATTTATTTATGGCAAGATTAGTTAATTGTCATTATGATGAATCAGTATACCCACAATTAGGGGGAGAACAAAAGAAGATCAGAAATGAGATAGATTGGAATTCAGTTTCTCTGTCTCGTTTAGATCCTCGAATAGATCATGTGATAAAGAGGTTCAAAAGATAATTTCTTTGTAGAATATTGCAAACCAACTGCTAGATGCATTTACTAATTTTCCACAGGTAACTAAATAATATAAACCAACTGTTAATTCCCAAGTTCAAATTGATGTCCTAATATGACAAAATGTTAAGGAAAATGAGTCTAGACCACGCTTAAGACGTGGTAGACGAATTGGTTCCAAAGTTAGAAATCCTTGAAAAAGAAAAGGAATACATGATCAAGATGATCATAATATCGAGTCAATTTCTCATGAAGAGACCCGAGAAATAGATAATGATGGCACCTTATAGGATGTCCATGTACCAAAATATAATGAGAATGCGGAAATCTCAATAAATTATGTCTCGATGAGAAAGTTTTAATTAAGATAATATTTTGGTGGATAATATTTTTGCCTATGATGTTGCAGTTGAAATAATCCAACAAAATGAGGATTTGAAGCTACGATCTATTAATTAATGTAGACAGAGAAATGATTGGCCAAAACGGAAGGAAGCAATTCAAATAGAATTGGCTTCACTTAAAAAGCATGACGTTTTTGGACCAATAGTTCGAACATCTTAAGTTTTCGAGACAGTGGGGCACAAATGAGTTTTTTGTGCAAAAATGCAATGAAAACGGTAAAGTGTAAGATATAAAGAATGACTTGTGGCACAAGGATTTTCGTAAAGGTCTGACATAGATTATGAGAAGAAATAATCTCCTGTTGTAGATGCAATTACCTTTAGGTTTTTATTAAATATGACAGTTCATGAAAAGCTTGTAATACATCTAACGGATGTTCTCAAAGCCTATTTATATGGCCCACTAAACCACATATTTTTATGAAAATCCCTGAAGTACTCAAAGTGCCAAAAGCGTATAAAAATTCAAAATAAAGTTGTTCATTTAATCTTCATAAATCCTTATATGGATTAAAATAATCAGGGCGAATGTGGTATAATCGTCTTAGCTAATATTTGCTAAAAGAGGGGTAGAAGAATGAACCTATTTGTATTTGTATTTTTATATGAATGTCAAATATTATTTGTAATAATATATGATTACGTTGATTACTTAAATATCATTGGAACTCCTAAAGAGATTTCAAAAGCAGTTGAGTGTTTGAAAAGATAATTTGAAATGAAAGATCTTGGTAAGACAATGTTTTGTCTTGGCCTTCAGATTGAACATTTGAAAAATCGAATATGTATCTATCAAACAACATATACTGAAAAGGTTTTGGAGCGACTTTATATGAAAAAATCACACCCATTGAGTACCCGATGGTTGTTAGATTAATTGATATAAATAAAGATTCATTCAAACCTCAAGAAAACTATGGAGAGGTTCTTGGTAAAAAAAACATCATATCTCAGTGCTTGGGGCACTAATGTACCTTGCAAACAATCCCCTACCAGATACTTCTTTTATAGAATGTTTATTTGTGAGATTCGGCTCATGTCCAACAAGAAGCTATTGGAAAGGTGTTAAGCATATATTCAGAATTTTTCAAGGAACAATTGATTTGAGATTATTGTATTCTAATGCATCCAAGTAAGAGTTGATTAGTTATGCAGATGCTGGCTATTTGTTTAACCCACATAAAGCCCAATCTGAGATAGACTATTTATTCACATATGGATGTTCACCTATATCATGACGTTCAATGAAACAAACAATAGTTGCTACTGCTTCAAATCATGTAGACATAATAGCCATACATGAAGAGAGTAGAGAGCGTGTATGGTTGCGATCAATGACTCAATATATTTTATAACTATGTGGTGATTCTGTGCAAACAAGATTCAAACAACATTGTACGAAGATAATTTTGTATGCATATCTCTATTAAAGGGAGGATATATCAAGGGAGAATGAAAACAACATATTTGACCAAAGTTATTTTTCACACATGATCTTCAACAAAATAGTGAGATAAATGTTCAATATATTCATTTGGGTGATAATCTTGCAGATTTATTTACGAAGGCATTGCCAACATGAACATTTGAAAAGTTAATATATCAGAATAAAATGTGTCATCTCCAAGATTTCAAATAATGTTTTCATTATGGGCAGTAAAATACGCATTGAACTCTTTTTTCCCTTAACAAAGGTTTTGTCCCACTGGGTTTTCGTGGTATGGTTTTTTATGAGGCAACACTTAAGGCGTATTACAAGATGTGTGTACTCCTTTTCCTTCACTAGGCTTTTTTCCACTATTTTTTCCTAGGAATTTTTTAATGAGGAACATTTTCAATAAACATCCAAGGGGAAATTTAACAAATCCATTTAATATGGATGTTTATTTTCATCAACCTAATGTAATGCACGTATTAATCTAAAGCAAGAACCAAAGGTTACTAACATATTTTTTTTGAGGTAGTAAACGGTTGCTTTCTACCACATGAAAAAGGGTCTTATTCACCCTTAAGAAATACACACTTGGAGACTTTAAATAATATTCTCCACTCTATACTATCCATCACCATTTGTTACCCTTTAGTTTTATGTATTCTTGTATTATCATCTCACTTTACAACATAACACAATTTATATGATATTTTATGTAAGACATGCCTTCGTTACGAAAATATAAAATGTAGCTCCATTTAAATTGATAAAAGGAGATAAAACAGAAAAAAAAAATATGTAGTTTTTCACTTTTATATCAGTTAAAGGGTTTTAAAAGATAACAGTTACATAAACATCATCAAAAATAGTATTTTATTAAAATTAATGTATCTTAAAAGATATATTATGTAGGAAAAGATACATATGTATATGAATTACCTTGTTTGATATGAAAACTTGTTGATTTAACAAATACAATTTGAATAATAGTCAACATAATTTCAAATCTGATTTTATCTTCACTTGTTGTAATTGACTTACCATGTTACATATGGAATATTATTTAAATGAAGAAGCTCAATTAGAATAAAAATCAATTGCATATCTAATTAAGCATTAACTTTCATTATGTGTAATTTCATATTTGACTTATCTTATTTGATGTGGAAATTTATTAATTTAAAGATATCTAATTTGAATAAAAATCAATTGCATACCTAATTTAGCCTTCACTTTTACGATTTACTAATTTTTATTTGACTTATTTTGTTTGATATGGAAACTTATTAACATAAAAAACACCTAATTTTAATAATAATCAATTGCCCACCTAATTTAGCCTTCATTTTTATTATGTCTAATTTTATACTTGACGTACTTGGAAACTTATTAATATAAGGAAACACAGGCTGAATAACAATCAATTGCATACCTAATTTCACTTTCACAATTTTTAGTATAAAGGAGTTTGGTATTGTGTTATTGGTACATCCTAATTCCATCTCTCTCTAATATTTTTGGCATGTTTTGGTTTGAATTTTTTTTTTGGATCTTAAGAAGTCAACACTTGGTTCATACTTTAAATGAAGTTATTTATTTTCTTGGTGTTTTGAAGTTATTTAGTTGTATTTCTATCATGTCGCTCTATGTTAATCCTTTTGTTTTACTACCACTGTTTCATATGCTTAAATAAATTATTTGGACTCGTCTCAGGTTAAGGTAAAAAACAAAGACAAAAAAAATTATTTATAAACTTTAATTAATAATTCTTTGTGTTTTTTGTGTATTCTAAATATATTATTTTACATAAAACTTTTTTATAAATAAAAATAATGCTTTGAGATTTTCCTTATTCTGTAACTAAAATGGATTTTCTGTGTGTGAGACCTTTTCGAATCATTTATAAGACATACTGAGAAATAATGATATTTCAAAGATTTTTTTTATATTTGTCAAACCACATCAAACCCTTTTCTTCTTCCATTAAAATTGTGCCTCTGTTGAAGGACGTTTTTTGCAACAAAAGGTTAATTATAAGGACCATAAGTTTAATGCTAAGTGCTAATTGTTTCTATTTTGACTCTTTATATGACACTAACCCCCCCCCCCCTATTCAAACGATTTCAAAAATTTTCTCTACTTTATCCCTAGAGTATGACTACTCTTCTTCTTTGCTTTTTAGGTCGTATTCTTTTTGTTTCATGATGTGCTTTTGTCTTCTTTGATATATCATTTTTTCCAGTATGATTCAAACATTCGGAACTTCTTGTCGTGTTAGTGTTAATAAAATGTAATGTGTTTGTGGTTTTGTAAATTTGTTTCCTATTATACTTGATTTGTAGGATGAATTTTATGTTGTACCTACTTGTAGATGACACTTGTGCCGGTAGAAACAAGTTTCTCAAAGACGTTACGGACCAAGAAAATTCATCACGTGATTGATACTAGATCTCTATCACTGTGTAAGAGCATGAGAGTTGACATCACCAACAATTCTCCTGAAAATTGTTGTCCATCCGTTCAAAAACAGTGGAAACAATGTTAAAGAACATGATGTCTTGATTAATCAGAAGTTTATTTTTCATAAATTTCATTAATTTATTCAAGGTGTGAATGATTTTCAAATGACGGACGTATTATAAAAGAAGATAAATTGCCCAATATTTCTGAATATGAGTATAGTTAGAAATTAAAATTAGTTAGAGAGAATCTCAAACTTTTTGCTGATGAATATACTAAGCTTTTGCGAGAAAAGAAAGCAAAATAACATGGAAGACACATGAAAATAGAGGTTGTAATTATTTTGAGAAAACAATAAAGTGGGTAAATTCTAAGTGGGCCTTTGGACATGTTTCTGGAGTTGAAATTGGTGATCAATTTTGGTCCAAGATTCAATTGTGAAATGACTGACTCAAAATATATTTACTATAGGTTGTACACTGTAACTATGTGTTGGCGAGAAAGAGGTATAACAAAAAAATCACGTTTTCAAGTTTGAATTGCATAGGAATATTGGCCAACAAAAACTTACCCAATTAGTCAATGTCAATCATAATTTTCAAAAATTATTTAAGGCAACAAATTATACTATGCTAACAAAGTTTGTAATGGAGTATGATGTCTCGAAAGAGAAGAAGAATATACCGATCATCACTATCAATGAAATAGATTATGAGAGACTCACACCTTTCACATACATTACTAACATTGAGTATCGTGATTGTATGATATCATTATGCCTTAAGGTTGAATTTGCACAAGTAGATGCTGGGCTTTTGAGCAGTGATCTTGTGCTTCTAAGAATGAAGGCGAGTTTCCATTCAACCCAAAAAGCTCTATTCTTAAAGAAAAACCTATTGTTCATGATTTAGGTCCATATTTAAAATTTCCTCCATCTTCCAAATATAGGGTTAGACAACATGGTCTTTAGTCCCATTTCGATGTTTTCAAAATAATCGAAAGGATGAGGTTTGTGGTCATCAGATTATAATGCACCCGGATGTTTTTTTTGTGAATATATCGAAGTATTTCTTGAAGATAAGGAAGCAAAAGTTAGAATGGATTATCACAAGTACTTCTTTTATGTTGGCAACAATACTAAATATAACCCCTAAAGAATGGTTTTTAAGTAGTAAAGTCAAGTCAAATTCTTTTAAAAGGGAGGATGGAGATGGATTTACTATTGATGAAGATATATGGTAATGTTGGAAGATTTAACAAACATAGTTGCTCACCAAACCTATATGCTAAAAATGTTATGTATAACTATGGTAATAAAAGAGTGCCTCACATAATTTTTTTCGCTTCCAAAAGTATTTATCCATTAGATGAGCTTACTTATCACTACAACCACCGAATTGTCCATTTTCAAGATAAAAATCTTCTTTGAAGATAGTGAAGGGTAGATTGGCTCTGATTAATGGAGTGGGAGAATGTATTAAATTCTGATGTATCATTAAGTAATAATTTACTACATTCTCCCGCTGCACTTATGATATTCACATCTACCCTTTTCTCTCTTCAAATTGCCATTGGAATCATGAACACGGCAATCCGATGGTTTTAGTGATAAGTAAGCTCCTCTAATCGATAAATACTTCTGGAAGAGAAAAACATTTTCTGAGATACTCTTTTATCACCATGGTCATACATGAAATTTTAAGAAAAAACGTTTAGTGAGCAACTATGATTAATAAATTTACCAACATGCCCATATATTGCTGCATCAATAATAAATCCATCTCCGTCCTTCCTTTAAAAAGAATTTGACTCGACTTTACAACTTATAACCTTCCTTTTAGGGATATATTCAATATAGTATGCAACATTAAAGAAGAACTTGTCATAATCCATTCTATTTTTTCTTCCTTATGATAAAGAAATTCTCCAATATAATCAAAAAAAAAAATTCCGGGTGCAATTTAATCTGATGACCTCAAAACCCATCCTTCCGATTGGTTTTGAAAACCTCGAAATGGTAATGAAGACCATGTTGGCTAATTTTTATAAGATTGATGACATTTGAAATATAGACCACACTCATTGACAATAGGTTTTGCTTTAAGAATAGAGTTTGTTGGGTTGAATGGAAAACCGTTTCCGTTCATAAAAGCACAAGCACACTGCGCAAAAGCCAAGCATCTTGTTGTGCAACCGCAACCTTGAGGCCTAACGATATAATATAAATCAGGATACTCCATGTTACTAATGTATGTGAAAGGTGGGGGCCTCTCATAATCTAATACGTTGATAGCGATGATTGTTAATGTAACATCCCATACCCAAAACAAACCAAAAACCAGCTTTTCAGAAAATGTGAAGGTGCATAGACGGACCATAGCCTAATCCACGGTCCGTCCTGAACATCAATTGATTGGGTCAGAAACCCCCAAAATCTATATCCAGAAAATTTGACTAAGTGTCGAATGACGGACGAACTTACGGTCTGTAGTCTGAGTCCACCGATCATACCCCATTCACCAATTCTCTAATATGAACCACGATTGACTAGCACAGACCATCGTTTGATCTAAAGTCCGTAGGTCTTATGGTAGGAGAGAAATAGTAGAATGTTAGGGGAAAAATGCAGTTGGGTCAACTTCAGAAGGTGATAACTCTTAGAACAAAATCAATTAGGTGTCCTATGACATATCCAAAGATAGATAATTTAATTATCTTTCCATATCCATTGAAATTGTTAAAATCACACCCCTGAATAAAAATTTATGCCCAATTTAGTAATGGTCTATCAAATAGCCCCAACCGACGAACCGTCTGTCCAGGTCATCGTTTGGTCCGACAACAATTAACTCATAGGTCTTTAGGTCTTGTCCACACTTCATTTACATCTTAAGATACATTGTTTTTACCTTAAATCATCATATTTTAGTCAGTATATGCCTAGAAATATAACTAAAACTTACCTAAGTAAAATCATTAATCAAAACATAGAAAAATTAGAAGCATGAAACGAGAAAAAGGTCAAGAACACTAGTTCAAGAACGCAAAAAGGCCACTAGTTCCAACCCTGAAATCTTAACAGTTCTCAGTGAATTTTATCACCAAGTATGTGGGATTTCACTAGTGGGTTCCTTTCACCCATTTGATCCCTAGTTTTCAGTCAGTTCTTGATTTTCCGTATCATTATTAAAGATAGGGCTTCTAGATCTTCGATGGAACTTCATGAATTTATTGAATATATGTTCCAAATAAGACTGTTAAATTATTATTGAGTTTATTGCATAAATTTTAGAACCCTATCTATGTAGTTCTTTAATTCTTGAATTACACATGCTAGGTCAGATATTTCAGTTAGTTCAGATATACATGCCTCAGTTATAAATGCATAATTACCAGATTAATTGTTGAATCATCAGTTTGCATGTTAAGTTTTAAGTAAGACAGTATTTATAGAAACTCATTCATAATCATTTCATTAAATATTTCATGGGAATAGCATAATACTGACTTGGACTAGGGTACAACGTACCCAATTAGTACAAGAACTACTAGCCAAGTAGGTTGTATGTCCCCTCCGTGGGCAATCAGTTTAGTGATCACGCCAGCATGCCTTTATACTCTCGTAGGGTATATTGGGTCCTCTCGATGGGGCGTATATATCAGACTCCTCATTTAGCTCATCTACTTTTATTATCTGTTATTAATAGCTCCACAGTTCAGTATTTTGTTTTAGCTTGTTATAAATTGGTCATTGCATCCAGTTAACTCTGAATTTAGTATATCATGTTCAAATTATTATACTTTCTTTTGTGATTGTTCAATTATGTTTTATTTCAGTTTTATTCTATCCTACATGCTCAGTACCTTTCAAGTACTGACCCATACATGCAGTACATTTTCTCGTGCTGTAGGTTTAGGTTCTTTGCATCCAGATCACGCATTGATCGACTTCTCGATCTCCAATTCAGCAGCTTCAGTAATGAGACCTCATTCTCCGAGGAAACTAGTCACGAGTTCATTTGAGTATTTTAGTCATTTAGTTCCAATTTTTACTAGACTTAGTTGGGGCTTGTACCAGTATTTCTAGTCCAGTTTAGAGGATATTTTAAGACATAGTTAGTTTAAGCTTAGTATTGAGTTAATATTTTCTTTGTATCAAACTCATCAGTTTTCATAAATCTCCGCTACAGCACATAGGTATTTCCTCATATTTTCATTTTAAGTATGATTTAGCTTCCGCAACAGTTTATATTCATTAGTTTGCTCATAATCAAGCCATCATGGTATCGCATGGGATCACTTGTGGTCCTTGTCTCGTGTCCACATCTCGGGAGTAGCTCAGGAAGTGACAAACTTGGTGTCAGAGTATTAGGTTCATGAGTCCTAGGATGTATGAATATCAAAACTAAGTAATGTCCTTTTAATGGGTATGAAGTGCACCACATCTAATGAGAGGGAGGATATGAAGTGTTTTAGGAAAACATCACTTTATTGTTACTCTTATCATGCCTAAGGTGTGATCTTATTCCATTTTAATTTGACGTTCTACATTTCATTACATGCCTCCTCGTAGAGCCAACTCTAGGAATGCGAATGCCAAAAATGCAACCGTAGCTCCTCCGGCACCAGATAAGGAAGTGTCTAATGCTGAGTTTAGAAATGATATACAGATGTTGTCTCAGATTATGACAAACCAAAACAATCGGGTTCATGCGCATGTGAATAAAAAAGGTGGATCACTAGCGACAAAGGTCTGTGACATTGTTAGGATGAATCCGTCTGATTTCTTAAGATTGCAAACTAATGAGGATCCTCAGAATTACATGGATGAGATCAAGAAGATCTTTGAGGTAATGCAAGTCACTAGGAATGATCGGGTTTGAGTTGGCATCGTACCAGTTGAAAGATGTCCCTCATATTTATACACTAAGTGGAAGGAAAATAAGGGAGCAAATACAACTCCTATTACTTGGGATTGCTTTAGTGAGACTTTTCTCGACAAGTTTTTCCTAGTAGAGTTGAGAAAAGCAAAGACTCAGGAATTCATGAACTTATGGCAGGGAAACATGACGGACAAAGAGTATAGGCTGGAGTTTGACCAACACTCTAGGTATGCTCACATTGTTTCTGACTCCAGGGCACAGAGGAATAAGTTCTTGTACAGAGTGTCCGATTTGTTGAAAACTGAGAGCAGAAATGCTATGTTACTGGGAGATATGAACATTTTTATGCTTATGACTCATGATCAGCAGGTTGTGGGGGATAAGCTTATCAAATAGGCTAAGGAGAAAAAGAAGGCTAAGACTAGGAACTATGACTATTCTCAGCAGAAATTGAGTGGTGGAAATCGCTCGCTGAGTCTGCAGATGTTTTCAGCTCCATCCCCTTCGTCAGCTAGTGTTCCATCCTCCAAGAACAGGTATGACCGGAAGGGTAGAGCACCAGTCTCTAAGTATTAGGGAAGTGTTTCAGGCACCAACACTTACCCCACTTGCCCTGAGTATTGTAAGAACCATCGGGGCGAGTGTCTTACAGGGAAAGAGTGATGTTTTGGGTGCGGTTAGTCTGGTCACAGTTTAAGGGATTGTCCAACTAGACAGGGTCAAGGAGGTGGTAATGGTAGAGCTCATTCTAAAACTTCAGCAACACCAGCAAGTCCCCCGACTCAGTAGGGTAAATAATCTGGTACAGGTGGTCGTCAGCACCACAACAGGTTGTATGCTCTTCAGGCTTGTAAGGATCAGGAAGGTTTTCCTGATGTAGTCACTGGTACTTACCGTGTCATTGACCTTGATGTTTATGCAGAGTTAGATCCATTGGCTACTATTCCTTTTGTAACTCCTTATATAGCAGTCCAATTCAGTGTTAGTCCAGAAAATCTCTCAGAACCTTTCTCCATCTCTACTTAATCGGTTATCCCGTCATAGCTAGACGGGTATATTGAAATTGTCCATTCATAGTCTCTCAGAAAGACACCTCATCAGATCTGGTAGAGTTAGAAATGGTAGACTTTGATGTCATCCTAGGCATGGATTGATTACAAACCTGTTATGCCTCAGTCGATTGTAGAACTAGGATTGTTTGTTTTTAGTTTCCAGATGAACCAATCTTAGAATGGAAGGGTGTTAGCTTAGCGCCTATGGGTCGATTCATCTCTTACCTTAAAGACCGAAAGGTGATCTCAATAACTCTATAATCTAGTTCAAGTTAAGGATTCTACCTCTGAAAGCAAAACTCTTAAGACAGCTCCAGTAGATTCTGAGTTTCGAGAAATATTTCTAGAAAATCATCGCGGATTTCCTTCCGAAAAGGAAATTGACTTTGGAATTGATCTCCTTCCAGATACCCAGCCTATTTCGGTTCCTTCTTACAGAATGGCTCCAGGAGAGCATAAGGATTTGAAAGAGCAGTCAAAAGACCTTCTAGATAAGGTCTGCATCAAACCTAGTATTTCACTATGGGGTACACCAGTGTTGTTTCAAAAAAGAAAGATGGTTATCTCAGAATGAGCATTGCTATAGATAGTTGAACAAGGTCACAATCAATAATAAGTACCCATCCCTAGGATTGATGACTTGTTTGACCAACTTCAAGGTGCTAGCCATTTCTCAAAGATAGACCTCAGATCGGGTTATCATCACGTTAGAGTCAGAGATAGTAACATTCCAAAAACAGCCTTTACAATTAGGTATGGTCATTGTGAATTTGTAGTTATATCGTTTGGACTAACCAATGCTCCAGAAGCTTTCATGTATTTCATGAACAGAGTGTTAAAACGGTTCTTGGACCTATTCATTATCATAATCATTGATGATATCCTCATTTACTTTAGGACTGAGCAAGAACATGCGAGTCATTTGACAATTGCTCAACAGACTCTTAAGGATCACCAGTTATTTGCTATGTTTAGCAAATGTGACTTTTGGTTGCAATCTTTTGGTTTACTTGGTCACATTGTATCTAGCGGAGGGATCCGAGTGGATTCACAAAAGATAGAAGCAGTGAAACAATGCCCATACCTAACTCTGCTACAAATATCAAAAGTTTCTTAGGTCAACCAGGATATTACACAAAGTTCATGGATGATTCTCATACATAGCCTCAGCATTGACTAGGTTAACTCAAAATATGGTCAAGTTTCAATGGCTCGATGATAGGGTGAAGTTTGCAGAATTTAAAACAAGATTGACTACAACTCC
Organism: Solanum pennellii; assembly: GCF_001406875.1. NCBI lineage: Eukaryota > Viridiplantae > Streptophyta > Magnoliopsida > Solanales > Solanaceae > Solanum > Solanum pennellii. The sequence goes on from NC_028644.1 coordinate 37,936,122, forward strand.
TATCCTGACTCTACAAGAGGGTTCAGATGGTTACGTGATCTTTTTGATACATCCAGAGTTGGCCGAGGTTTTCTGTTTAGTTAGCGAGATAAGGTTATAGCTTATGCTTCTAGAGAGTTTAAGGTTCATGAGAAAAATTATCACACTCATGACCTCGAGCTTGCAGCAGTTGTGTTTGCACTAAAGATATGGAGATATTACTTGTATTGTGTTCATGTAGATGTGTTCACTGATCAAAAGTACCTTCAGTATGTGTTCACCCAGAAAGAGTTTAATCTTCTCCAGAGGAGATGGCTTGAATTCCTTAAGGATTATTATATAAGTGTGAATTATCATGCTGGTAAGGCAAATATAGAAGCAGATGCTCTTAGTAGATTATCTATGGGTAGTGTAGCCCATGTTGAGGAAGAAAGGAAGGAGAAAAAGAAGGATGTTCAGAGGCTTGCTCACTTAGGAGTTCTCCTTATGAGCATATCACACAATGGTGTAACACTTCAAAATGGGGCATAATCTTCTTTTGTAGTAGAGGTTAAGGAAAAGTAAGACAATAATCCAATCTTGCTTGAACTTAAGGGTGTAGTCAATAATCATACAGTGGCGGTTTTCTCCCAAGGGGGAGATGGTGCACTTCTCTACCAGGGTAGATTTTGTGTTCTCGATATGGGTGGGTTGAGAAAGCATATCCTTGAAGAATCCCATCACTCCAGATATTCTATTCATCAAAGTGCAACTAAGATGTACCGTGATCTGCAGGAAGTCTGTTGGTGGAATGGCATGAAGAGGGTAAGTGCCCCAATCGCAAGCAAGTCAAGGTAGAACATCAAAAACCAGGGGGTATGACTCAAGATATCGATATTCCTACTTGGAAGTGGAATGTGATCAATATGGATTTCATCAAAGATTTACCTCGTACTCGCAGACAGCATGACTTAATTTGGGTGATAGTTGATACGATGACTGAAACTTCTCGCTTTTAAGTTGTCAAGCCTACTGATTCGACAAAGGACTATGCAAAGCTTTACATTAATGAAATTGTGAGGTTATATGGGGTTCATTTTTCTATCATCTCAGATAGAGGTCCTCAGTTTACCTCTCATTTTTGGAAGTCACTCAAGAAGGGTCTTGGTACTCAAGTTAACCTTTAGACATCATTTCACCCACCGACGAATAGGTAGGTAGAGCGTACAATTAATACCTTAGAGGATATGTTGAGAGAATGTGTGATAAATTTAAAGGGTAGTTGGGATGATCACCTTCGTCTTATTGAGTTCTCCTAAAATAATAGCTACCATTCACGCATTCAGATGGCCCCTTATGAGGCACTGTATCGGCATAGATGTAGATCTCCTGCTGGTTGGTTTAAAGTCGATTAAGCAGCTTTGATTGGGCCAGATTTAGTCCTTTTTATGCTATGGAGAAAGTGCAACTCATTAGAGATAGACTTAATACAACCCAAAGTCGTCAGAAATCTTATGTAGATGTGAGGAGAAGGGAACTAGAGTTCCAAGTTGATGATTGGGCTTTTCTCTAAGAGTCGCCTATGCAAGGGGTGAGTAGATTTGGATAGAAAGGGAAGCTCAGTCCTAGATATGTAGGCCCTTACAAGATCTTGAAAAGGATTGGCAATGTGGCATATGAGTTAAAGTTGCCATCAGAAATAGCAGAAGTGCATCCGGTCTTCCACATCTAAGTCTTGAAGAAGTGTGTGGGTGATCCAGCCTGTGTATTTCCATTAGAGAGTGTGGCGTTGAAAGAGAGTCACTCTTATAAGGATTTACTAGTTGAGATTCTTGACCGCCAGATTAGAAGGTTGTGAAATAAATGAGTGGCTTCAGTCAAGGTTTTGTGGAGGAGTAAGTCCGTAGAGGAGCTACTTGGGAAGTAGAAGCAGCTGTGAAAGCAAGTATCCTCACCTCTTTCATTCTTATTTTAGTCCAACTTGAGGTTGTATTTCCATTTTAAGCGTATTTGCATGTTCTCATAACTTAATTTAGTCAGAAACTCATCTCTCAATGTTTAGTAGTAGGGTTTGCAGTTGTCTCCCTCTACTCTTGCTAGTTTAGTCATCATTCGAGGACAAATGTTTCGAAGGGGGAGATAGCGTAACACCACGTATCTAAAATAGACCAAAAACCATCTTTTTAGAAAAATCTGCAGGTGCGTCGACGGTTGCCATAGACGGAGCGTATCCTAACCCACAATCCGTCCTCCATATCCATCGATTGGATCAGAAACCCCCCAAAATATCAGTACAGAAACTTTGACTAAGTGTCGAACGATGGAAAAACTTATGGTTTGTAGGTCAGACTACGGTCTGTAGTCTGAGTCAATCAATCAACACCCCATTCACTCACTCCCTTATGTAAACCACGATTGACCATCACGGACCGTCGTTCGATATACGGTCTGTAAGTCTTGCTGTAGGAGAGAAATAAAAGATAGATATGAGAAAAATGTAGTTGGGTGAACTTCAGATGGTCATAACTCTTAGCAGAAAATGAATTAGGTGTCCCATGAAATACCCATAGATATATTAATTAATTAGCTATCCGTAGCCACCAACCATTCTAAATGCAGACCTCCGAGTAAAAAGTTATGCCCATTTTAGTAAAGGCTTGTTGAAAAGACCCAAACGATAGACCATCAATGGAAAGACGAACCGTCTGTCCAGTTCATCGTTCGGTTTGACATCAATTAACCGAGGGGTCTTTTTGTTTTTTCCCACATCGTTTAAACCTTAAGATAAATTGTTTTGACCCTAAATCATCAGATTTTAGTTAGTTTAAGCCTAGAAACATAACTAAAACTTACCTAAGTCAAATAATTAATCAAAACATAGAAAAATTAGAAGGAAGAAAGGAGAAAAAGGTCAAGAACCCTAGTTCAAGAACGCAACAAGGTTCCAGCAGTTCCAGCCCCAAAATCTGAATATTTTTCCGTGAATTTAAACACCAGGTATGTGGAATTTCACTAGTGGGTTCCTTTCACCCATTGGGTCCCTAATTTTCAGTCAGTTTTTTATTCCCTTATTAAGATTAAACCTAAGGTTTCTAGAATTTCGATAGAACTTCATGAATTTATTAAATATATGTTCAAAATCATATTTTCAAGTTATTATTTCATTTATTGCATGTATTTAAGAACCCAAGCTATGTATTTCTTTAGATCTTGAATTACACATGTTAGTTCAGATATTTCAGTTATTTAAGATATACATTCCTCCGTTATAAATGCATAATTACAAGATGAATTGTTGCATCCTCAGTTTGCATGTTCAGTTTTGAGTTATCCAGTATTTACAGAAACTCAGTCTTAATTAGTTAATTACATAATTAATGGGAGTATCATAATAACGAGTTGGTTGTAAGTCATTTATGTGGGCAATCAGTTAAGTGATCACGCTAGCATGTCATTGTACCTATGGTAGGGTATATTGGGTCCTTTCTATTGGGCATATACACCGGACTCCACATTTAGCTCATGTTGTTTTATTATTGGTTTTGAGTACCTCCCACAATTCAGTTAGACTCTCTCGCATTGACCATTTATTAGCATATTCATTATGTAGTTTCAGCATTTTAGAAAATTGTCATTGCATCCAGTTAGCTCAGATTTCAGTATATCATGTTAAAATTATTATACATGCTTTATTATATCCTACATGATCAGTACCTTAAAAATATTGATGCATACATTCACTATATCTTCTCGTGAGGTAGGTTCAGGTTTTCAATATCCAGATCACGCATCGATCGACTTCCTAATCTCCAGTTTAGCAGATTAAATGGTGAGTTGTCATTCTCCGAAGACAATATTCATGAGTTCATTTGAGTCTTTCATTCATTTAGATTCAGCTTTTGATAGACTTAGCTTGTTCTTGTCCAAATATTTCTAGTCCTGTTTAGAGGATATTTTCTAACATCGTTAGTTTCAGATTAGTATTGAGTTAATATTTTATTCGCATTAATCTTATTAGTTTTCATATATATCAGCTATAGCACATGGGTATTTCCCCATCTTTTCATTTTAAGTATGATTTATCTTCTGCAACAGTTTATATTCTTTAGTATGCTCATGATCATGCCAGCAAGGTGTCGCTTGGGATCACTTGTGGTCCTAGGTCTTGTCTCCGCGCCTCTGGGGTAGCTTGGGGCGTGACACATAAATTCTCCTTCCTTCCCAGACATCATTCTTCATAACAAACTTTGTCTGCATAGTAGATTTTGTTTCTATAAAAACATTTTCGCAAATATGATTGACATTGACTAACTGAGTCAATTCTAGTTAGCCAAGATTCCTCTGTTGTTCAAACTTTAAAACGTACTTTCCTGTTAGACCTATTTGTCGCCAAGTCTTAGTTACATCATCCAACCCATAGTAAATGTATATTTTGCCGGGTTTTTAACCATTAACTCTTGGACGACCATAAATAATCGTGACAAAATTTCCCAAATCCATTGAGTTCATCGAAGGAAAGCTTATCCCTTTTAATCTTTTGATTTTCCACTCTCGCATTAGCAGATACTCTAGGATGCCCTCATTGACCTACATAAATGAATTTTTGAGAAGAAATAGTCTCATTCTCGTATAAACAAAAATCAACTATGTATGTTGCAACATTTTTTTCTATTAATATGCACATAATCGATACCTCTAAATATTTCGTGATGTGGTCTGATCAAAGCAAGTTATACCTTGAACAGAAATTGATCACCAATATCCACTCAAGGACATGGCCTACTCAGAATTTACCCACTTTCCTTTTTTCTCAAAATCATTACAGACTCTATTTTTACGTGCCTTCCTTGTTTTTTTGCTTTCTTTTCACGCAAAAGCTTAGTATATTCATCAGCAAAAAAGTTTGAGAGTCTCTCTGACTTATTTTCATTTTTGAATAGCCTAATATTCAGAAATAGTGGGCAATTTAGCTTCATTTATAATTTTTCCACCGTATGAAAACCATTCACATCTTGAATACAATGATGAAATCTTGAAAATATTCAACTTATGATTAATCAAGATATCATGTTGTTTAACATTGTTTCCGTTTTTTTGATGATCGTATGGACGATAATATTCCTGTAGTAATATCAACTCTCATGTGCTTACATACTTAGAGGGATATAGTATCAATCATGTCATGAAGTTTCTTATGCCGTAACTTCTTTGAGAAACTTGTTTCTATCGGCACAAATGACATCTACAAGTAGGCACAACATAAATCAATCCTATAAATCAAGTACAATAGGAAACAATTAAAAGAAACCCAAACACATTACATGATTTTTAACACTGACACAAAAATGTGTTATGAATGTTTGAATCAAACTGGAAAAACTGTTATATCAAAGCAGAAAAAAATATCATGAAACAAAAATAAATACGAACTAAGAAGCAAAGAAGAAGAGTATTGAAATTCACATTAGGGCTAAAGGAGAGCAAAATTCTAAAATCATTTGAATTGGGGGGGGGGGGG
>NC_028644.1:37941800-37952781 GCF_001406875.1 Solanum pennellii
GGGGGGGGGGGGGGGTTGCATTAGTATCATAAGAAGAGTTAACTCTCTGCGTTAAACTTATGGCCCTTATAAATAAACTTTTGTTGAAAAAATAGTCCTTCAAGAGAAGAACAATTTTCTTTAATGAAAGAAGAAAAGGGGTTGATGTGGTTTGACTAATTCAAAACAAATCTTTGAAATGTCATTATTTCTAAGCATGTCTGAGAAGTGTTTCTCAAAGTTCTCACTCAGGGAAAATCCACTATAGTTACAGATTGAGGAAAATCTCAAGGCGTTATTTCTATTTTAATAGAAGTATGTATGTAAAAATAACTTATTTAGAACACACAAAAAAAAAGAATTGTTAATTAAAGTTTATAAATGAAATTTTTTTACTTTTTACCTTAAACTGAGACGGGCACCAAAAATATTCATTTAAGCATATGAAACAAACGTTAGAAAATAGAAGGATTAAGCGACATAAGAGAAATAAAACTAAATAACTTGAAAACATCAAGAAAATAAATAACTTACTTTTAAGTATAAATACAAGTGTTGACTTCTTAAGATCCAAATATTTTTTCTATCGAAAAGATCACAAAAATATGAGAGGAAGATGGAACAAGGGTGTCCCAATAAGACAAAACCAAACTGCTATTTATACTAAAAATAGTAAAAAAGAAATTAGGTATGTTATTGATATTTATTTATCTTGTGTTTCCTTACATTAATAGGTTTCCAAGTAACTAAAATATCAAATTAGACATACAAAAGGAGAAGGCTAAGTTAGTTCTGCAATTCATTTTTATTCAAATAAGATTTTTTTTTAAATATTAATAAGTTTCCATATTGAACAAATAAGTCAGATACAAAATTAGAAATATAGTAAAAGTGAAGGCTAAATTAGGTATGCAATTGATATTTATTCAAAATAGATATCTTTATATTTATAAAGTTCCATATCAAACAAGATAAGTGAAATATAAAATTAAATATAATGAAAGTGAAGGTTGAATTAGGTATGCAATTGATTTTTATTCAAATTGAGCTTCTTTAAATAAATAATTTTTCATATCTAACCACGTAAGTTAATTACAAAAAAGTGAAGATAAAATTAGATTTGCAATTATATTGACTATTATTCAAATTGTGTTCTTTACATCAACAAGTTTTCATATCAAACAAGTAATTCATAAACAAATGTACCATTTCCTAATTAACATGTCTTTTAATATACATTAATTTTAATAAAATATTATTTTTAAAGATTTTTATGTCATTGTTTTCTTTAATTAAAACCCTTTAACTAATATAAAAGTGAAATAAGCAATTTTCCTTTTTTCTTTTTAATCTCAATTTACCAATAAAAATACAGTTACATTTCATATTTTCTTAACTAATATATCTCTTATATATAATATCATAATAATTGAATCATTATTCCTCATTTTTAGAATTATTAGAATATACTAGTAAAATAGAAAATATATTTATTTGTTAATCATTATTGCAATTTTGTCAATATATTCCTTAATTTTGAAGTTAATATGAATAAATGGACTGCAATAACTTCATTGATGATATTTTAAATATATTGGGTAATGTGAAGAAATTGTTTAATTAATTGTATGGTTTTATGCATTAATCATTATAGTTATTGTATCTTAACTTTGAAATCAATAATTAATAAGTGTTTATCATCCTTAATTTGAAGTACCATTAGAGGTTCTTGTAAAATCATGAAGAACATTTGAAATGTTGATCAAATATTTGTTTTTCATTAAACGACATTACAATAGACAACTATTATTTACTATTTTCATTAAATCATTGTCATTTAATTATAATTTTAATATTTACAAGTTTGAAATTAATTAAAGTGACATGACATTCTAATTAACAAATAATTATAACATTTATTTTAACATAAAGTTTGCTTAAAATACATTTTACAGTATTGATCTATGACACTTTACTTTTCAACTTCGTTTACCTTCATATATACCGATATTTTCAGATAGAAAATAGCACAAGTACAAGAAAAGAAGACATATACAGAAATATATCTACTACATACTATGACTTAATTGGTACCTATTTAATTAAAAATCTAAACAGTTTCTCTATGCAGGAACTTTACTGAGAAAAATACACAAAGTAATTAAATAATTTTTTTTCTAATTCCGTTTGATTAATAAAATAATGATAACTATCAGGTTGATGGAATAAACAAGAAAATAAGGTGAAATTATAAAGATTAAAGACAAAAAATGAATGATATGTGAAAAATTGAGTCACAAATGCACAAAAAACTTATCAAGAATATGTCGTTAATGAACAACATGTAAGCGCTAATGTACAAGATGGAACAGAGATGTAACATCAATTCCTCCAGAGTTAGTAGTCAATTCTATTTCTGAAAATATTCAATATGTAGTTCTGGAGAATCTCAAAATACAAAAGTAATACAGACAAAGGAGAAGATTTTTCAAACCTTGTTCATGACTCATTAAACATACAACGAAGTATGAGTACATTCGATGATCATTGAGAGCCGGGAAAAGCCATTCTTCATTGTTTTGATTCAAGAATTGGCAGCGAGAAACTTTTAGTTCCTGAAATGTAAATAATACACAACATTCAACAAAGGAAATGACATTGATATGGCACACGACATAATTGAAACATACTATAGGTAGAAAGCGTAACATGCAGTGCCATTCCTATGCAAGGTCTACATGATATAGCTTACTTTAGTAATGACTTATGTTTTATATCATGTTATTTTATGAATTAGCTTTGTCATTGCATGTCATAAAATGTCTTTTAGCATGGTTACATAAATCCTATGCGTCCTACTTGGTACATTACATGTATAAACACATACTTTTGCCTACATTTTTTTCATTTACTAAGTGTCCGATGCTCAAACCTACCATACTAGTGGCTAATGATCCCATAGAGAGATTGAAGATTGGTGAGTCTTCATATTCCGATGGCAAAGACTATATTATTGCTTTCATGTGTTTCCATTTAATGTTTTAGATACGTTGTATGGGTTACGTACCAATCATTTCCTCATGATATAAATTATGTCTTTGTGACTTATCTTAGACTTCTACTATTAAACTCTTTTATATAAAATATTTTACTTAATGTAAAACCTCAGATTCAAAAAGTTAAAGTATCAGTTTTTTAGAAATCAGGTGCAAGGATTGACGGATGTCGCCGCCGGTTCGTTGTATTACACACACGGAATATAGGTTGGTCCATGGATTGGCCAGTCAAGTTCTATTCAAAATTTCTAGTTTCTGTACTTTTGAATGGTTTATCGGGACAATTCTTCAATAACATCACGAGCCATAAATAGGTTCCGCAAGTGAGTCCTAGACTTAAAGAAAATTCACGATCGAAAAGGGAAACCCACGGTAGGAACCCACAACCCATCAGTGGGAACATGACCCGTGGGTGGGTAATATTTATTGAGGTCTAAAATTCTTGTTCTTTGAACTCATCGATGCCACACCAAGATGGTTTGTGAGTTGATCTACAGATTCTACGTCATGGTTGTCGAGGAGTTCGACAATTATTTTCTAAGGTACTTTCTGCGTCTTTTTCTAATTATTCTATCCTAATAATATGTCGTTTTACCCTTACCTATAAGTCCTATATAAGTAATTTTTTATCCTAAACATCCCTAATTGAAATCATTCTCTCAAATTCAAAAAAAAATAAAGGACAAGTATTCCTCTAAAAAAATACTTCTATCTCTAGAAAACTTGAAGATGATAGACTCAACCTAGGTTTTCAAGAATTAAGCTTGCAATTTCCCAATTCTAAAGGGTTTTGATAGTCAAGGTACTATAGTCTTCAATCATGGATCCCTTTTATTCATGAAGTGCCCAAATTCTCCAATACTAAAAGCTAGAATTCATCAATTGAGTAAGGGTTTTCTACCATGTCGAGGGTTCTTTTAATAATTGATTTAATCAATCAATTTATGATCGATCAAGAATTAATTGAGATAAATACATGATTTAATGATTAATTCCCATTATCCATGCGTAATGCATGTTTTCTAGATTATGATAATAGAAAGTGGTTTGGCATTATCAAAATAGAACTGTGCAATTGTGCATGTTCTCGTGAAATTGATGAAAATATTTAAGGATGCTTTGAGAGTGAACTATTAATGTTGTTGTTGTGTTCTGAAATGTTTTATCAAAGAAAGGGTTCTAAGGGGTAAAGGTCTTTGCACCTAAAATGAATCAAATTGAAGGATCTGTATGATGAAAATAATATTTGATTGGTAATATGGCATGCACTTCCATGGATTATAAAGACAATTTAAGAAAATGACTATTCCGTGGGATTTACACTTCACACCAAGAGGATATTTAAATGGAATTTCTCCTGTTTGTAGGGGTTGTCTTTCTAGTAGCAATCTCTTTATCCCATACCTATCTATCCACATAGAATTATTATCTTGGATAGACTTTAGCTAGTGGATGCATATAAGCTAGGATTCCATGGTCTTATCATGGTAAGTAAGTGTGGGATAGACATCAAATTCGTGTTGATAACTCACATGGTCTTATATGTCAGTTTAACGTAAATCTCTCACAGTAAAAGCTAAGGTTACTTTAAGAAGTATCACGATTGTTAAAGATAATATTTTGCGTTGACCATGTCTTTATGATTTATGTTGTATTTGACCTCATGTTTTATCGTAGGCATTGCATGTTTTTGAAAATGTCCTTTCTGAGCATTTTTCAAATGTTTTATGCATGACTATCATACTTAGTGCATTTTTTGCAAACACATACTCTTCCCTACATTTCTCATAAAAATGTAAGGTCCGATGCTCTAGGTTTGAACTTCCATTGTTAAGGACAGTAAGTAGATACGTGAAGATTGGCGAGTCCTCAAACATTTGAGGACTGAGCCTGTATTTCATTAAAATATTATTTCAGTTTTGGACTTGATGTGCAAGTTACGTGAGGAGAACCTCTTCTGTACTCTATAGCTTTGAGATGATGTTTTGAGTTCTACTTCATACTATAAACTTTATGGTGAAACTATTTTTTAATCCTATACATCTATTATATTTAATAAAGAAAGGTATAATGGCTTCTATGAGATTTGTTGGGGTCTTATACGCCATTTAATCCAATGGGTTACCTAAGCTCCTGATATTTAAACTCTGATTTTTCTATTATCTTGTCTGATGTACGGTAAATGGCTAGCTTATGGCCTCTCATTGTTTGATATGCCATGTCACATCTTGGATGAACTTTGGGTTGTGACAAATTATGTATATTCAAAGTATAAGGTCTATTAAGGGCATAGTAGGTCTCATAGTCCACATCGATTAGAGTCTATTTTGTAAATGTGAAGTGCGCTACATTACTGAATTAGAGGCTATATTATGTTTAGGAAACTCTACTTCTTTCATTACTCTAAACTTGTGTAACACAGATTAACCCTATATGTCTCTCTCTATTAATCCCTATCCGATTCTTTTAAGTATATCGCAACTTTAATTGTATATGCTCAAAGGAATGCAGTAGAAAACGTGGAACGAGAAGCTACATAGGTTCCCATCGACACTTTGGTAGAGAAGGTGACTAATCCGGAGTTTAGTGCTTCTTTTCACATGTTGTCTTAATCTATGACAAATCAATCAAATAGGAAGGTTCTTGTCCCTGTCAACCCGAAATTGAGTACAACAGTAACTAGAAGAGAGACTTCACCAGAAAGAATCCTTTGGAGTTTCATATTTCCATGTTTATAGAAGATCTTGAAGATATCATTTATAATTTTTTGTAGGGTTGATAACCATGGGAGCTATGCGAGTGGAAAATGAATTTTCCTCTTATGAACTTAAGGGTGTTGCTCAATTATTGTCGAACCAATGGAAGGAAGAGAGGGTGGTTAAGGCGCTTCATCCTAACTGGGACAAGTTTAAGGTCGCTTTCTTTGACAGGTTATTTCCCCTTAAGATGAGGGAGTGATTAACATTTCAATGACAATTATTCTACTTCGAAGTGTCAATGATCATTAACCAGTATAATACCCCAACTAAATGAGTTGGAATCGAATCTCACATGGGGCGGTACGTGTTTATGATTCAAGAGTAATTTGTGCATATGCTCAAATAAACACTAGAAATAGACATTACGAATTAAAACATATTCAAATTAGGGGTGACTCAAATGTCAAATAACATGGGGTTTTGGTTTCAAATTATCAAGTACAATAACAAAAATTAACACAATAATAACAATAATGAGACGGGTTCTTGGATTTGATTTGATTATAGGCTAGTGTAGACAATTTGGAAATTGGAACTATTAGTAAATAGTTGTATGATAGTGATTAAGCAAGAATTTTAGGAGGTAAACTTTTTCTGAAACAATTTACCCCGAATCAAGTCACTTTCTCTCGAAAATGGACAAGCATACAACATAAGAACAACCTACTCCTTAGTCAATTCACTTTCTCGAACTGAATTTGTGGAAATAGGTTTAGGGTTCACTAAACCCATGACAACCCAATATCCATGGACCATCAATGAATAATCTTGCTTTTAAGACGTATTTATCAAGCAAGCAAAAAAATACAAAAGTAGATATGCATTTGCAACTACAATTCTGTAAATTAAATCACAATTAATCAATGAAATCACTTCTAAATAGCATTTAAACTTATAATTGGCAATACCCATAAGCTAAATAAACCCATTATAACATATTCACACCCCAAAATTTGGGGTTTTAGCTAGACATCATCATAAAAAGATTAAAATAATGTCCAAATTGTTGTTCCATCAACTACACAAGATTAATTTCGTATATAAAAAGATTAAGATTGAATAATATTAAAGACCCATTACAATTTCTAAAAATAGAAAACTTCAATTCTTCAAACTGAAAATTACTATAGTGCATAATATGATAGATCCTCCTCTAACTAAAATGTTCCAATATATATATATAGTCGCCAAAAGTATGTTGGAAAGGGCCATTCAGCGCTGTAAGTCAGCGTTGCCGATATGCTCGGTAATTCACTCTTTCGTCTGTTCCATCGTCTTTTTGCTTTGGCCTTCAGCATCTTTATGTTATGTAACATTGGGAGATCCAATAATGCATCACAAAACCACTCGGTAACACGCTGACTTCTCATTTTTCTCATAAATTTTATTTTCTTCTTCGGGGATTGGCATAGTGGAACTTTAGCGAGATGCTGGCTATTCAACGACTCGCCAAAGAGACTTGGCGATAACCATGCCTTCAATTCTTCGTTTTTTGGATTGCTTCTTTCATTTTTACAAATTAGTGTCCATGCTTTGTTCCTTAATTAAAATACCTAGAAATCAAGAATATTACATTAGTTATTAGAACAAAAAATCATCTGAGGACATTAAATATATCAAAATAAAGCCTTAAATGATTCCAAATCTCGGACTCATTAACACCCCTAACTTCAACTATTGCTTGTCTTCATTAAACTCAAGTTCTGCAGTCCAAAAAAGATGTCTCAAACAGTGCTACATAAGACTCAATCATGAATATACACAAAAAGACTAAACTTACTCATGCAAGGATCAATTGTGCACTCAAAGATTCAAGTTGTTACCACCATTATCAATGATTTTAAAGCTCACAATACTTTCTTCAAATGCAATTTTAGGCTCAACAAAGGTAGTCAAATGCCCTCGCACAAGAACTATTCAAAATTCACACATGATGGTTGAACAATAAACTTTCACACCCCAAGCCTACACCCTGAACGTGGCTGCCACTCGAAGACTGTTTCTCCACCCAAGTGAACCCTTGTCCCGACTTACTTACTCACCAGAAGAGTTAATGAATTAAGAAAAGATTTCAAGTGCTAAACGACATATCTACCTCAAACTGAACTCATAGTAATATTTGAATAAACATTTAATTTATGTCAAAGTGGAAAATCAAATCTGAACATAAGCAAATCACAAAATAATGACGAATGGACTAACATCTGACTTACCATATATAAAGCCTATAATAACTGAGATGACCATTGGGAAAATCTCAACAACATACTAATGAATTGAGATTAAACTGAAAGTAATAAAATGGATCTTCAAGAAATGTAAGGAGGCTCACCAACAAACTCAAGGGTGCTCAACTAGATCAATGGTGCAATGGAATGCCGATCCTAGTACCAGCGTCTGCATCATATTATGATGCATGCAAGCAGACATCACTACATTGAATGTACGAGTATACATGTTGGAATGTTAAATTACAACATAGTCTTGAAGGACATTGTGAAAGAAACACAAACCTTGGCTCTTCTCAACTCATGAATGCTTAATTTAACTCATTTCATTATAAAATAGTTTAAAAACATGTGCAATATAAAGAAAAGTTGTTTAAAACATTGTTTTACACTCTGTGTGCATGCAAAGATAGAAATAACTCTGAGATGTATGTACAAAATAAATTGATGTAAATTTATAATCATAATAAAAGACATACAATCCTTCTTCTCAAAGTCTATTTGTGCAATGCATGAATGAAGTCCCATACCCCCATTCATACTAAGTAGATCCTCTTGAGGAAAATATGCAATTACTGTTGTGGAAATTTCTCTAACTGTCAACTATTACTTAAAAGCTATAATGATTATGCAACATTAGTAGGCCTATGAAGCCAATCATTTTAGACCTTACCGGAGTATAGGACCTTCTTAACTTAGTGGATCCCCTAGCTTTACTTAGTTTAACTTAAGTGATCATCTAAAAGTTATGATCCTTAATGCCCATGATGGCTACTGGATTTATGTAGAGTTGAGTTAATATGAACTCGCATCTTCATATGGGTGCTGAATACTACTCCCAAAAAATATACTTAGCTCATATGTTTGAAAAACAACTTCTTTCTTTGGGTTGAGATAATTACTCAACACTTAGCTTAAAACCTCTATTGGAATCGATGTTCCATTTTCTTGCTCAATACTCTTTTGGAAATCTCAGTTTCCTCTTATCTTAAAGGTGAAAATCTTTATAAATTCTTTCGGAGTATTTAGTTCCCTATAATTTTAGTTAAATACACTCAACTCTTTACTCTTACATTAACATGAAAATTTTAATCCTAAAACAAAGTTAAATATTTGTAAAATACCTTTGAAAAAACTTTGATGAACTTCTCTTAACTTTACTTTACTTGACTGTTAACTTTACTTCACTTGACACTTTAACTTTACTTGAATTGACTGTTAAATTTCCTTGAATTGAATTATAGATTCAAGGAATTTGGATTTGTGTTAAGAAAGGTCTCTTAATATTTTAGAAATGATTTCGAATAGATAAACTCGAATTTTTTTTAAAAAATAATTGTCTTGGGACAATTTCGAGACGTGGAGATGCTTCGGAACAATCATTTGTGAAACTTAATTTGGAGAAAGAAGAGTCTATTTCCTATCAGCGACGCAGACATGGTACCTGTTGCTTGTCCGATTTTCTATTCGTGGTTTTACAACTACAATTTGACTAAACACGAAGGTTTCCCTCAAATTCATTTTAGATACCTATACCTAACATATATACTCAAGAACCATATTAAAAAACTCTAAATTTCAACAGAAAGATATTATAAACTCCACAATTCAACCCAATAGAAAAACAACATTCAAATTCAAAAGCTCTTGTCAAAACATAAACTTTCGAAATCTATTTGGATGAACTGTACTTAATTAAATATGTTTGGCATGTGGGTGAATGAACCAATCATTATGGGACTGTCACATACCTTGTAAGATCAAAATCTTAAAAAAATCCCCAACTAAAAATGGTCGCTCTTGGCAAATCTAGCTTTTCCTCTTCTCTTTTCTCTTGCGATCTTTCTCAAGAAATCCTAAATTTAATTTCAAAATCTTAAAATAAATTAACTCATCTTTGACACAAATTAACTTACTAAAATGAATTTAATTAATTGGGTAATGAAAAGGCTAAATTACACTTTAAATTTCTGGATTGGACTTTCCCCTAATCAAATAGCCCAATTTCCAATGGACATACTCGCTCATCCGAACTCATAATTTCACAAACTTGGTGTTGTGGGAAAGATCATTAGAAGAAATTTCCAACCATATCTTGAACAACACCTAACTTATCGTGATATAGAAGTTATGGATGGTTGAATTTTTCTAGAAACTCACTTTAACATTCTTACCAAAATTCTAAATTTTTAAAATTCATTCCAAAAAATAACTATTTCCAATTTCTAAACTTCCTTCTAGTTTCTTTTTAGTTGCGTGATTTTACATGTCTCTCCCTTGAGAACATTCGTCCTCGAATGAGATTTCTTTTACTAGGCTAAGGGTGGGAACATCTAGTACAAAAAGTACTAAGAAGAAAACTATTAACTTGATCTATATTTTCTCCATATTCAAAGAAATTTGAATATCTATTTTTCACATCCTCTTTATGTCACGACCCAAAACCAAGCCGCGACTGGCACCCACACTTACCCTCCTATGTGAGCGAACCAACCAATCTAACCCTAACATTTCAATTTAATATCAACAGAAAGTAATGCGGAAGACTTAAACTCATTAATAAAAACCAATTCAATAACTTCTAAAATTCAACATCTATTATTCCCCAAAATCTGGAAGTCATCACCACAAGAACATCTATGATCAAATTACTAACTAAGAGTATTCTAAGAAACTAAAATAAACAAAAGCTAGTCCATGCCGGAACTTCAAGGCATCACGACATGAGGAAGAAGATCCAGTCCAAGCTAGAAGCATTAGCTCACCCTGAAATTCGGTGTAATGAAGACTGGCTAGAGTTGCGGTTGAGTTGAAGACGATGGTACGTTTCCTGCACTCCACAATTAACAAAGAAAACAAATACAAGTAGGGGTCAGTAGAAACACGAGTACTGAGTAGATATCATCGGCCAACTCAAAATAGAAAACAGTATATATTAGATAATATCATAAATCAACTA
>NC_028644.1:37960498-37980132 GCF_001406875.1 Solanum pennellii
AATAGTCCAAAACGCCCCTTAAATAACTAACAGAAATCCGACCCAGCCTGGGATTACGCAGCCAGTGACGGGCCATCGTGCCTGCGAGGGTCCGTCCTGCTGCTCCGTCACAGAGTTCAGAGACTAGATTTTTACCAAGAGTCTGTGACGGCCCGTCACGCCTGTGACGGTCCGTCACGCCTGTGACGGTCCGTCCTGCCATTCCGTTGCGAAGTTCAGGGAGTCGATTTCACTACCCAAATTTCAGAAGTCTAAGTCTTCTGGAACGAGACACCTGCGACGGTCCGTCGTGCCCACGACGGTTCGTCCTACAGGTCCATCGCCAAGTTCAAAGAGTCGATTCCAGTACCCAAATATCAGAAGTCTAAGTCTTCTGGAACGAGACACCCTCGACGGCCCGTCGCGCCCATGATGGTCCGTCGTGGGTTCCGTCGACTCACACAGTTTTTCCAGAAATAAAATCTGCTGCTCAAAACGACTAAACAGGTCGTTACACTTTATCTTTCCAAGTGACTTCTTCAACAAAACTTATTTCCCCACAGAACATTGAGTGATACTACTTCCTTAGTTCTCAACTTGTGAACTTGACGATCTAAAATAAAAAAAAATCACTTCTTAAGATAAACTATCTTTGATCCAAATGTCTTCGATTGGTATAATAATAGAAGGATCGGCCATGCACTTCTTCAACACAGAGACATGCAATTCTGAATGAAACGTTTCTGTGAGGACAAACATACTGGGACTAAGTTTCCCTACTTACCAAATATCATAACACCCTTCATGGGTGAAACATTTAAATACACCCCAACATCTACTTCTCGTAAAATCAGTGTAGAATTTCTGATGACTTCAGCTCCGATTTCAACCCTCTAACAGCCTTCTCCTATAACCAGTACAGGATTTCTTACGATTCAGCACTGATTTGAACCTCTGTTGAATGGATTTCAATTTATTAATTCCTTGATAAACTAAATCTGGTCCTATCAACCCTGTTTCACCAACATTAAACCATCCAAAAGGAGATCTTCATCTTGCATATAAAGAGATTCCTAAGGAGCCCTACGGATGCTAGAGTGCTAACTATTGTTGTAAGTAACTCCATGTCAGATAGGTGATCATCCTTTTTACACTTAAAATCAATCACAAAATTTACCTTGATAACTGAAGACACCATATCATATTTGTTCAAAAGTTGTCATTTTTTTCTTGTTCACATTTCTCTTTAACTCAGGCAAGATATAGTATTGTATTTCATGACTTTTACTTTTCACACTAATAATGAGTCAGTTCCACTCATCATCACTATTTCTCCTTCCATGGAGTCAATGAACCAATTGTGCAAATCTACACACATATTTTTCATAAATCTTTCCTATCTTCCTCGAAATAGGTGGTAATACACATAGAAAACTTGATTAAGGCATGAACAAAAACACTTGTCTTACCAAAATGATGAAGAGATAATCATGTCATACTCTTTGACTAACTCTAACCACTCTCTCTATCTAAGAATAAATTCTTTTGGACTAAACTCCTACTGAAACCTTCTTTTGATTTGTCAACACTTCCACATGAACAACATAAAGATAATGGCTTTATATTTCAAGGAAAATGTTACAGTAACCAACTGTAAGTCATGGGTTGGATAATTCTTCTCATGAATTTTCAGCTCTCTCTTCTTGTGCCTTTTTGTATGGTGGAATATAGGTAGGATGCGTATCTGGAATGGTGTCTTGGTTTAAGTCTATTTCTATTAGGAGGGACTCCAGGAAGATTATTCTGAAATACTTCTGCATACTATTTTACTAGTGAAACTCACTGGATTGGAGGTATCTCATGTAACGACCGGGGAACACCCCAGTAGTTAAAAGGTGCACTTAACCTCTTTGGAGTCTTGTGCAAGCCTCTTAGCTTACATTCATCACATAATTATGAAAAGTAGTGCTGAATTAAAATTTTTCACAACATAACTAATAAGAAAAGCTTCCTTAAAATGTAAGGAACGAAGTCTCATCATCACAAGCCATCTTAGGGACATCTTAATATCATAGGGTCACAACCCTTAAATAGAAAAGTAATTAATAGTCTATAAGAAGTCTTGATAAAAAAGAAAACAAAAACCATAGTCTATGTCCTCGATTATATGAGGACATACTAATCTTGAGAGAACTCTATTTCCCAACCTTCAACTTGTAGGAACCTTCACATTACTTCCACCT
Source organism: Solanum pennellii (assembly GCF_001406875.1). Classification (NCBI taxonomy): domain Eukaryota; kingdom Viridiplantae; phylum Streptophyta; class Magnoliopsida; order Solanales; family Solanaceae; genus Solanum; species Solanum pennellii. The sequence goes on from NC_028644.1 coordinate 37,962,721, forward strand.
ATTCTTTTAGAAATAGAGAATGTTATGAAGTTAGTACAAATATTGTACTAAGTATGAAAATATGCAAAAACATTCTTTAAAACAGACATTTTAGTTGAATCATACTTTTCATGCTATTTTAATTAGAGCTCATGAATTAGGTGTATTGTACATCATATAAGTCATCATTAACATACAAGGTAATATTTCCATGGTTCTTAACATAGAGCCATTTTCATTAAGAAAACAATTATTTATTTAGACCCTCCATCGAAGGTTGTCCTAAGACCTAGGCAAGACATGACGAGATAGCCCATACAACATCTTCATACACACCTAAGTGATCCTTAAGACTACCAAATACAAGAACACTTCATCTCATATTAACACGTCAATATTCATTACTTGAAGAAACATTCATGCATTGAAGAACCTCACATAAGGAATATCCTCTAAGACAACCCCCAAGATACACTAGTGCAATGTGAAAGTAGCATCCCATACTACTACTTCCACTTAGTGCTCCTTAGGAATCACCCTAAACTAGGCACAACACATCAATCATATCCATAACCTTCATCAATAGTAGACATATAATCAACATGCTTCATTAACATTAGACTCAAAGTCAACTTACTTCATTAACATCATATAATACCCATTTGTTCATTTTCAGTACAAAGACACATCAAGAATCCCTCTAAATGTCTAGTTGTGTGATGAATTGATGGCTTCCCATTCCACCACTTACCCTTAGTAGTACTCCCTTAGGAAGACCTAGTTCATTGCATTAATTTTTTTGTCCTAGATTTAACCGATATAAACCGTGAGAACTTGACATTGAATATCGGTATTAACCACTACCAGAAGAGGGATCCCCACTTTCCTAAGGTAGGGTCATTCTCTTAGCCTTTACATGGATCACCAGTAAATAAACATATGCGGACAGATATGTATGGGATAAGGATATTTCTTCTAAGTACTACATCTCAAATCACGAAGAGTACTCATCTCAAAAGGTACATTGGATACAACATCTCTACTCATGAAGAGTATGCACCCCTTCTTCAAATCCTTTCGGTGCTAAGCATAAATCCCCACGGAGTTTTAGACATTCATTAGCTATAGGTTAAGGTATAGCTACTAATTACTACATCCCAACCTAACATTCATTCGTTAGAAAACTCTTAGGAATAGTGAGGTTGCTATCCGACACTACATCTGAACTCACGAACAGTGTCCACCCCAAAACTCCCCTTGTCGTTCATTAATGTTCTAGTGAGAAAAACCCTTTCAGTAGACTCACATTCATTGCATTTTCATTATCTCAATTCATTCATTGTGTGTGTGTACATGTGAGAAAGACTTTAACTTAATCACCATCACTCATAACATTGTCTCCTAATCATGATCATACTACATTTATCATATTTTACACACAAACATACTTCACATTTACATTATACTTCAACTAGACATATTATCTTCATGATACACATTCATAACTTCATATGACTTAAAGGCCAGAATCACAATTCACATATACATTTTTGTTCAACAATTAAAAACGGCCACGTTAACTGATATCAATTCAATGAGAACTAGAAAATATAGATCAACTTACCCTTCATCCAAGTCTTGATCACTTTTTCTCAATTTTCCAAAAATTCATCATAAAAAGTCATAAATGGAAGTAAGTAATCATAATACAACATAGTGTAAACACAAATCTGATACTATCCAATCAGATTAATCAAACCAACTTAAATAAACAAAAATTAGAGAATTTTTATGACCATAGGTCCATGGAGTTTTTTATTATAAAACAATCAACTTACATTGGAAACATCATAATTCATCAATTAAAACCTTGTTATGCAAGACCCCATGCATATAATTCGAAATATAAGAATTTAGGATTTTCAAACCTTTAGAAAAATCCTTTTGGATTTGCTCCTCGAATGAAAGATGAATCAGGAATGAAAATCTTCAATCCTAGCTCCACCTTGTGTTTAAGCTCAAATGGAATCTTAAAAGTGAAGTCTAATTTAGATTTTTAGGTGTATAAACTAACTTAAAATACATAAAACACCTAAAATAACTGCCTACTAGTTAATTAGCATGTTTAGTGAATTTCCCAATTCACCCCTATGTTGGCTGAGACCTGCAGAAAATTGCATTCAAACCGATGGCCACCCGTCGACATGGCATCACTCAACCAACACACCATCATGTTGGTCAATAATTTGTGACAGAAGCTCATCTTTGGGGGCTAAGCTTCCACAACAAAGTGTGGATCCACACCCCCCAACGAGTGGGTATCAATAAAGTTATTGTCTGTCCTTTGATCGTGGTTTGGGCTGCTTTTGGAAGCTTCTTGCCAACGTCTGATCCTCCTCAAGAACCCTTAGGATAGTCCTTGGGGATTCGTACACAGATAGTATAACCGTAAACAATACTAAATAGGTTCTAGATTCCCCTCATAAAATATTAGACACCAAAAAACACAAACAACATGCAAAGGCACAATAGGACACTAGACTAGTTTACGAACGTCTTCGTCGTCCTTTGACCATCGACTTCTAAACTCTTTAAAATTGTAGCCCTTAAGGTATTCTTCATCATTTTAACACCTTATTAACCCATTACGCACATGATAGGCTCTAGTTACTCCTATTTCATTTTGAGGGTTACAACATCTCTACACTAAAGTTATTAACTTAGACTAAGTGATGGATACAACCCTTAAAAACTATCTTTCTTTGCTTAAGGTACGAAATGTAAACACCCTTAGGAACTGGTGAACTACTACTCCACTCTAATACTTGTTCATTTGGAAATTGAAACTTGAACTACTACTCCACTCTAAGTTCTACAATCAATTGAGGCATAACAGACATGTAGCCTGTCCATACCAAGAATGACATCAAAATCTACCATGTCTAACTCAATTTAATTAGTCATGGTGTCTTCGTGATTGATAGAGATGGAAAAATCATGATAAATTGTCTATGCTAGAATGGGCTCACCAACAGGTGTAGAAACACTTAATGCTTCACTAAGTTGCTCAGGAGTAACATCAAAATTCATAGCAACATAAGGAGTTATAAAGAATAAACTCGCCACTAGATATAGCAAAGCATAAATAGTAAAGTCAAAGACATGGATCATACCAATGACAATATCTAGTGAATCATATTGCTCAGTGTGACTAGCAACAAGATATAAGCACTTTATTCCTCCGCCAATACCCTTTCCTTGCATGTTCTTTGGACACTCTTTCAAAAAGTGACCATATTGTCCAAAGTTGAAGCAACCTATTTGTCCTTCGCGACATTTACTGTCAAGACCGGAATCTATACCTCAGATGAGACCGGCGTCATTGACCTCTCATAAGTTGCAGACAAGCCTACATACGTAATTCATACTTTATCTAGGTTAATTTTAGCGGAAAATTTGAAAATTCTTTTGTTTCCAAACATGCTTACTAAACATTCTATTACATATATAATTGGTCACCATCAACCATCTAACATAAAGATCATCAAATGACAGAAGCAGTTTATTATAACGATAAAGATGTACTTCCCAAAATGGCATCGATACAATGTCTGAACAAAAACAGGAAAGAAACACTAGTGGAACATACTCCACTAGCTCAATCCTACAACTAATCTAGATAGTAAGTAGGCAAACATCCTCGAAATCATGAGGGTCTACCAAGTATAGATGAATGCTCAACGTCCGAATAGCTGCAGGTTTGATTCTCTAGCTCTAGTGTCCACCTGTGCCTGCCCCTAAAAGTTTAGAGTTGTATAGGGTTAATACAAACTTGTACTAAGAATGGTCATATGCAAGCGCACACAAAGGACATGCATTAGGAAGAATAGATCTTTCCTAGCAACATGATTATAGCAGGTCAAGTCAGTGGACTTGCGAAATTGAGATTACGAAAGTGAGTGAACTTTCAAAATTTGGATTAGGAAAGTTTATGAGCTTTCCAAATTTGGATTAGGAAATTTATGCCATGATAGTAACATACATCCTCATACTTAACATTTTGCACACAGCACACAACAGCGTACACATAGCACATATCATAAATCATATAACACATAATGTTGTTCTTATCATTGGTTAGTATTCCATGAGACCTTGGAATCATGCACTTGACATTAAGACTTCCCAATAATGAGGGCTCAACATATGGGACCTCAAATAGGGAGTCTGCTTTAGCAAACACAGAGTCTGCTAAGTTCATTCATACGTACTTCATTTCATTTCATTCATGGGCCAGTGCAAACACCAATTATACATAGGATGTAGTTTATGATTTTCATCTAGTTCATTGTGTAATGACCAAGAATGACCTCATGTCATGACTTGAATCTAACTCACCTCTTGATTATCCTATCCTAATACCTTTGGGTATCATTCGTTTCATTATGTGCATCATTTGAAGCTTTCCTCATTCATTCATTGGGAACTTTGATTTTAACCGACATAGATCATGTGAGCATCATGAAATACAGTGTCATGAAACCCCACACCGAAAAAAGGTTGAATCACTGGACAAAGTGACCCAAAACATGCTAGAGTACATGGGAATTGAACCCCGCTAGATCCCTATATTGGCAGAATAGGTTCGTAGACTAGGAGATATAAGGAGACTCATACCCAGCCCGGAAAGTCTCATCTCATGAAATTTATGTGAACCTCCGCCCTTCCCAAAAGAAGGCATCACCGGTCATAGCTAGTCTATCGGTGCTCAGAATAAAGTTCCATTAAATTCAACTCATATATCATGGAAGCTGGCTTCTAGTATGAGGTCATCATAGCACAGTAGATGATTTATCATCTCATCATTAGTATTAAGTGTGTTAATCTCAATACGTTCATTAGAGTGTTCATAGATACTGGTCTCTTCATTAACTTTACACTCTCAAAGGTGAGTACATTTTGGTAACATTTACTTAGGCTCATTTGAGATTGCTCTCATCTTTTGCATTAGCCTCATATCCTTTTTTACCACATTCATTATCATTAGAACATTTTCTCTTCATAGTTACTCACCCCTTTTTAAGTCAATGTTCAGTTCATCATATGTCAATGCACTTGGCCATTTGGTGTGTTTCACACTCTTACTTAACGTTTCTAGGGTTTCATTATTTCATTTTTCATTTCATCATATGCCAATGCACTTGGCAATTTAGTATAATTTACACTCGTACTTAACCCTTCTAGGGTTTCATCATTTCATTACATACATCATAGGTACACTTACTTTTAAACGTACGCTTGACTTATTGGTCTATACATACAAGAAATGGGGCGTCATTCATTGTTTCTCTAAGTGATTCATATTTACCCAAGATTATGTGGCACAAGACTTATGCATCTTTTAGATATGCCAAGATATTGATTTCGATCTTTTGAGGCATCATTTATTAAATATATACTTAAGTATGACTTATGTGTCAATATGGAATTGGACAAGGGAACCCGATTTCAAATCCCTTTGACAACACTTAATCTTATTTTAAACTTGATAATCGCATTTTTCAGATTCGGGGGACCCTAGTTTGATCCCCATCAAACCCGTAATGTTGTTTTTTCTCCTCTCATTTTTTGTTTAAGTCAAGGAGGCTGTGGGTTCAATCCCCCACAAGCTCATTATTTTTCCTTTAATTTATCTCTTAATTTTCTCACCTATCCAATAGGTTGTGGGTTCAATCCCCACTCTCTACATTTATTTTCTCCTTGATTTTTCTCCTAACTCTCTCATCCATTCAAGAGGTTGTGGGTTCAATCCCCACTAACCAGATCTATTTTTCATTGCATTTTTCTCACGAAATTTTTATAAAATTTTCATTTAGTGAGGTCATAGGATCAATCCCCAATGACCTCACATTTTTAAAATATATAAACGAAGCTCTTTTTTTAAAAAAAGTTGGCCGAGACTACAATTTCCAGCAGGCTGGAGGCCGAGACTACGATTTCCAGCACGCTGGAAATTCAGTCTCTTCCTATACATTTTTGTCTTAATCTTTTGTTGATTTTTTTTGTAGCTTTCATGTAATGATGTCTTGGGTTCAATCCTTAGTGATCTCACTTATTTTACATTCATTTTTCATTGCATTTTGTACGATTCTGTTTGGCCGAACCCAACCTAGCAAATTCTTGAAATTTGTTCACTATTTTTAGCTTCTTTTTATTATCATTCATACGTTAATTCTTAAGGCATTTCGTGGATCATTTGGTGCATCTTTAAGTGTAATCTTTCTATGATTTTATTCATCCAAGAATTACCATTTTATCCAGCAACATTACACCACTTTTACACCTCATGATTTACACAAACATTTGCACATAAAATTCAACCATAAAAACATATCATTTTTCACATATTTTCGGTAGACATAACTTAACATGCTTACAATTCCGAACGTATAATAAAGAACACATTATCACGAAAACCAAACTTCATACTTGAACTATCAGCAAACATATAAAAAACATGATCTCTAACCTATTTCACATTGAGATCAAAGGTATACTAGGGAAAAGGAGTTCGACAAGAACGGGAACAACCCTAGTTTTCTAGTAGATTCATCTAAGCATTAAGTGTCTATTGGGGAAAGTGACCATGAGTAAGAATACCCATACCTTTTATGACGTTCAAACCTTGACTTGCTGCACAAAATCTTCTCAAAAAATCACGTCCAAATCCCCTCAAACTAAACACCAACTCGACGGACAAACTTCACTTTGTCTACATGATTGATTTCATTTTTTTGTTATATTTTCGTTGTGAGTTCTTAAAGTGTGAAGAACTTTTGTTTACCTACTGTTTTTTGAAGTTATTTGGCATAGAGAATCGTGAGTGAGAGTTATAGAGACGTGAGAGAGAGATGAGCGTTGGAGATAAAAGTTTTCTTAGGATTAGGAGTCTAGTTAAGGATTTAGTCAAATAAGATTTTTATTTAATTACTAAAAATCCGATTTCCTTTTATTTAAAAATAAGATCATTAATAATAAATATAAATTAATTACATTAATTTACCAACTTAAATTTTCAAAAAATTAATTCATTGCTTTCACCTAGATTCGAACCCGGGTGGAGTAAGACTTCACTTCAAGAGCCAATTTTCGGTCCTCTATCCCCAAAATGCCCCTCCACATTATTAATTAAATGACTAATTATATATTTAGGTTAAATAAGATACTACCCTTAGTCTGAAAAAGACAATTTTACCCCTAGACCCCCCAAACCAAAGATTTTCCCTTTTTAAGTCCGGTAAAGACTCCTTCAAGTAAATCTTCGTATTTAAGAGACCCACATGGTTGGACCCAACCTTTTATAGATCAACTAACTCCCCAAGTTAGTTGGATTTGTTGTAGAAAGGGTTCAGAGTTTTGGTTCTACGCGCATCAATCGGTGTGCACCCGGTCTTATCGTAGGCATTCTAGACACATTAAGCATTACTTAGCATATTCATTTTTTAGCATTGTTACATTATCCCCCGCTTCGCAACATTCGTCTACGAATGACACTACTATTTACTAACAATAAGTAAGTCGTGTGTAGAATATATGCCTACATAGGTAATTCAATACTCCCTATTGGAGAATATATGATTCACATATTAACATGATGGTGCAAATCCTTGAAACCTACTAATAAATTCACATTAATGTACGAAGAAACTCTTTCCTAAACTAGTTTCATCAAAGCATACAACATAAGTAAACATGTAAGTCATAGAAATCAGCAACCAACATGTTGACTCAAACATATTAACCTCATAACAGTGCTTAAACACCATACACTTTCAAATACATGAAAGACTAATTAAGGTTACGCACACTAGACTTCACCAGAGGTGCCTTCCCCTACACCCCTGACTTGAGTGAGAAGAATCGTTGTCTCCTTGGATGCTCTTCACTTGGACCATTAGGTTGAACTCTCTCCTTCCCTTGATCTTGAATTCTCTTATTCGGACAATCCTACATCATGTGACCCGGTTTGCCACAACTGTAAGAAGCGTTAGAATCTATCATACATTCTCCCCCATGCAGTATGACACACTTCCTACAAGGTGGCCTCTCCTGGGCTATAATGTCTTAGGAACCTTGAGGAGTAATCCCTTACTGACATCGAACCCTGCTTAAGGTTGATGAATTCCTCAACCTTAGCCTCCTTCATTTATCTGGTAAAAAACCTCCCTAGAAAAGCCACCTGAAAATATCCCAAGTAATAGGACCCCCTCCTAAGGCTCTGCTATCCTCCCACACCTTATACTAGTATTGAGCTATAATCTTTAGCTGGTAGGATGCCAACTAAGACTTCTGCACATCAATCAAACCCAATTGTTTGAGCCTGTAAAGTGCTAGTTGGGGACATCTATACCAAAGTTGTCCTTACTTCTCCATATGTTAACCCAGCGGAGTTAACAGGAATCTCTATTCCAGCAGCTGGAGCCTAGGGAGAAACTTAAATTACCCCAGTAGTCGCTCCTCCAATCTTCACTCCTGCATTTATCCTTGTATTCATCTTTTTGAAACTTCAAGAGTTGATGTTAGATATGCTCTTAACACTAAGAAATCCTACATTAGAGAAGGCACGATATGATTAGAATAAGGGAAATTTTTCTACGCATCATGCAGTCTCTAATCTAGGATAGTAGTGCCCTTCACTACCTTGACTTAGAAACTACTCGATGTGGTTGATGTGAACTTATTATCCTTAGAATTTAACCTAGCTCTCTGATACCAACTTTTTCATGACCGGAATCTAGACCCCAGACGAGACCGGCGTCGTTGACCTCTCATAGGTCACAGACAAGCCTACATACGTCATTCTTACTCATCTAGGTTAATTTTAGTGGAAAATTTGAAAAAAAAATTCTTAATATGATTACTAAACATTCTATTGCATATATAATTGTTCACCATCAACCATCTAACATTAAAATCATCAAATGAAAGAAGCAGTTTATTATAACGATAAAGATGTACTTGCCAAAATGGCACCAATACAATGTCTGTTCAAAAATGAGAAAGAAACGCTAGTGGAACGTACTCCACTAGCTCAATCCTACAACTATGCTAGAATGTAAGTTGGAAAGCATCCTCGAGAGTATGACGGTCTACCAAGTCCAGATGAATGCTCAACGTCCGGATAGCTGCAGCGTTGATCCTGTAGCTCTAGTGTCCACCTGTCCATGCGCCTAAAAGTTTAGAGTTGTATAGGGTTAGTACACACTTTCACTAAGTATGGGCATATACAAGGACATGCCAACGACATGTAGCAACATGATTATAACAGGTCAAGTCAATGGACTTGCAAAATTGAGATAAGGAAAGTAAGTGAACTTTCATAATTTGGATTAAAAAAGTTTATCAGCTTTCCAAATTTTGATTAGGAAAGTTATGCCATGAGAGTAACATCGTACACATAGCACATATCATAATTCATATAACACATAACGTTGTTCATATCATTCATTAGTATGCCATGAGACCTTTGAATCATGGACTTGACATTAATACTTCCCAAAAATGATGGATCAACATATGGGAGCTCAACTAGGGAGTCTGCTTTAGCAAACACTGAGTTTTCTTCATTCATTCATACGTACTTCATTTCAATTCATTCATGGGCCAGTGCAAACACCAATTATACATAGGATGTAGTTTAAGAATTTCATCAGGTTCATTGTGCAATGACCGAGAATGACCTAATGTCATTACTTGAATCTAACTCACCTCTTGATTATCACATCGTAACACCTTAGGTATCATTCATTTCATTATGTTTATCATTTCAGGCTGTCCTCATTCATTCATTGGGCATTAACTTTAACTGACATAGATCATGTGAGCATCATGAAATCCAGTGTCATGAAACCCCACACAAAAAAGAGGTGGAATCACTGGCCAAAGTGACCCAAAACATGCTACCCCGCCAGATCCCTATATTGGTAGTATAGATTCGAAGACTAAGAGATATAATGAGACCTACACCCGGCATGCCAGACAGTCTCACCTCATGAGAGTTATGTGAACCTCCACCCTTCCCGAAAGAAGGCATCACCGCTCATAATACATCATGGAAGCTGGATTCTAGTATGAGGATTTCATAGCTCAATAGATGATTCCTCATCTCATGATTAGTATTAAGTGTGTTAATCTCAATACTTTCATTAGAGTGTTCATAGAGACTTGTCTTTTCATTAATTTTACACTCTCATAGGTGAGTACTTTTTGGTAACATTTACTTAGGCTCATTTGAGATTTCTCTCATCTTTTACATTAGCCTCATATCATGTTGTCACCACATTCATTATCATTAGCACATTTGTTTCATAGTTACTCACCCTTTTTTACGTGAATGTTCATTTCGTCACATGCCAATGCACTTGGCCATTTGGTGTGTTTCACACTCTTACTTAACCCTTCTAGGGTTTCATCATTTCATTGTTCATTTCATCATTGCATTGTTCATATCAGCATATGCCAATGCACTTGGCCATTTAGCGTTTTTTACACTGGTACTTAACCCGTCTAGGGTTTCATCATTTCATTACATATATCTTAGGTTCACTTACTTTTAAATGTATGCTAGACTTATGGGTCTATATATACAAGTCATAGGGCTTCATTCATAGTTTGTCTCAGTGATTCATATTTCCCCATGATTATGTGGTATAAGACTTTTGTATCTTGTAGATATTCCAAGATATTAATTTCGATCTTTAGAGGCAGCATTCATTCAATATTTACTTTCATATGAATTATGTGTCAATACTGAATTGGGCAAGGGAATCCGATTTGGAATCCCTTGGAAAACACTTCATCTTATGTTAAACTTGATAATCGCTTTTTTCAGATTTAGGGAACCCAAGTTCGATCCCCATCAACCCCATAATATTTCCTTTCTTTTTCTCCTCTTTTTTTCGTTTAAGTCAAGGAGGTTATGGGTTCAATCCCCCACAAACTCTATATTTTTCTTTTAATTTATCTCTTAAATTTCTCACATATCCAAGAGGTTGTGGGTTCGATCCCCACTCTCCACATTTATTTTCTCCTTTATTTTTCTCCTAACTCTCTCATCCATTCAAGAGGTTGTGGGTTCAATCCCCACTCACCACATCTATTTTTCCTTGAATTTTTCTCACGAAATTGTTATGAAATTTTAATTTAGTGAGGTCATGGGTTCAATCCCCAATGACTTCACATTTAAAAAAAAATTTAAACGAAGATCTTTTTTTTAAAAGTTGGTCGAGACTAAAATTTCCAGCATGCTGGAAATTTAGTCTCTTCCTATCCATTTTTGTCTTAATATTTTGTTGATTTTTTTGGTAGATTTAATGTAATGATGTCTTGGTTTCAATCCTTAGTTATCTCACTTATTTTACATTCATTTTTCATTGCATTTGTACCATTTTTTTGGCCGAACCCAACCTACCAAATGCTGGAAATTTGTTCACTGCTTTCAGCTTCTTTTTATCATCATTCATACGTTAATCCATAAGGCATTTCATGGATCATTTGGTGCATATTTAAGTGTAATCTATTTATGATTATATTCATCCTAGAATATTCATTTCATCCAGAAAAATTAAACCACTTTTAAACCTCATGATTTACCCAAACATTCGCATATAAAATTCAACCATAAAAACATATCATTTTTCACATACTTTCGGTTGACATAACTCAACATGCTTACAATTCGAAACACAAAATCAATAAAACATTATTATGATATAATACTTCATACTTAAACTACCAGCAAACATACCAACAACATGATCTCTAACCTATTTCACATTCAGATCAAAGGGATTCTAGGGACAACTTCGACAAGAACGAGAACAACCCTAGTTTTCGAGTAGATTCATCTGAGACTTAAGGGTATCTTGGGGAAGGTACCAAGAGTAAGAAAAACCATACCTTTTATGGCGTACAAACCTCGACTTGCTGCCCAAAATCATCTCTAATAATCACTTTCAAATCCCCTCAAAGTCAACACTAACTCGACGGACAAACTTCTCTTTGCCTATGTGATTGAGTTCATTTTTTTTCTTATATTTTCGTTGTGATTTCATAAAGTGTGAAGAACATTTGTTTACTCTTGTTTTTTGAAGTTATTTGGCAGATAGAATCGTCAGTGAGAGTGATAGAAAAATAGGAGACAGATGAGCGTGGGAGAGAAGAGTTTTCTTAGGATTAGGAGTCCAGTTTAGGATTTAGTCAAATAAGGTTTTTATTTAATTATTAAAAATATGATTTACTTTTATTTAAAATAAGCTAATAAATAATAAATATAAATTAATTACAGTAATTTTCCAACTTAAATTGAAAATAATTTAATTCATTGCTTCCACCTAGGTTCGAACCCCGGTGGAGCAAGATTGCACTTCAAGAGCCAAATTTTGGTCCTCTCTCACTAAAATGCCCCTCCACCTTATTAATTAAATAACTAATTATATATTTAGGGTAATTATGATACTACCCTAAGTCTGTAGAAAGACCATTTTACCCCTAGACCCTCCAGACCTAAGATTTTCCCTTTTAAAGTCCGGTAAGACCTCTTTAAATAAATCTTCGTATTCAAGAGCCCTACATGGTTGGACCCAACCTTTTATAGATAAACTAACTCCCCATATTATTTGTCTTGGCTGTAGTAAGGGTTCAGAGTTCTGGTTCTACGTGCATCAATCAGTGTGAACCCGGTCTAATCGTAGGCATTCTAGACATATTAAGCATTACTTAGCATATTCATTTTTTTGGGGTTTTTACGTTTACCTAGGTGGTTTTTACCACACCTAGAACTTGAAAGAGACTTACTACCCCTTTTTCCAATGCTTCCTTGATAATATGCAGGGTTAGCCTTGAGACACTAAGAATTATGACTATTGTACTCATCATTGTTCTTAGTTGCAGTTTTACAAGTAGATGATGGAGGAAGTTCTTTTTTTTTCAGTGAGAGAGATGACCGGTTGACATTACGCTTTTGCTGCATGAACTTGTTCCCTGATGTCTTAGACCTCTTACTCTTGAACACTTCTTATCATTCAACTTATCCCCTCAAGTTGTTGTACATGGATCATAAGCCTTGCTATGTCCATATCCGCTAAAAGCATGGCTTCCTTGCCTTCCTTGCTCAAATGACGGGGAAACTCAATAACAAATAGACACATCTTACTCCTCATGTCAGCAACCAATTCTTGATCATAGTGAGGAAGTTGTGTGAACATCATACCATACTCATAAACACTCATAGACTCAGCATTAAGGGTGAGAAACACTATTATCTTTGCCTCTCGCAACTCATGGGGAATGAAACTCCTCATGAGAGCACTCTAAAAAACAACCCAACTCACTACTTTTGCATCCTCAACCCAATTCTTCTTCTATTGGTCGAACTAGATTCTAGTAACACTTTTCATTTGGTATAAAGCTATTTCCACCCTCTACATCTCTGCAACATCCATCACATCAAATATCTTTTTCATCTCGTCAATGAAGTTCTTCAGATCCTCAGTCACACTTGAACATGTGAAGCTTGGTGGGTTCATCCCTAAAAGCTGATGGATCCTTGAAGTATTATCTACTTCCTGTCGATTATATCTCTTCCCACATTGATAGTTTGCAACTTAACTTAACTACCGGATAACTTCATTGAATTCAGCATATATGACCTCTCCTTAAGGTTACACTTCTAGTGCATTAGGTACCCTTTATTCCTCGACAGTTCTTTTAGCAGAGTAACTTTTGATAGCTCTTTGTGAAGGCATGATTCACTGAAAACACGCATAAGTACGAATTAGAAGAAAACTTTATTGTGATCAAACTCTAACACATGAAATGAGTGTGAATAAAGTAAGGGAATTCCTTAATGTTACACCCTCCTATTTATAGATGTGGCATGTTTCACAACGATAACTAGGACTCTTCAGACACAACTTTAGACTCCCTATAACTCTTAAACTTTTTGATTTGACATTAAGTTTTTGACGCCCCGAGCCGGCACCTTGGACATGGACGACACTAGGAGATCACTGTTGGCCCCATGCGAACCCTTGGCAAGGCTTACTTACCCAACGGAGGACTTTAAACATTAAAAAAAGATTTAAACTTGAACTTACAATGTTTTAAAAATAAGCATTTAATTTAAATCATAGGGTCAACTCAAATATGAACATAATCCAATAACAAAATAATGACGAATGGACTAACATCTGCCAAACTATCTACGAAGCCTCTAATAACGGAGTTGGATGTTGAGACAAGCCCCATAAAATCTGAATGAACTCGAACACAACTAAAAACAATAAAATGGATCCTCCGAAAATGCAAGGAGGCTCACCAACTAACTACTGGGTGCTCAACGCAATCAACTGTGCCCTAGAATGCCGACCCTAGTTACTTGCATTTGCATCATATACTTATATAATATGTTTTAAAGACAACTTGTTTCTTTGGGTTTAGATAATTACTCAACACATAGCTTAAAAGCTCTCTTGGAATTGATGTTCTGTTTTCTTGCTCAAAACGCTTTTGGAAATCTCAGGTTTTGCCCGTATATTTAATGTGAAGACATTTTTAAATTCTTTAGGAATACTTATTTCCCTATAGATTTTGAGAAATGAACTCAACTCTTTGCTCTTAGCTTGACTTGAAACTTTTAGTCTTAAAATAAAGTTTAAACATTTGTAAAAGACATTTGAAAAACATTGATGAACTTCACTTAACTTTACTCTTAACATTATTATACTTGACTCTTAACATTACTTGAATTTACTCTTAACTTTCCTTGAATTGAATTGTAGATTCAAGGATTTAATATTTGTGATAGGAAAGGTCTCTTTACGTATAGGAATGATTTCGAATAGATAAACTCGAGAAAAATTATGAAATCACCGTCTTGGGATAAGTCTAAGGCGCGAAGATGCTCCTCATTATTTATTTGCTAAACTTAATTTTGAGACAGATGAATCCGCGTCCTGTCCATGACGGGAGCAACTTTTGTTCACTGCGGAAATAGGTCCACGACACAGACATGGTACCTTTTTCTTGTCTGATTTTCTCTTCTTCGTTTTCCATCCCCAATCCCTAACCTCAAAAATTTCCCTCAAATTCATTTTAGATCCCGATACCCAGAATATATACTAAAGAAACTAACTCCAAACAACTATAAATTTGAGCGGAATGATCTTATGAACACCACATTTCAACCCGATTTAAGAATACCATTCAAATTCAAGAATTACTGCCAAGAACATCAATTTCAAAACTTTTTTAAGGAAGAATTGGATGAACTTAATATGTTTCGTGCATTGGTGAATAAATCCAACTCTATGACAGATTCACATACCTCTTAGGCTCAAAATATTTAAGAAATCCCTAATCAAGACGTATAGTTCTTGGCAAATCTTACTTTTCCTCTTCTCCTTTCACATGCGTTATTTCTCCAAAAACTTAACACTATTTTTAAAAAGTGTAAACTGTACCAACTCAACTCTTACACACATTAGCTTACTAAAAACGGATTAATTAATTGGGTAAGGAAAATACCAAATTACCTTTAAATTTTTGAATCAGACATTTCGCTAATAAAACAACTCAACTTCCAAAGAGCATAACTCGCTCATCCAAACTCGAAATTTGAGCATAACTCGTCAAGATATTTCAAACCATATCTATAACTACATCTAAATTATGTTGAGCTAGGTATTATGGTCGGTTGAAGGTTACAAAAAACTCACTTTAACTTTCTTACCAAATTTCCCAATTTTTAAAATTCTTTCAAAAAATAACTATTTCCATTTCTAAACCTCCTTCTAGTTTATTTTTAGTTGCATGATGCTAAATTTATAATTCCTTAACATAAACAACTTTCACACTCACAAAGAGGAAAACAAGCATGACTAGACTCATAAGTTTTCCCTAATTTTACAACCAACACTTGTTTCAGCTCACTAAAGATCAAATATGTCTTATTTAAGGCTTGTAACATGTCTTAGTGTAAAGGTATGGTCATTTATTCTCAATGGTTGTGATCCTCATAAAATGTGGTACGAACAACCCTTTCTTCCCTTTTCTTCAATATTTTCATTCATGCTCAAAGTCACCCCATTATTCATTTTCCATAGAGTTCTGGACCCACATTTTTCTTGTGCTTTCAAAACTTTACTTCTTATGGAGGGTGTCCATCGTTCTCAAAACCATGGGTCAATAGGGACTTATTTGCAGTCCTTGATGTACATTCTCTTTTCACCACATCCCAACTTAGATTCTCGCCTAATTTGGCTATTCAAACAAAACATATGTCATGAGGACTTGGGGTGAATGAATAAAGAGAGGTCGAATATCGCATAATGTTTTCTCTAAGAAATAGGCATGGGTTAAATGGTGCTCAAACAAAGTCCACACACTCATAAGTTAGTCCATAGAAACAGCATAATGTAACATTGGTTTACTGTTTAAAATTTTTAACTAAGATCATTTCAAGAGCTTGAATCATATAGTCAACTGAACAAACGGGGCAATTCTAGGTGTCATCACACAAGGTTCATGGTAATCTCATCACACAGTGAATTGACACCGATGTCAAACAAGACTCTACACTTTTGCTAGTGTGCAACATTCATCACAAGCGACTCAAATCAGTTTTGTTCGATTGAGAGCACTATTTCAGTCATTGGTATTTATCACAACAGATACTAAAATTTGCAAAAGAATATCGACATTAAAACATAATCAAGAGGTAATCGAAACCATTTACAATTAAGACAAGGAGCCATACGCTCAAATATCAAAAAACACAGTGCAACAATACAATTTATAGCATAAAACCCAATATATAGAGAAAGGTAATATTCACAAGAGGTAGGTATGAAAATAACTCACCCCACCACAAATAAAAAAAAATTTCCTCAAAATGCAAGAAACATATACAAAATAAAAAAAAGAAAACAAAGGGAGAAGTAAAGAGAAGTCTTGTCTCAGTATCCTGATCATGGGCATCAGTGCCCGGAGTTATATGAGTAACAATAGTATCTCCACTAGGGCCTATCATGGATGTCTATGTCAGCGATGTCTAAATCACTGACTGTACAATTGTATCCTCTAAATCAGGTAGGTCTCCAAGTGTGCTCTCCTCCCTCACCTTTATCTTCTCCTCGTTCTGTCACGACCCAAAACCGAGCCGCGACTGGCACCCACATTTACCCTCCTATGTGAGCGAACCAACCAATCTAAACCTTAACATTTCAATTTAATATCAACATAAAGCAATGCGGAAGACTTAAACTCATTAACAAAAGACAATTCAATAACTTCTAAAATTCAACATCTATTATTTCCCCAAAATCTGGAAGTCATCACCACAAGAACATCTATGATCAAATTACTAAACTAAGA
>NC_028644.1:37989558-38110645 GCF_001406875.1 Solanum pennellii
TTCGTCGCCAAGTTCAGAGAGTCGATTTCAGTACCCAAATTTCAGAAGTCTAAGTATTCTGGAACGAGACACCTGCGACGGTCCGTCGTGCCCACGACGGTTCGTCCTGCAGGTCCGTCGCCAAGTTCAGAGAGTCGATTTCAGTATCCAATTTCAGAAGTCTAAGTCTTTTGGAATGAGACCCCCTCGACGGCCCGTCGTGCCCATGACGGTCCGTCGTGGGTTCCGTCGACTCACACAGTTTTTCCAGAAATAAAATCTGCTTCTCAAAACGACTAAACAGGTCGTTACACGTTCGTCTCTTTATATGATTCATCAACCGCCACATCATTCCTCTACACGTTTTGGTGGTAATCGGAGGAGTCTCAAAACATGGTTGGTCATCCACATTATCTGATGCCTGTAATAATGAATTGAAGTTTCTAGACTTGAGATAGTCTACATCCTTTCTCAGATCTTTCACTTCGGCTTTCAAAGTCGTAACTTCAGAAGGCTCCCCCTATCGATGCTCACAAGCCACAACTCTCGGATTTTAATCATCAATAGAAGTTCATAGGAGGGCTAAATGCATTAAGGATTGCACTGTCAATTATCTATTGGACTGCACCCTCTAATCGGGTTGGCCGCACATGAGACAGATGGGTTAGGTGCCCCATCCTCAAGTTAATATCTTGAGTTATCCTTGCGGGCTGGGCTGCTGTAGAAGTACATGGATCTTAGGAGGAAGAAGTGGGAGCAAAGGTACCTATAGGACAAAATGCCGGAGTAGGAAAAGATTCCTCTATAGGTATAGAGTCAATGTCAACCTCCTAAGATGTACTTACCGGGACTGCTGTCCTCCTGTCAGCCTCCTCCTATGTGTACTTGTCCTCTATACGCTGAATGTTTGTGAAAGATGAACAAATGACATCAATATCTCTCGTCAAGTCCTGAGGAACTCCAGAACGCTGTAATATTCAGGGAGCAATGACTAGCCTGTAGAAATTATAGTAGATTAAGAGGGGTTAAGGGAGTAGAAAGTGCGAAGGAAGACAATCGACTAGTCACCAAGTAAACTTAATGATCGAAGGCTTCTGGCTGAAAGTTATTTAACCCAAACTCAAGTATAGCATGAAACTAAAAGCAATCTAGGGGGATTCCACTAACTAATGAGTGGTTCGATGAGCTAGGCCCAGCTCGCAAAATGGCCCAACGGTCCTACTCTCTACCCAAACTTCCAAATTCAATAGCGCAACCCCTCTAAACAAAACTAAAAAATGCAATCCTTCAATTAATCTAAAACCATTACCCATGATCTAATATTACTAAGACTACCCCCGGTTAGGCCATATGACGACTTATTCCCTTAAGAATTGGCACAAATACGGGCTTACTTCAGCTTCACCCTACTAGAACCAACAAGAAAAAAACACAACCCAATAAGATTTTTATCAATTGTAAGAATGACATTCGAGAAATCAACAATTAGGAAATTTATGAAAATATTAAATGTAAAACTGATATTCAAGCATAAATTATGATCAGAGAGGCCTAACACACTACTCTAAGATAAGAATAATTGAAAATGAGTACAATTGTAAAATATGACTTCAGGGTTCTAAAAACCAACCTTTTATGCCGAATATATACGTTGTAAAGATTATTGATAAGAATCCAACTCCGAACACACAATTATCGACTAATACACAAAAAAAAACAATAATATAGGAAAATATAGTGTGGGTGTGAGTTTGGGAAGTTAAAATGGGAAGGAATGTGAATGACTTACAACTTTTGGTCTTTAAAACCATCTTGTTCTCTCCCCATCGACGATATTAGTCTGAGTCGCCGGCACACACTGCCATGCGGAGAGCGGAATAACCTCACCAATTGGCCGCTAGGCTTCATGAGTATTACAATCTCAAAATTCAAAATTACATGAGTCTAATGGTGGTCCATATCAGGCTCCCCGAACTCTTTGACTAGTCGCTGAATTGACATTTTGGTCGCAAAATTGAGTTTTTCAAAAGCATTCTACATTTGAACCTACAAAATAAACACATGATTATCTAAAATAAAAATAAATTGGTTAACACTTGGGTTACCTCCCAAGAAATACATGACCCAATTTGGGTCTCCAATAGCTTAATATATATGGAATGGGAAGCAATCATCTAGTTTAGCAGTGAGACATTCTCTTTTATATCATTCAACACTCGATCTTGCTCTTTGACTTCATGGAGAATCAGTGACATAATCTCTTTTACTTTTACACCCTCGTAATCCTTTGACTTTTTATGATCATGACGAGTAATGTACCGGTAATTCTTTTTACACGGTACCTCCAATTCCATAATTTGTTTGGACACAAGTTCTAGATGAGTCAACAGTGTGGCCAAAATCTAGTCCTCTTATATCTCCTTGTTTGTCTTGTCCACGTGATCAAAGAGTTGTACTTCTATTGCATAGGGTAGTTACCTAAGACCACCCGGAGAAATTCTGTCAGCCATTTATCTTTTCTCCTAACCAAGAACTCTATAGAATCAGTCCAACATCATTTTCTAATGACCCTAAAATCGAATAAGTGAAACTACATCCTAACGTATGTGCATTCAAGTTGGTGTGAGTTTTGAAGTTGTTTATGGTTATCCCAAACCATGTTTGAGGTATTTAGGGGTTAGACATAAAGGTACGACCCTCCAAGGAACACCCTAAATTTCCTTCAGGAAGAACCTAAATCTAAACCCCAGGATCCCAACGAAACCATTAGGCAGCCTATAATGAAGATTTTTTCCATGATTTTTTGTAAACGGAAGGGGACCATGCACCATCGGTAAATACACACCCCTTGCATAGCCTCCATAGCTCATGGACCTTAAATTCCATTCACATCCATACATGATTGTCCGTAGACCCATCTGTGGATGGTGAACCGTGGATCACCTATGTAGGACTTCTTTGGTACAACCAAGTGAGAGGTCTCCTGTTGAATTGTTTTAATTATTAGTTAAGTGTTTGTCCGGTGATTTAGGGTTTAGTCAGGTATTTTTATAGTATTAAAAGTATTAAAACATATTTTAGACTTAATTATCTCAAAAACCCAAATACAAACTTCCCTTCCCCTCTAAACGGTCTCTCTCTGGAACCTCTATAGAGGGTGAAGACATAGATCTTCCAAGGTAGATTTCTTCAAGGTTATTGAAGTAATTTCAAGGGGTTTTGTTTGGAATTAATATTAAGGTAGGTTTGTCTTGATCCTTGTTTAATTTTCTATAAAGTATCCAACTCCAAAGTTAATTCAACATTCTCAAAGCCCCTCAGTTTTACTCAATTTCGTGGGCTATTGCATTAAACGTTTAAAATTATTTATAATGGAAAATTATGATTTTGTTGGGGTTTATTTATGTTAAAAATACTCTAGGAACCCATAATATCTCTCTATTCCTTAATTGTGCTTTATGAAGTATGTTTGATGATCATGAATGAATGTTGATAGATTATGCCTAAATTTATTTAGATTGTTGAATGGTTTAGCTATGCATGTTTTGAATGAAGTGCATTGTTTGTGTGTTGATAACTCTTGATCATGCCCTTGAAAGATAAAGATATGGTCTACTTTCATGTTGAAGTAGAATTTTGGTAGAGATGTTGATCCACTTGAAAGGTAGAAGTGTTTACTTAATATGTATATTGTTGTATTGAAGTGATGAATATATTCCTTGAAACCTATATGTGAAGGTTAATGTATAATGATTATGTAAAGTATGTGTGTGATCTAATGAATGAATGATGATCATGTTTAGAAGTTAATTGTGTTAGGATTGAATGTTATCTTTGTATTATTAACACTTGCAAATGATGATGATTATGTGAAATTTTATTCTCACATACACATGCATACACAAACTTGAATAATGGATGAATGAAGTTCAATGATAATGTTAATGAAAAAGTACTATTTGAAAGACTATTCTCATTTTGTTATCTTACGAATGATAATAAAATGTTGTTAAAGTATTTTCTCACAATAAGGGGGTTCTTAGGTGAATCATTGTTCTCAACTTTAAATCTATGAGCTTTTCAATGAATTAATGAATATTGGGTTGGGATGGATGCTCATCCGGGAGTTGAGGCGGGGTATCTAGTAGCAATAATTTATCCCATAATGAACTAATGTAATCAATATAATGTACTATGTGGGGAATAATGCTAAACACCAACAGGATAGGGTAACAGATGGGTGCTCATCCGTGAGTTGAGGTGGGGGTACTTAGTAGCAATCTCTTTAGATGGATGATCATCCATGAGTTGAGTAGGGGTATCTAGTAGCAATCACCCTATACCTTTAATTATTTTCCCACATAGGTAAATCTAGTGGATTCACTGAAGGCTAAACAAACGATGGTCCTACCTTAGTGAAGTACGAATCGCTTTATTCGGTAAGGGTGACAACGGGATTCCACGTAAATATCACGTAGTCTATGTTGTTTAAGGCTTACCCACACAAAAAATAATAATTATATATGGGTTCTTAAGGATGTAATACCTAGTGTGGGTGGTGGTATAGGACGTCATCCATGTATTGCACAAGTAGGCATCGTTCATGGCATATTTCTTATAATATTAACGATTGAATGGGATATCTCGGTGATGTGTTAAAGACTAATGTTGATTCAATGTCTAATGAATGACGACTCTTATATTATTATATGCTTTAATGTAAAAGATTCATGCTATACTTGGATTGTATTATGAGTTACTTTCTGGTCATGACTATTGTATATGAATTTACCTTGTCTATGGTGATTTCAAAGGAGTACAGAGTGTGAGTAGTAGTATGGGATGCTATTTGAATATTTCACAAATTTGACTTAGAGTTGTCTTAGATGTTTGTCTTAATGTGAAAATGTGATTCCTCTTATTCTTATGTCTCTTATATGCTTTATTTTGTAGTGGGAAGGATTAATGATAAGTTAAATTTTTTTACCTTAATGTGGTACCTTTGCGTGGATTATGGAAAGGGATACTATCCATACATTCAAAAAGGTATAGCATGAGGGTCACTTTAGGTGAAGGCTTAAAATAAAAGGTAATGGGTTATATGGTTGATGATGTTCTTAAGTGTATAAATGACTTACATGTTTGTTGTGACTTATATTATGCCTCTTTTACTCATATTAATGAAGTTTTACCAAAATGTCATAACATAATGACTTTCAAACAAAAGGTCCTTTTACGCATATTTTTGCACGGCTATCATACATAGTACATAATTGTGCTATTCCTTTATTCTTCTATGTTTTACTACATGTGTAGGTTAGACTAGTTGAAAAGCGCTCTCTAGTTAGAGCTTGTACTAGACTTCTTCAAAGACAACTTTTTCTATGTCCTTATATATTAAGGACACGGACTTTAAAATGTTTCCAGTTCTTTTATGTTTTAAGACTATTGTCAAGATTTTGATTGTAAGGGGTCGTGACCTTATCTTGCTTAAAGTTTTGATTAAAATGGTCATGTGAGACGTTAGACTTCCCCTTTCTTTTAATTCAATGTCTTATGGTTGAATAAAATTTTTTAATTTCGTGCTATTTTTATTCCGTATGCGATTACTGAGTGCTATGAGGCTAGTACAAGATCCCGTCGGGGTCGAGTACGTCGTGTTGCTTAGGGATATATTATTGGTTCATGTCAAAAATTGTATTAGAGCACAAGCTTTTTGTAATGGTCATTAGGGTTGATGTGTCACAAGCCATGTCTAGTAAAGTCCTGTTCATCGGTGTGAGTCATGACACATTTGTGAGTGAGAGCCTATAGGACGATAGAAAGTTACACTTCTTTCTTATTCTTGAAGTCGTGACTTAGAGTGTAGTTCTATTAGTGTCCTTTTCCTAATCCTTCTCTTGTGTTTATAGCATATGAATATGTCATGACCCGATCCTACACCCTGGACGTGGTAGACACTCGAAGACCATTGTTGGTCCCCAAAAGAACCCTTATACTGGCTGACTACATGCGGAAGATTAACTTAAGCATACAAAATCTTAAAACATAAATGAAATTCAATAAACTAAACTTTCTAAGGCTTTAACTCAAATGAACAACTTTGAAAAAAAATAATATATTTAAATAGCCATTAAAAATGCAACTTTAATCTTTAAAACATATAATAAAATAAATGATTAATATAGACTCTTCAACTACACTGACTATATATGAAGCCTCAAATTGACAAGGATGGATGTCGGGACATGACTCGCGACCTCCTAACTAAACTGAAATGTAAATGAAATCATCCGGAAACCAGCATAATCACCATGGCTAACTAGAACTTTAGGATGTATCAATGAAGATCTTGTTGATAATCCTAAAAACCGGTTTCTACATCATCAAAAGATGCATGCCAAATTGCAGTGTACGTGGAATGTACGAGTATATAGGGGGGAAATGTAAAGCTTAGCATATCTTGATACTTGAATAAAAGATGAAAAGATATTTACCTCTTCCCAAACTAAACTTAAATCAAGAATAAGATATTCAACTCGAAGAATAGATATTCAACTCAAAGATTAGATACTCAACTTCAAAGATATGATATATGACTCAATGAAGCGCAAATTAACTATCAAGGCCCGGATTCTGGAATCCGAATAGCAATCGGTATCGTTGACCTCTAGAGGTCGCAGACAAGCCTCATATTGCATACATCACATTCATATGGTTAATTTTAGCAGAAAATTTAAAACTTTTAAACATATGAAGTAGACATACACTTCATATAGTTATTTCATGAATTCATCATATACTAATCTCAACATAAATGTAACAACAATATATCATAAGAATCAATTCGAAGAATAAGAATATATCATTATATATTTGCCAAACACGACCTTAATACAAAAGCTTCAGAATGAAAGTACGAAAGAAACACTAGGGCCAACATCCACTAGCTTTGTCTTAAACTAGGGCTAGACTAAAACAGTAGAATCCTCAAAATCAAGAGGACATACCAAATTGTTTGGAGAAATATTGATGTCCAAACCGTTGCAAGAGTCGTCAATTTGTCCCTCAACCTGCATCTATAAAATAGTAAATAGTAGGGCTTAATACACCAATTTTACTAAGTATGGGTGTATGCACGCATACACAATAGGTTGTGCATTATCAAAGAAAGTTCTTCCTAAACAACCTGCTATTTATGGAAATCCTTGTGACTAGACTTTCCTAAATCATTAGATTTGAATTGTGGTATGAATAAAATATATTTTAATGCATTAAAAGCACACAACTCATTTTCTATATGATTACAAAACATTTGTATCATCCATATAATTTTAGAACAACTTGAGCGAAGATTTTTAAATTTGATAGTCTAAACCCGAGAGCGCTATTTTTTACACTTAGATTATTTTTCAGTCTGTTTCTTCTTCTTGTTATGTAGTTCAATGATTTCCTTTAATCTTATGTTTCCCTTACAATTACAACGGTTCATTTTAGTCCCATACCTACAATGAATCGAGTAAGCAATTCACAAGACGAAGAAGATGATTTGGCTACTCTACTTTAGATTCTTCATACTTATTTCCTTTGCGTATTATTATATATATATATGCCAATATTAATTTGCTATGCCAAATCATTAGTTGATTCATAATCCATTCACCATTATTGGATACCTTACTTACAAGATAAATATTTCATTCTTAAATTGGGTATGAATGTATTTATAAGCATGGATACCTTACTTACAAGATAAATATTTCATTCTTAAATTGGGTATGAATGTATTTATAAGCGAATCTTTATTGGCTATGCCCATTAATTTGTTATTAACCTTGTTTATATACCTTGAGGCATCTATTCATACTCCAATATTGGAACAAACCTTAGTTTATTTTTTAGTATTTTTCTTGTTGTTGTTTTGTAGCTCAATAATTATTTTGATCCTATGTTTTACTTACAAGGCAATGATTCATTGTAGTCTCATACCCACAATGAATAAATTTTGTAACCCAAGGACTATGGAATGATTTCCCTACATTATAGTGAGTAATTCTTTACACTACATATTCATTACCTTTGAAAAGCAAATCTCTAATTATCATGCCATTGATTTCATTACTTTCATGTTTTATATATGATACATTTCATATACACGAAACTTTAGAATCATTGATGTAGCATTAAGACATCTCAAGTGAGGGCCCAACATATGTGACCTCAACGCGAGGGCCTTATTTAGCAAATAGAGAGTGTGCTTCATTCGTTCATTCGTTCTTCACATTATTCATTTCATTCATTCGTAGGCTGATGTAAACACCAGCTATACCTAGGATGAACTTTAAGACTCTCATCGGGATCATGAAGTGCAATGAATAAGAATGACCTAATATCATCACTTGAATCAGATTGCACCTCCTTAGTGTCTTGCACCAACATCTTCGGTATCGTTCATTTAATTATATTTCATACTTTGAGGATGGCCTCATTCTTTCTTTGGGAACTTTAACTTTAACAGACATAGATCATGTGAGCATCATGATATCTAGTGTGTGCCCCACACAGACAAAAGGTGGAATCACCGGCCAAAGTTACCCAAAACATACTAACGTACATAGGGAATTGATCCCTTCTAGATCCCTATATTTGAAGTATAGGTTTAATGACTAAGAGATATAAGGAGACCCATACCCAGTATGCCGAACAGTCTAATCTCATGAGATTTACGTGAACCTCCGCCCTTCACGAAAGAAGGCATCACCGCTCATAGCTAGTCTATCGGTGCTAAGTAAAAAGTTCCATTACATTCAACTCATACGTCATAGAAGATGGCTTCTAGTATGAGGACATCATAGATCAATAGATGATTTCTCATCTCATCATTAGTATTAAGTATACATTAATCTCAATATTTTTGTTAGAGTGTTCATAGAGATTGGTCTCTTCTTTAGCTTTACACTCTCATATGTGAGTACATTTTGGTAACATTTACTTAGGCTCATTTGAGATTGCTCTCATCTTTCACATTAGCCTCTTATCATGTTGTCACCACATTCGTTAACATTAGCACATTTTCTTTTCATAATTACTCACCCCTTTACGTGAATGTTCATTTCTTCTTTATCTTCTACTGTTGACTTAAGCATTATGGAGGCTTGCTTCTACATTGAGATTTACATACTCTATTTATGAGTGTTCATCGTTACTTTACATTGATGAAATGTGAATTTTTCTTACATATCATCCTTTGGTGCTAATGAGACTGGCTCACACCTTCTAACACCTTCATACATGAGTATTCTTTTAACATAGTACCTTGGGTGTAAGTAAGAAATGTCTCACTTCCTTTAACACCAGATTCTGGTAACTTAATCACTTTAGACCCCTTTAGTTATGTTATAACTAACAATACTTACTTATTGTAGTGAGTAGATTCATATCATCGTTTACGGATGATGAGCACTTCATTCAGTGAGTTTCATGAGTTCATATGGCATTCTATTAGAGCATGTTGGGAGTTGTCCCAATGAGTGGCATTCCCTTGATTATGGGTTAATTGAATTAGTTTAGAAGTGCTTATATTATATTTGATACTCTTACTACACAAATTGATATATGATTTGTATTGGCATAAACATTTGGGTATAGATTACATAACCATCATTGTTGGAATAGGCGAATTTTACATTCTTTTATGCTTGGTTGGATATGTATATTATTCATTACCCAATCTTTTAATCATTTAACATAATTTTATAGACATTTGCATGCATCCCTTATGGACAATGTATTGTTAACCATTTTAGTGTCATAAGCCAAACAATCACTCAAATTATGATTTCATAGAGATCTTTTTAGCCAACCTTATAACATAACTTTAGGCATACCGTTTTCAACATCTTGAATAGCATAATATGATCATTTAATGAACACAACATCTTCAACAAGTCCCATTTACAGTAGGTATGCACCACAAACCATAACCATCTTCATACATGACAGTTTCTAACACATCTTAACATAATATCATGCTCATACCCAATCTTGGTTCATGACTTTAGGGTAACGTTTTTAAGATATATTGTACAGCATCATATTAATATTTGATGAATTTAACACCTTCATAACGTCACAATAACAGCAATGAAACATTCGGACAAACACATTATCACTTAAAACAATAACAGGTGTAACTAACACATTGTCGATTCATAATTCACGTTTTAAGCACTTACCTTTATACGATCAAAACTTCATAGATTAATAAAAATTCATAATTCAATAACATTACATGTAAATCATACAGCACCACATACCAACAATATGATCTCTAACCTATTGAACATGGAATCAAAAAGGGGACTAGGGACAAAGGAGTTCGACAACAACACGGGAACAACCCTAGTTTTCAAGATCTATGAATCGTTGGAAAGAAAGTTATCTTGGAGAAAGAATACCAGGAAAGAAACCCATACCTTATGTAGAAATTAATATATGAACACCACCTTGAATGAAACTTTGTAGAAACCTTAAAATCGCCCTAGCAAAATCGATAAATTTTCTGCCTTTTTCTTGCGTTTGTTGCTTACTGTTTTTTAGTCGCTTTTTCTTTGAGTTTGAACATTATATTTATGTTTAATAAATGATCCTTAATTATAAAACTTAATCTTAATAATTTAATTTAATAAACTAATTAACCAATTACAAAAACGCCCCTCCTAAGTTGACTAAAGATTGGAGAACATAACACTTAGACAAATCTGGAAGTTGGCGTTTACTATAATTTCTGTCAATATTTGACTTTATATTAATTAATTAAAACCATAATTTAATTAATTTAAGTACGTCGGGTAAATACTAAAGTACTCTAATTCATTGGAACTATAATCAACCCTTTAGGACAATCCTAGGTTAAGTACTAGGATCTTTCTTGAATTATATACTAGGTTAGTGTAAGGATTTCATTTTGATCATTTAAACCAATTAATTAAATTGTTAATTTAATTAATTATGTGACCTAAGGTAATTACTAAATTACCCTTAAGTCGTTAGGTACATAACCAATCCTTTGAACCATCCTAGGTTAGGTACTAGGTTGTCTTTTTCTTGTTTTAACCGAAATCTAGAAATTATTTTGTGATTTCAGTTTTGCCCCTTTAAATTTATTAATTAAGTTTCTAAATTAATTAATTAAGTAGCCTTGGGTAATTACTAAAGTACCCTTAAGTCTTTAGGATCTTAACTTACTCTTTGGACCATCCTAGGTTAGGTACTAGGTTGTCCCTTTCTTGTCTTAATCGAAATCTGAAATTTCCTTTTTATT
This sequence comes from Solanum pennellii, assembly GCF_001406875.1. Taxonomy (NCBI): domain Eukaryota; kingdom Viridiplantae; phylum Streptophyta; class Magnoliopsida; order Solanales; family Solanaceae; genus Solanum; species Solanum pennellii. The sequence continues at coordinate 38,000,861 of NC_028644.1, forward strand.
TTCGGTTTTAGCCCTTTTAAATTAGTTAATTAATTCTCTAAATTAATTAATTAGGTAAGCTATGGAATTACTAAAGTACCCCTATGTTTTTAGGACCATAACTAACCTTTTGGACCATCCTTAGGTACTAGGTTGTCTCTTTAAGTAGTACTAGGTTAGTGTCAACACGGTTTTGGTCCTAGGTTGTCGGGTGCACTAATGGGTCCAATTCTGTTAGATCTAGCTTATTTATTTATTTACGGCAGTAGGTTAGAGTCTAGAATTGGTAGAGAGGTTAGGCCCCTCATGGAGTGGTCCCTTCTGCACGTTTCCCCCCTAACTACCCTAACCGAATTCGGTTAGAGTGGTCCCCTCCTTTGGCAGCTTCTTCACATGTCTTGCACATGAATTCGTTGTAGTTCCCTAACTAACTATTATTTATGGTTCATTTGTTAATGTTTACTCATTGTCCCAAGGACCCTCACTATGTCCTTGGGTACTGCTTAATTTACATGATCATGTGCTATGGTACTAGGCTTGACACTTGGATGCCTAGTACTTTGTGTGAAACTATTTTGAAAGTATTTTTCCCTAAGCTTAGGGTCGTCATAGCAGGTACATTTATTGGACATCAGTCTTGGATTGGGGCGTGACAACGCAAAAAGTACATTTCTTATTCGTATATGGAAAATTGGCTAATATCCCTTAGCTAATTTTTCTATACTATGCCCAATATTTCTCAATATTGGGCATTGGGGTGCCTATATACCCCTAATAGGTTATCCTATGGGCATATGATTTTCCGGAATGTTACATTAACTCAAGATACTCAACTTAAGAAACTCAACTACTGATATTCAATTAAACTCATTTCGATGTGAAGTAGTTTAAATGAGTGCAATGCAAAGAAAAGTTGTTTAAAAACATGATGTCCACTCTGTGTGTATAACAAGGATAAAACAAAACTCTGAAATGTATATGAACATTCACAGATTTATATATATATACTATAGCTTCTGTGGGAGTTTCTCTAACCAACAACAATCAATTCAAAGCTATAGTGATGACATAGTGTTACTCGCCCACGCTGCCCGACCATCCCAACCTTGCCAGGGTATAGGACCTAAACTGCATAATGGATCAACTAGTAATGTGTGAAAAGGAATATTTTAAAAACTATGACTTTTTTCTACCCATGATAGCTACATGGTTTATGGGTGCTATAAGTTATCTAAACTCTCCCCATATCGGTGGTCAATACTAGTCCCAAAAATATAATGTCTCTTATGTTTAAAAACATATTGATTCTGTGATTTGAGATTAATGCTTAAAACTTAGCTTTAAAAATCTCTCTTGGAAATCATAGTTTCCTCTTTTTTATTGAAACTAGCCATAGGCTCTGTGGAAGTCTAGCTTCCTTTCATTCTCAAATGTTTGAAAATTTTTTGTTTAATCTCTTTGGGGTTTACTTAGTTACCTTATAACTCTTGAGAGTAGAACTCAACTTGATACGCTTTGCTTACTTGAAACTTTAAATCATAGGAAATACATAGTTCCCTTATAACCTTTGAATAGAAGAACTTGAACTTACTCTTTACTTATCCTAAAACTTGAGTCTCAAAAACAAAATTAAAAATGTTAAATTAAGACTCTTGAAAAACCTTTCAAAACTTAACTTTAACTTACTTCTAAACTTTAGAATTGACTATTAACTTCCTTGAATTGGAGTATGGATTCAAGTCTCATGGTCTCATTTTATGGATGATTTCAGGATTTTCATCTTAGAGGGCTCATGCGGAATAATGAGCATGAACTACTCAACTCGAGAACTCAGAGGCACTTCTTCTCTCAAGATTGTTCGACTTATGAGGTCTATGTGAAATTATTGGCATGAACAAATTAAATTAAGGAGTTTGTAGGTAACATGTAACAATCACATGATTAGGAATCAATCTCAAATATCAACTAGGAACTCAACACTGAAAGTCTTAGAACTTGAAGATCCTACTTCTACGAAAGATGTTCTTGCCAAGTTCATGCGGAATCATGGGCATGAAACAACTCGACTCGACCCACATGTCTAAGTAACTAGATGAAATACATATATGAATCGCTGATTCTCTTATGAACTCTCCTCAAAATTCAGTTCAATTCAACAATTAATGTAAAAAAAGATTCACAATTTAACTCGAAGACTTTCTTAAACTCTACTCTTAACTCTCTCGTGAATGTGAATTATGAATTAAAGAATTACAGTTAATGATATGAAGGATCTACGTGATACTGTAGACTCATGAATACATAATCTTCACTTTTATAGTCACTAGCTTGAGTCTTAAAAGAAGTGTCACGACCCGAAATAAACCCCTAAGAGTTAGGGAGAACCCTCGTTTCTTGATCGGGCGTACTAGACCCTTTGGGTTCTTGTACAAGACCTTTTACAATCGTTCATTACATAAGACATGAAAAGTAGTGCAGAATTAAAATTTTCATGAATAAATTAATAAAAGGAAATCTTTCATAAATACTTAAGAAATCTCATCGTCACAAGCCATCTAAAAGACAACATAATATCATAGGGACACAACCCTTTTATATTAAAAGAAACATATAATAAGTCTTTAAATAAGAAACTAACAAAAGAACTATGCCCTCGAATATATGAGGACATACTTTGTCTTGAGAGGAACTTTACCAAGCCTGACCTTCAAACCTTCAAAAGCTTCCAACCTATAATTATAGAGTATAGAAAAATAAAGGGTTAGTACAAAACAATGTACTAAGTATGGCATATGCAAAAATTTGCAAAATTGGACATTTTAGTAATAACACATTTTCATGCCAATTAAGTATACATTCATGAATATAGGAGTAAAAGAATATAAGACACATCATTTAACACTTAGAGAAGAGTTTCCATGATTTTTGCAAAATAAAGCATTATTTACAGTAACTTTCCATTTTTTACAATGAACTATTAAAACATTACAGTGAACTAAAAGACACCAAAATAGTGAACTTCCAAACCATTTCCAATAAGGATATAAGCATCATTTCCGTCGAGTTTCCCTATCTAAGGTCATCCTAAGACTCACTAAGGTAGGACATGAAGGAAATACGCATATGCCTCCTTCAATGCACACCAAAGCAACCTCAAGACTACCTTCTTTTTTGGCATACTCACTGGGGAGAACAAGCACCCACCCAATGACAATACAATATAAGAACACACAACAACACACCAAGAATTCCCTTTCGTAATGCCTACTTAGTGCAATGAGTAGATGGCGTCCCATACCACCACCTACCTTAAGTAGTACACTCTTTTAGAAGACTTGGCACCAACACTCCCCTTTCGGAAGGTTCTACCTAGTGAAATGGATAGATAGCATGCCATACCACAACCTACCCTAAGTAGTACGTTCTTTTAAGAGACTTAGTTCATTCAATTAAAGTAAAAATCATCAAGACTCCCCTTTTGGAATGCGTACTAAGTGCAATGGATAAATATTATTCCATTCCACTACCTACGCTATGTAGAACAGTCTTTTAATAGACTTACCACATTCATTACTTTTGTTGGAGGTTAGGTTAACCGACATATACCATGAGAGCTAGACATGGAATCCCGACATTAACCCCTATCGGATAAGGGATCCTCACTAGCCTAGAGTAAGGTCGTTCTTTTTAGATTTTACATGGCTTTCATTATAGCTACACCTATGCGGGCACATAGTTAAGGGATACGGAGATTTCTACTAAGTAACTCATTCTCTACTAGCGAGGATTACTCATCTCAAAAGGTACAGTGGAAGACAACATCTCAACTGACGAAGTGTAACCACCTCTTCTTCATATCCTTTTGGTGCTAGACATAACCCCCACAGATTTTAAACATTATATACTATAGGTTAAGGATAACTAGTGAACACTACATCTCAACTCAAGAAGGGCATTCATCCTCTGACCTATGTTAGAAAACTCTTAGTATGTAGTGACGTTGCTACTAAACGCTTCATCTGAACTCACGAAGAGTGTCCACCTAAAAACTCCTCTATTTTCTCAACTTAGCTTCATACATTCATTCAATTGTGTGTGTGTGTACTTGTGAGCACATCTTGCATATAAGAATCATTTCATTCACATTAGCTTCTATACATGCTTTAGATCTACATTCATCGATTCACACACTTTACATGCTCACAAAATCGTATACTTCACTTGGGCATAATCTAAGTCAAACATGCAATTAAACTTCACAAAACACAAGACAAGACTTATATTCATATCACTTAATTACACATATTATGCCTTCAAATACACACTCACAATACATACTAAGCAATATCAATTTCATCAAATATACACTGTCACTAAGAAGGTGGACCATACCACTCAAGCAATTTATGATAAGAATTACACAATATAAGCAACTCATCATCCCTATAATCATATTATAAATATTTCATCATACTAAGGCCCTTAGGGAAGTATCTAAATCATAATATCAACACAAGAAAACCAAAGTTCATACCCTACACAAACATGCTCATTTAACCCATTTCTTAAGCTAGAAGTTTGAAATATGCATAAGCATGAGTTCATTAGGGTTATGACATTAAAATAATCAATTCATACTAGAATAAACACATTTGAATCATTAAAATACTTTTGAAAGAATACCCATGCTAAACATCAACGATAGAAGGAAATAGAGTTTGAAAACCCTTTTTGAAATCTTCTGGAACTGACTCCTTGAATGGAAGAGCATTCAAGGATGGATACCATACCTCAATGATAAGGAAACACATTAACTTTTGGTTAAGAAACACGTAAAAAATACCTTTCTTTCCCACCTTAAGGCTTAGCTCTAACGGTGCCTTTGAGAGTGTTTTCTTTAGAAATGGAGTTTGAATATTTAACATGAGTAGTCTAGGTCTAGGACTAAAAATTAATATAATATAACTTAAAACCCTAAATATATCATACTAGAGTCCTAAAATACTTGGGGTGAATTTACACAAAACACCCTAAGATGGCAGCAACGTTCAGTAGCTTTAGCAGGTTCAAATCGATGACCCCAAGCTATTGGGCGTCGTTTGATCGACGGCCCGTTCTGCTGGGGCGTCGATGGATTCAGAGACTGCTTCATGGGGGGCTAGTCTCCCACTAAGTATGGTACTACTACCCCCATTCGACGGGGCGTCATTGATTCTACGGCCAGTATACTGCCCTCCGTCAATGGAGCAGTGGTTTGGCAGCTTGGTGCTAAGTCTTGGGTCCTCTTCTAGGGCCTCTTGTGGGTCCTAGATGGAGTTTTACCCGGACGTTAAGCCACTAACCTAATTCATCTAGGATTAGTAACATCCCACATCAACTTTTATTGAAACAATCACGTAAAACTAACTCAAACACATCAAGACACACAAGTACTTTCTAAGGCATATCTTCTGAACGTCATTGACGTTCATAGAAGTTTCACCTCCAAACATATAAATAACTTCATACACACACTAATTACACTAATATAACTTATTTTAAAATAAAATATTCTCAAAAATCACTAATGAGTCTCTAGTTCACCTTAGTTCGCTTTAGGGCATCACATTCTCCCCCACTTAGAATAACATTCGTCCTCGAATGACACTAAAATATTAAGGACAACAAGGACTCTCTTAGCATTATATAGCACATTAAAATCATTATATAAACACTCAAAATCAATGCATCAACCAGAAAGGAGAATCATTTCACATTTTCAAACACGTAAAAACATAGGCAACTCTTGTCGACTTCAAAATTTTAAATACTCACCCTTAACCTTATTTTATAGAGGAACTAACTTAACCAACATAAAACATGCTCATATACACCATTTTTGCACACATTTAGAATTTAATTAAGGCAAGGCAATTTTTTAAAAAAATGCGAAATTTTCATAGTGAATATCACTGTAACACTATCAAACATACCATAAATTTCAAAATTTCATTCTTTGAGTAAGTCATCAAGATGACATGATCATATGAAGTATAAAACTATATTAACTCATTTAATATTATAAAAACAACAATCATAAAGAGTTATGACATACCATGACTATCAACTCCGAATTAGTTATCCTTCCTAGCTCCCATCCCATAGGGAGGGTTCTACATTGGAGCATTAGGATCTAGGGAAGCTTGATTGACCTCTTTCCCTCTTTCATTGATGTTAGGGAAGTCCCTCATCTGGTATCTCTTATTACCACATGCAAAACAACCATACGTTCCGGTAAGACACCTACCCAAATGTTGCTTCCTACAAGTAGGGCACCTAGTCCTCTTAAAAGTATGGCAACCACCTTGGAAATTTTAGTTTTGAGTCTTGTCATTATTTCCTATGGAAGAAACTTTGTTATAGAACCTTTTCTTAGGCTTTTGATGACTAGAATCATCGTACCTATGACTCTTACCCTCTTGTCTTATCTCCCTAACTTTGGACTCCTCAATTTTTTGTGTATAGACCACGAACCTAGAAATATCCATGTCATTAAGAAGCATTGTCTTACGACACTCTTTCTCCAACAAACTGGACACTTCCATCACAAATTTTTTCATCCTAGCCCTAGGGTTGGCTACCATGGTTGGGGCATGCTTAGAGAGTTGGGTTAATTTGAGAGAGTACTCTTGCTTACTCATTCCCCCTTGATGAAGGTTTATAAATTCAACCATCTTCTTGTCCCTCCATTCTAGCGGAAAGAAACTATCTAGGAAAGCCTCTTTGAATTCATCCCAATCAACCGGACCTCTTCCTAAGGGTCTGTCAACCCTTCATTGCTCAAACCATACGTGAGCCACATCTTTGAGTTGATAAGCGGCTAGTTCTGCTTTCTCCCTAGGAATCACACCCATAGCATCTACCACTTTGAAAAAATCATCTATGAAACCACGTTGATTTTCATCCACCTTGGTGTCATGAAAAGTTGAAGGGTTCATCCTCATTAAATCCCGAATTCTAGAAGGGGGAGTACTAGTATTAGGTTGGGGTCCAACTCCTTGGTTAGCTTGAGCAACAATGTGATTATTGACGACATGATCTTGAGCCGTCATGAGTTGGGTCAAATTCATTAGGGAAGCCCTCAACTCCGCATTACTCATATAACCTCAACAAAAGGATCTTGAGTCATAGGAGGCACTTGAGGATATTGGGGTTCCGAAAGAACTTGAGGTTCTGAGAGGGGAACCTCATAATTCTCTTCCTCTAGGCCAACAATAGGAACCTGGACAACACGGGGAGGTATCATATCCTTAGATACACCCCCCTCCTCCCTACTAGCGGTTGATCTACTCGTATTCACGTCAAAAAAAAAACAAAGAGAAGAGGTTGAGAAAAGACAACTTATATGACTCAACTCTAAAGCACGACATTAGAATATAGAAGAAAGTGAAACTTCTATCATCCTATAGCCTCTTCTCCATGGATGTTTCGTGACTCACACCAATGACAAAGATACTACTAGATGTGGCTTGTGAGACTTTTAGAACCTAAAGTACCAAGTCTATCACGACCCAAAAGCATCCCCTCGAAGTTAGGGAGAACCCTCGTTTTGTGACTGGACGTACTTAACCCTTTGTTGTCTTGTACAAGCCCTTTAACTATCATTCATTAACATAAGACATGAAAAGTAGTGCGAAATTAAAACTTTTCACGAATAAATTAATAAAAGGAAATATTTCATAATTACTTAAAAATCCTCATCGTCACAAGCCAACTTGAAGACAAGACATAATATCTTAGGGACACGGCCCTTTTACATTAAAATAAATACATAATAAGTCTTTAAATAAGAAACTAACAAAAGAACTATGCCCTAGAATATATAAGGACATAATTTGTCTTGAGAGGAACTTCCATGCTTCACCTTCAAACCTTCAAAAACTTCAAACCTATACTTACAGAGTATAGAAAAGTATGGGGTTAGTACAAAACAATGTACTACGTATGGCATAGGCAAAAACATGAAAAAGAGAAATTTTTTTAGTAAAAACACATTGTTCATGCCAATTAAGTATACATTCAAGAATACAGGAGTAAAACAGTATAAGACACATTATTTAACACTTCGAGAAGAGTTTCCATGATTTTCGCAAAAGAAAGCATTTTTTACAGTAACTTTTTCCAACTTTTATAGTGAACTATTAAAACATTACAGTGAACTAAAAGACTCCAAAAAGGTGAACTTCCAAAGCATTGCCAATGAGGAAATAAGCATCATTTTCGTCAGAGTTTCCCTATTTAAGGTCATCCTAAGACTCACTCAGGTAGGACATGAAGGAAGTACGCATATGCCTCCTTCAATACACATTAAGCAACCCTCAAGACTACCTCCTTTTTTTGCATACTCACCTCGGGAGAACAAGCACCCACTCAATGGCAAAACAATAGAAGAACACCCAACAACACACTAAGAATTCCCTTTCAGAATGCCTACTTAGTGCAATGAGTAGATTGTGTCCCATACCACCACCTACCCTAAGTAGTACACTCTTTTTGAAGACTTGGCACCATACTCCCCTTTCAGAAGGTCCTACCTAGTGCAATTGATATATAGCATCACATACCACCACCTATTCTAAGTAGTACGTTCTTTTAGAAGACTTAGTTCATTCAATTCAAATAAGACTCACAAAGACTCCCCTTTCGGAATGCCTACCTTGTGTAATGGATAAGTAGCATCCAATTCCACTACCTACCCTAAGTAAGACATTTATTTAGAAGACTTAGCACATTCATTAATTTTGTGGGAGGTTAGCTTAACCGACATACACCATGAGAGCTAGACATTGAATCCTAACATTAAACCCTATAATATAAGGGATCCTCACTTGCCTAGAGTAAGTTCATTCTTTTTAGCTTTTACATGGCTTTCATTATAGCTATAACTATGCGGGCACATAGTTAAGGGATACGAAGATTGCTACTAAGTAACTCATTCTCTACTAGAAAGGAGTACTCATCTCAAAAGGTACATTGGAAGACAACATCTCAACTCACGAACTGTAACCACTTCTTCTTCATATCCTCTTGGTGATAGACATAACCCCCACAGATTTTAAACATTATATACTATAGGTTAAGGATAACTAGTGAACACCACATCTGAACTCATGAAAGGCATTCATCCTATGACTTATCTTAGAAAGCTCTTAGGACGTAGTGAGGTTTTAACTAAACGCTTCATCTCAACTCACGAAGAGTGTCAACCTCAAAACTCCTGTATTCGCTAAACTTAGATTCATAAATTCATTCATGTGTGTGTGTGTGTACTTTTGATCATCTCTTGCATATAAGCATCATTTCATTCACATTTGCTTCTATACATGCTTTAGATCTACATTCATCAATTCACACACTTTAAATTCATACAAAATCGTATACTTCACTTAAGCATAATCTAAGCCAAACATGCAATTCAACTTCAAAAAACACAAGACAAGAGTTATCTTCAATATCACTTCGTTTTATATATTTGTCCTTCAAAGCCACACTCACACTACATACTAAGTAATAACAAGTTTATCAAATATAAATTGCCACCAAGAAGGTGGACCATACCACTCAAGAGCAATTTATCATAAGAATTACACAAGATAAGCAATTCACAATCCTAACAAGCCATCATCACCTATAATCATTTTATAAATATTTTATAATAATAAGTCCCTTAGGTAAGTAGCTAAATCATAATAACTACACAAGAAAAACTAAATTTCATACCCTACACATACATCCTCATTTAACCTATTTCTTAAGCTAGAAGGTTGAAATATGCATAAACATGAGTTCATTAGGGTTTTGATCGTAAAATCATCAAAAAAATTATAGAATAAACACTTTTTCAAGAACACTTACTCTTAACATTAAAGATAGAAGGAAATAGAATTTAAAAACCCTTTTTGAAATCTTTTGGAAATGACCCCTTGAATGGAAGAGGGTTCAAGGATGGATACCATACCTCAATCAGAAGACAACCCACTAATTATTTGTGAAGAAACACGTCCAACCCAGCCCTTCTTGACCTTCTTCAATCTTAGCTCCAATGCTGCCTTCGAGAGATTTTTGTTTAGAGATGGAGTTTGAGTATTTGAGTTCGGGGTCATGTCTATGTAAAACTAATATAATATAACTTTCAAACGCTAAAAATATAATCCAAGCTACTGGGCGTTGTTTCATCGACGACCCATTCTGCCGGGGTGTCGATCGTTTCAGAGACTGCTTCATGGGGGTCTAGTCTCCAAATAAGTTTGGGAATACACCCCCAATCGACGGGTAATCGTTGAGTCTAGGCCAGTAGACTACCCTCCGTCGATGAAGCAGTGGTTTGGCAACTTGTTGCTAAGTCTTGGATCCTCTTCTAGGGCCCCTCGTGGGTTCTATATGGAGTTGTACCCGCATTTTAAACCCCTAAAATAATTTGTCTAGGTATTATCAACATCCACATCAATTTCGATTAAAACAAACACGTAAAACTCACTCAAACACGTAAAGACACACAAGTACTTTCTAAACCATATCTTCCGAACATCATGGACGTTCTTGGACATTTGACCTCTAGACTTAATAAAAATTCACACACTTCCTATGAACACTAATGTAACTTTAAAACAAAATTAACTCAAAAAATACTCACGAGGCTCTAGTTCACCTTACTTCATTTTAGGGCCTTACAATAAGTTGTGGAAGACTCCTCAAAATAAGTTTCTTAGAACTTCCGAAAGAATTTCTCAAAACCTAACACTCAACTCTACCTCAAATTTGAATTATGAATTCAAGGCTAGGATCATGTTAGGACTGCTTTAAGATGTTTAGAAGTAACTTAGATGAGTTAGAATCGACATGGAGTGCAGGTACACTTTAAACGAACTCAAACAGAGCTACCGAAGGCAAACTAGAAAGGGTAGATGACCCTGGGGCTATGGGTGGTGTGGAGATCTAACCCTTGACAGAAAGATATACCTTTTGGGTGCTCTGTCAGGCACGCCACAATAGGGCCCCAACCAAGAAATTTTGTCGAGCACTTTTTCTTATTTTCTCACCCTAAATCGCCTAAATTCAAACAGTTTCTTCCCCAATCACTTGGATTCGATTACTTAACGTAATTAGACTCGAATATACCAGAAAAAAAACTAAAATTACTCATTTTCATCTAATGAAATCATAAAAACTCCAACACAACAGGATTTGGAACGAACTTCAAAAACACCTTTCAATAACTCATCAAGAACTCTAATTCTTAAACTTTAAGCAAGAAATTTCACCGAAAAAATACATGATCGGCGTATGGGTAAACTAACCCAACACTATGGAAGTAAAATACCTTTTAGGGATTAGACCCATGGCAAAAATTCACAGCTAAACTCAATAACATTGATGAACGCCTTCATCCTTTCATGTTTTCTACTCTTTTTGTTTCTTTCCTCTTCTTGAACTCTCAACTAAAAGCCTATGTGTATTTTAGGATTATGAAACTGAAGTTAATAGGATTATAAATTAAAATATGACTTAAAATGAGTTACATCAGTGTTCGTGAAAATTGTCGTCCATCCGTTCCTCAAAACAATGGAAACAAAGTTAAACAACCTGATGTCTCTGTTAATGATAAGTTGAATGTTCCCAAAATTAGATAAATTTATCGAAGATGTAAATGGATTTCCAATGGCGGACATATTATAAATGAAGCTAAATTGCCCACTATATCTATGAGCATATTTAGAAACCAAAATAAGTTAAGGAGAATCTCAAACTTTTTGATAATCAATATACTAAGCTTTTGCTAGAAAAGAAAGCAGAAAAAAAATGACACATCAATATAGAGTCCGCAATGATTTTTAGAAAAGAGGGAAAGTGGGTAAATTCTTAGTAGGCCTTTGGACATGTTCTTGTACTTGAAATTGATGATTAACTTCGGTTCAAGGTAGAACTTTCTATGGTCGGACTACATCATGAAAATTTTAGGGGTATCAGTTATGTGCATATTTAGTGGGGGAATCCTATTGCGAGAATGGAAGATTAGAAGCCTGAAATGGATTATCTTTCCTTGAAGAAATCAATGGATTTGGGATATTCAATGAGGGTTATTCATGTGTTACATGAGGAGAGCACCCCCTAGAAGTAACATGGCGTACTTGACCTCTCGGATGTCTTATACAAGGCCATAGTTATCATTCATCGCATTGTCATGGTAAATTTGGCGGAAAACTTAAAACTTTTCATAGCAAATCATATGCTAGAAACATCACTTCATATATATAATATCATCATACATAGATAAAGACTCTAGTCTCTTTTTTTCATACTCGACCTGACATCATAAGAGTACATTAGGTACATGGCCCTTATAAAATTATATATAAGTAAATATATACATAACTTTACTGTAAAGACATGACTTAGGACTCCTTGAATCTAAGGATTCCTTTCGTTGAGCCTTGGAATCATCTATCAAGCTCTTAACCATTAAAGACATCCGTTAATTATCCATCACCTACACTTTGTATAAAGAGTAGAGAAGAGTAGAGTTAGTACAATAATGCACTAAGTATGACAACCATGCAAAAACATGCATTGAAAATGGACATTTTCTTGTGATCATACATCATGCCTTTTTGTGTAAATCTTCATAAAACCCGTGTACAATAGCATTTATATCATTCACATACTTTATATAGACATATTCAAAGTCCAAACATCATATAAAATCACATATAGAATTTAAGGCACATTCGAGGTCACTTTATATGAGCTCTTTCCACATTGCAGTAAGCTTTTCCCTAAACAGTGAACTTCTTTCCTTTAACTCATTAAAATCCAAAGTAACCATTTGGTAATACATGGTGCGATGCATCACCTTAAGTACTCAAGGAAAACCATACATACAATCTACATAACCCAGCACATACCATCAGAGAAGCATAATACTATCATGGACATATTTAAGTTAAACCATAAAAACCTTACAGAAACCTTTTAGTCATTATACAAATATAATTGTTTTACTTCACGTACAACCTTATTAGACCTTCCTTGCAATCTCAATCTATGTCCACTAGTGCAAGGAACATGTGAGGCCTCATAACCTCACACATACTTAGTGAACCTATCATAAGATCACAAGTCTTAACATCCAATTCATACATCAACGTAGTAAGTGAAGAAAACTTCATTGATGTCAAGAAAGACCTTCACCACATAGTTATTAAGACCCATATTAAGCATGTACATCAAGACTCCATCATATAGACTCATACCATGCATTTCATCACAATAAGTACACAAATACTACAAAGTCATGCATAAGGAGCATATACATAGGGGCATGCATTAGGACATCTTCCTAGGATTTCCCTCAATATCCACTTGTGCAATGTATAGGTGAAGTCTCATACCCCCACCTACACTAAGCAACTACCCTTAGTTTATCCTTGTTAGGGTCCTTACTTTACTTACATTATCCATTTTACTTTGGGAAAACTATAGCTTTAACTGACACTAAGACCATGGGTGCTACATGGAATTTGGTGTTGTAGAGGCTTACACCAAGGGAAGGTGATATTACCTAGCCAAGGTAGGACATTAACACATGCTAGCATCTTAGTTGATATCACATTGCTAGATCTTATGTGGTAAACATAGTTTATGGAAATTGGAGACCATCATGGAAACATCCCTCTATGCCCTTGGGCTATGACGCTTTTAAACTCATGAGTTTTGTGGTAGACCTTCCTTCCAACATTGGGAAGGGACACAAACTCATATACATGTTCACTCGGTGCTAAGCGAAGTTCCCTTTTTATTAAAATCTTTTATTAACTTTAATTCATAAAATTTGGGCTTAGGAGATTAACTCCTCATATGCTTAGCTCATAGGTCATATATGAGAGTTCATCAACCGAAATCATGTGAGAAATCCTTTCACATGGACATAGCATATGTAAAACACCATCTACTTTAGGGTACCCTTGAATACACCTTTCAAGTGCCCCTATATTTACTAGATCTTCATACATGTGTGTGTATACTTGTATGTGAGCAAACCTTTCCCATAACTAATAATTTCCGCACATGTTTATACGTCATTTCATATATATATATATAAGTTTCCAAATAAAACAAGATAAGTTAAATATAAAATTAGAAAAAATAGTAAAAGGGAAGGCTAAATTAGGTATGCAATTAATTTTTATTCAAATTTGATATCCTTAAATTAATAAATTTCCAAGTCAAACTAGATATAATGAACGTGAAGACCAAATTAGTTATGCAATTGATTTTATTCAAATTGATTTTCCATAAATAAATAAAATTTTCATATCTAACAAGGTAAGTTGATTAAAAAAAATGAAGATAAAATAAGATTTGCAATTATATTGACTATTATTAAAATTGTATTATTTACATCAACAAGTTTTCACATCAAACAAAGTAATTCACATACAAATGTACCTTTTCCTAATTAATATATCTTTTAATATACATTAATTTTGATAAAATATTAGTTGTAATGATTTTTATTTAATTATTTTCCTTTAAAACCCTTTAACTAATATATAAGTGATAAAAACAATTTTGTTTTCTTTTTAATCTCTTTTTATCAATTAAAATAGAGTCGCATTTTATATTTTCTTAACTAATATATGTCTAATATATAATATCATATTAATTGCATCATTGTTTCTCATTTATAGAATTATTAAAATATACTGCTAAAATCGAAAATACATTTATTTGTTAATCATTAGTGCAATTTACTAATATATTCCTTAATTTTGAAGTTAATATGAAAAATAATTGGCAATAAATTCATTGATATATTTTAAATACATTTGGTAATGTGGCGAATTTTAATAAACTATATCGTTTTATGCATTAATCATTATAATTGTTGTATCCTAACTATAAAATCAATAATAAACAAGTGTTTATTATCCTTCCATTACAAATATATTAAGAAATATTTTTTCTTTTTAATTAGGATTTTTTTTGTTATCTAAATAAAAATAAATTATGGATTACATAAATATAAAATAAACAATGTGTTACAATAATTTTATTTGGAAAAAGAATGTATTAGAAAAAGGACATTTCATTACCAAAAATAACAATAGGACATTTCAGGAACAAGCATTTTGACAATTTTCCATATAATTTATCATAGTCAGGTAATTTAATGAAGTAAAATACATATACACATTTGTTCACTTTTAATTATTCATTATTTTAAAAATATTTTTTTACTTTTACATGTTATTTTTGACATACGAAGAAAACCAATTATTTTTTCAGTATCTTATCGTTGTTATTAATTGCTTATTTCTCAAATAATTTTGAAGACATAATGTGACATGTAAAAATGAACCTAGACAATATCTATATCTATCTGTAATATTTTAAAGCATAAATATCCTTAAAAGTGCCAAATAAGTCATAATTTGTTTGTTTTATATATATATTTATCATTAATTAATGTTGTATACGTGCAAACCAAGTCTCACTTAACTAGTTCTTGAAAATAATGAAAGAACTTTAGAAATGTTGATTAAATCTTTGTCTTTCATTAAACGGCTATACAATAGACAACTATTATTTACTATTTTCCTTAAATATCTTTCATTTAATTGTAATCTTGATATTTAAAAGTTTGAAATTGATTGAAGTTATATGAAATTATTATTTATTAGATAATTATAACATGCATTTTAACATAAATTTTGCTTCACATATATTTTACTATATCGATCTATGACCTTTACCATTCAACTGATTTACATACCTTCATATATAGAAATTTTTTCAGATAAAATAGCACATATACAAGAAAACAAGATCTATACAGAAATAGATCTACTACATTTAATGATTTAATATGTACCTATGCAATAAAAATTCTAAATAATTTCTCTATGTCGGAACTTTACTGAGAAAATTACACAAATTAAATACATTTCATTTTTTATAATTTTGATTGATTAATAAAATATTGATTAGAATCAGGTTGCTTGAATAAATAGGAAAATAAAGTGAAATTATAAAGATTAAAGACAAAAATTGAATGCTATGTGAATATTAGAGGCAAGGATGTATAAAAAGCTGGTTAAGAATATGCTGTTAATGAAGACGATGTACGGGCTAATGATCAAGATGGAACAGAGATGTACCTTAAGTTCCTTCAGAATTTGTAGTCAATTCTATTTCTGGGAAGATTCAAAATGTAGTTTTGACCAATCTCATCATAGAAAAGTAATACATATGAATGAGAAGATATTTTGACCTTGTTCATTACCTGTTCAAGCTACAACGAAGTAAGAGTACATTCGATGACTATTGAGATCCGGGAAAAGCATTCTTCACTGTTTTGATTAAGGAGTTGGCAGTTAGGAACTTTCACTTCCTAAAATCTCAATAATAATCATTAGTTAATAAAGAACCTCACCTTGATAGGTCACACGACATAACTAAAATAGACTATAGGTAGAAATCATGGCATGTAGTGCCATTCCTATGCACGGTCTACATGTTATAGCTTACCTTGGAAAAGACTTAAGTATTCCATCATGTTATTTTATGATTTAGCTTGGTCATTGCATTTCATAAAAAGTCCTTTTAGAATGGTTTCATAAATCATATGCATTGCTATCGTACATGGTACATTCAATGTATTAACAAATACTTTTTCCTAAATTGTTTTATTTATGAAGGGTTCGATGCTCCTACCCACCATACTAGTGCCTAGTGATCTCATAGAGACATTGAAGATTGGTGATTTCTCATATTTTGAGGACAAAGACTATTTTATTACTTTCATGTGTTTCCATATAAGATTTTGTATCTCTTGTATGGGTCACATCCCAATGAGTTCCTCATGATTTAACTTTTGTCTTTGGAACTTATATTAGACTTTTACTATTACACTCTTTTAGATGAAAAAGATCATTTAAAGTAACACCTCATACTAAAAAGTTAGAAATGGTAGGTTTTTTAATGATTGGGTGCAAAAACAGACGGAGGTTGCCGACGGTTTGTCGTCTAACACACACGGACTATAGGTGTGTATTTTGATTTGACACTCAAGTTTTCTTCAAAATGTCAAGTGTCACGATCCAAACCGATTCGTGAGTGGAACCCATACTTAACATCCTAGGTGGGAGAAATAACAAATTTAACTCTAACTTACAAAATACAAGCAAAATACAGAAGCTCAAAATCTTACAAATTTTCCAAAACTTGAAAGTCATCATATCAAGGACATCTCTCCAAATACTAAGTCAAAGAATACCATATACATTAAAATAAAATAATAAAATAGTACATGTCCTAAAATATAGGACATCATGTCATGACCGAGAAAATCCAGCACGAGCTTGAATGAATAGCTCACCTTGGGACCTGATATGTTGGAGACTCACTAGAGCCGGGGGCAAGTCAAAGTCGTTGTACACTCGATGCACTCTATAAATGGAAAACAAAGAAAAACACAAGTAGGGCTCAATATGGGGCAACATGTACTGCGTAGGTATCATCGCCCAACAAAAAATACAAACTAATAGATAATGAATAATAGTATGAGCTCAACTATAACACTTAACAGGTGATAAGAAACAAATAACATGAACTAGTGTCAACAAACTAAAATAAGTATGTAATAAGTCAACAATATCAAGATCATCCATGAGGACTCATGCCTCCAACTAAAACATTTGGGGAATTGAGTTCTTTGAGATTGGGTACATTCTGTTAATTCAATATGTTTCTCCATTAATACTATTGTGCCAGAACATGATACTGCGATCAAAATATATCGTGTCAGAACAAGACACTCCGATCCAAGAATATCGTGTCAGAACGTGACACTCCGATCCAAGATTACCATGTCGGAACGTGACACTCCGATCCAAGACTACCGTGTTAGAATATGACACTCCGATTCAATTATACCGTGTCGAAATGTGTCACTCTCGTCCAATAATACAATTAATTTATTAGTTATTATCTACACTTTAAATTTATTGATAATATTTAATCAAGCCTTCTTTATTCAGGGCATCACTTTGATAAAGAAGGTTTAAAAATATAAATTCCACGGTCTGAGTACTTCAGACCAATCACAAAATACAAACAAAGCCATGCAACCACACAATAAGGTATATACAGAACTTCACAATATCATTCAATGCATATTAATCACTATTAAGAGTTTACTATCAAATATCATAAACCATAACCTACCACCACTAAAGAACAGAAGTCAAGCAAACAACTTCTGCAATACATTTCCTTTCATCCATGCCTCTGAACCTTTCCAATCTATCAAGTATATTTGCATAGTTTGTTTGTTAACATGTCTATAGACACCGATGTTATTATATGTCTATCTTAGACAGAAAAATTCACCCGATTCTATTATCAATTTTCTTAAGTTCAAGACTAAAGGTAAAACATCGTATTTAAAATATTCACACCCGTAACCTAGCTATTACACTCGTAACCTAGCTATTACAAGGATTAAACATCGTATTTAAAATATTCAAGTTCATACCAAGTGTTTTCCACCAAGTAATTATCATTATCAAACTTAGTATATCTTCTTCGAGCGTTCTAGAAATAGAACTAGTTTTTAAAGGAATACTTGACCTTCATTTTGAATTTGAGAGAATGATTTATAGGAAATTTTGAGTACAAATTACATATATTGGACTTCTAAATAAGGTCAAACTACATATTATTATGATAGAGGAATTAGAAAAGACCCAAAAAGTACCTAAGAAAATAATTGTCAAGCTCCCCCACAACCATGACTAAAAATATTTCGATAAACTGACAGACCATCGTGGTCGGGCATCGACGCGTTTAAAGGCCAATAATTTTATACTCAAATCATAAGACTCACCCACAAGTCATGTTCCCACTGAAAGTTTGTGGGTCTCGACCGTGGGTCTCTCTTTTCGATCATGAATTTTCTCTTAGTCAAGGATTCACTTGCAGAACCTATTTACGACTCATGCGGTGAATGAAGAACTTTACCCACAAACCATCGAAAAATACATAAACTTTATTTAACTACCCATTTGATCATTTTGAATACTAGAGCTTTTAATTTCATAAAAGACTTTCCGCGAAATTCTAAATGAGTATTTTATATTATTCATAACTATATTAATAAATTAGTGGGATAAATTTAATAATTCATATTTGATGGTTAGAGAAGATAACATTAAAACTAAAAGTGAGTTACTTTTAACACTTTTATAATTGGTTATACAATAATTAAAGAAAAGAACTAATTAGGAAATGAAAGAAGAAGAGAAAAATTGGCGAGAGACATTGAACGAAGGAAATTGACAGTGCTTCAGGTGATTTTTTTACTTTGATTATTATAAGTATACTATGTGCACGTAAAGGAAGAGAATCAAGCGGCGAGAAAAATTGAAATTGGTATACATATATTTTGTTGCGTTCAAGACTTGGTAGGTGTAGAAATTAGTAACCATGATTTAATTATTGAGCAATGATTGTCCCTAATCATTGGACCATGCATAATGAGGATCATTAATTGGCGGAAAACACTTGGTATGAACTGAAATATTTTAAATAGGATGATTCATCCTTGTAATAGCTAAGTTACTGGTATACTAAGTTTTTAGTCAACGTTAGTTAATTTACTTAGTTATCATATTATGAACTATCTTTGATATATTGAGATAGGTAATTAAGTATTAGGTATCGTATTATTTAAATTTAATTAAATTTATATTAATTGAAGGGATTAAGATTTACCCTTACGCCTAAACTTTAGCAAATTGATATTATAATTGGGTGAATTTTGGGTCTAGGATAGATATGTAGTAACAGGGGTGTCTATAGACGCGTCAACTTACAAATTATGCATATATACTTGATGGATTGGAAAGGTTCAGAGGCATACATGAAAGGAAAAGCATTGAGAAGTAGCTATCTTGACTTTGGTTCTTCGGTGGAGGTAGATTATGATTTATGCTATTTGATAGTAAACTCTAAATAGTGATTGATATGCATTGGATGATATTGTGAAATTTTCTATGTACTTGACTGTGTGGTTGTGTTGCTTGTTTTTTTGTTGCGATTGGTTTGAAATTCTTGGACCGTGGAATTTATATTCTTGAACCCTATTTATCGAAGTAATGCCTTTAATAAATAAGGCTTGATGAAATATTATCAATGAATTGAATGTTCTGATAATAAATGATAAATTAATGGTATTATTGGGTCGGAGTGTCATGTTCCGACACGGTCTAATTGGATTGCAGTATCACGTTCCGACACGGTATTCTTGGATCAGAGTGTTACATTCCGACACGGTTTTCTTGATACGGAGTGTCACGTTCCGACACGGTATTCTTGGATTTGAGTGTCATGTTTCGACACGGTATTATTGGATTGGAGTATCACTTTTTAACACGATATAATTGTATCGGAGTGTCATATTCCGACAAAATAGTATTAAAGGAAAAATATATTGAATTAACGGAATATAGTTAATCTCAAGAACTCAATTCCCCAAATTCTTTAGTTGGAGGAATGAATCCTCATGGATGATCATGATATTGTTGACTTATTACATACTTACATTAGTGTTGTTGACACTAGTTCATGTTGTTTGTTTCTTATCACATGTTAAGTGCTATATTTGAGTTCATACTATTATTCATTGTATATTAGTTCCTATTTTGGGTTGGCCGATGATACCTACTCATTTTATGTTGCCCCCCACTCAGCTCTACTTGTGTTTTTCTTTGTTTTCAGTTTATAGAGTGCATCTAGTGTACCAACAACTTTGACATGACCTCAGCTCTAGTTAGTCTCCAGCATATCAGGTTCCACGATGAGCTATTCATTCAATCTCGTGTTGGATTCTCTCGGTCATTATATGATGTCCTGTGTTTTCAAACACATACCATTCTATTTTGTTATTTTGGTTTATGTGCTATTCTTAGACTTTGTATTTGGAGATAAGATGTCCTATATATGATGCTATTACAAGGATGAAAGATCTTATTTAATGTTAGCTTTTTTAACCACCAACTAAATTAATTATTAAAATTATCCGACAAGTTTAATAATATATTTATGAATAGTCCAAAATACTCATTTAGAATCTATCAGAAAGTTTATTATGAAATAAAAAGCTTTAATACTCAAGATGATCAAATGGTTCATTGCCTTAGATACCAATTTACCGATCGTTCGTCCTCAAATTAATAGGTTGCAAATTGACTTAACCTATGGATAATTTCACAGAATTCATCATGGGTGGCCTCTCCTTAAGGTTGCACTTCTAGTGACTTAGGTAATCTTTGTTCTTAGACATTTCTATTAGCGGGGGTGATCTTTGAAAACTCTTCATGGAGGCATGATTCTCTGAAAAATGTACAAGCACGAATTAGAAGGTAACATGTTAGATCAAACTCTAACACACAAAATGAGTTTGAAGAAAGTGAAGGAATTCCTAAATGTTCCAACCTCTTAATTATAGCTTCACACCGATAACTAGGACTCTATAGAAACAGCTTCATAGACTCCTTATGACTCTTGAACTCTGTGCTCTGATACAAAATTTGTTACGCTCCGAACCTACACCCTTAACGTAAAGGCACTCGGAGATCATTGCTCACCCTATGCGAACACTTGTACTGAATCACTTACTCAGCGGAAGAATTAAAGCATTGATAAAATATTTCAAGTACTAAACAACTTAACAACCTCAAAATGAATTCATAATGTTTTTTTAAAAAAAAATTTCATTTAAGCCAGACTGGCAACTCAAATCTGAACATACGCCACAAACAAAATAATGACGAATGGACCAACATCTAAGTGATTATATATGAAGTTTCTAATAACAAATATGGATGTAATAAAAATCCCACAACATCTTAATGAACTGAAATTAAAACTGGAAACAATAAAATGGTTCCTCTTGAAATACAAGGAGGCTAACCAACTAACTCTGGGTGCTCAACTAGATCAACAGTGCGCTGGAATGACGATCCTATTTACTTGTGTCTGCATCATAAAATGATGCCGGCCAACTGGCATCAATAAATAGAATGTACGAGTATGTAAGTTGAAATACAGAAATACAACATTGTCTTGAAGGAGATTCTGGAATAAACACTTACCTTTGCTCTTCTCAACTCATGAATACTTAACTGAACTAACATTATTATAAAATAGTTTTAAAACATGATTAATATAAAGAAAAGTTTTTTAAAACATTATTTTGAAACCTTTGTATGCAAATATACAAATAACTCTAATATGTATGTAAAAATACAAAATACACCCATGCCAATTCATAATCATAATAAATGACATACAATGCTTCCTCTCAAATTCAAAATGTGTAATGCATGAGTGAAGTCCCTACCTCCATTCAGACAAACTAGAACCTTTTGAGCAAACTATGCAATTCATGTTGTGGGAGTTTCTCTAACTGACAACCATTACTCAAAAGCTATAGTTATGCTACATCGTTATTAGGCCCACGTTACCTAGTCATCCTAAACCTTGCAGGAGTGTAGGACTTGCTTAACTTAGTGGATTTACTAGCTTAGCTTAACTGATCATCTAAAAAGTATTATCATTTAAAGCCCTTGATGACAACACACTTTATGGAGACTTGAGTAAATATGAAATCGCATCTCCATATCGGTTCTTAATACTACTCTAAAAATATATACTTAACTCATATGTTTTAAAAATAACTTCTTTCTTTTGGTTGACATAATTACTTAACACTTAGCTTAAAAATTCTCTTGGAATTGATGTTCCCTTTTCTTACTCAAAACTCTTTCAGGAAATCTAAGTGTTGCTCTAATTTTAAATGTGAAAAAATTTATAAATTCTTTAGGAATACTTAGTTCTCTTTTGATTTTTAGAAATGAACTATACTCTTTTCCCTTCGCCTTACTTGAAACTTATAGCCTCAAAACAAAGAACATTTGTAAAAGACCTGTGGAAAACTTTGATTAAGTTCACTTCATTTTATTCTTAACATTACTTGACTTGCTCTTAACTTTACTTTACTTGACTCTTAACATTACTTGAATTGACTCTTAACATTCCATGATTTGAGTTATGGATTCAAGGAATTATGATTTGTGATAGGAAAGGTCTCTTGATGTTGAAGAATGATTTCGAATAGCTAAATTTGAGAAAAGTTACGAAACCACTATCTTGCAACAAGTCGGCAATGGGGAAATGTTCCTCATTAGTTATCATTAAAACTTTATTTTCGGATAGATGAGTCCACGTCGTAGATGAAGATTTGTTCACATAGGGAACAAGTTTATTCCGCGACGCAGACTTGGTAATTGTTCCTTGTTCGAATTTTATTTTCTTCGTTTCTAGCCCAAATTCGACTAAAAATGAATATTTCCCTCGAATTCATTTTAGATCCTGATACCCAACAGATATACTCAAGAAAATAACTCCAAAAACCTCTGAATTTCAACAGAAAGTTCATATAAACTCCATAATTCAACCCAAATCAAGAACAACATTAAAATTCAAGAATGCATGTCAATAAAATAAACTTTCAAAAGTCTTGTAGGATGAATTGTGTTGAACTAAACATGTTTGGTGTGTTGGTGAATGAAGCCATATGCTATGAGAGATTCACATACCTTGTAATATCAAAATGTTGAAGAAATCCGCAATAAAAAACAATCATTTATGGCGAATCTTACTTTTCCACTTCTCCTTTCTCTTGCGTTCTTTCTTCAAAAACGCTAATTCTATTTTTCAAAAGCGTAAACTGAACTAACTCAGCTTTGACCTGAATTAAATCAATAAAAATTAATATAATTAATTGGTTAAGGAAAAGACCAAATTTCCCTTTAACTTCCCTACTAAATTTAAAGATTTTTACAATTCTTTCAAAAAATAACTATTTCCAATTTCTAAACATCCTTCGAGTTTCTTTTTAGTTGGAAGATGTTACATTTATAGTTCCAAAGTTACACACAACTCTCAAACTAAAAAAATGAACACTAGCATGACTCCACCTATAAGTTTTCCCTTTATTTCCAACCAAATCTTGTTTCAGCTCACTAAAGATCAAAAATTTCTTTTTAAGGCTAATAATGGGGCTGAGTGTAAAGATATGATCATTTAGGCTCAACGGAAGCTATCTTTATGAAATGTTGTATGAACAACACTTCCTTTCCTTTTTTACCATATTTTCACTTATGTTCAAAAGTCACCCCATTATTCTCTTTCCATATAATGTCGGCAATCCCATTTCTCTTGTACAACTTTATTTTTAAACTTTCATGACCCGAGAGCACCCCTAGTCGTAACCGGCGTCTTCATCCTCAAAGAGGTCTTAGAGACCTTAGCATTCATAAGTGCATCTTAGATAGAATAAAATAGTCTTAGTTAGAATTAATCTTCTTACATTCATTCATTCTTTTTAACATTCGGGAAACTTTTCCATAACCGACATAGACCATGTGAGCTACATGGAAATCACTATCATCCCCTCACACCGTAAAGAGAGTTTCCTACCAGAAAAGGTAAAACATATACATTCATATAACATCTAAGTGGATCCCCTAGCTAAGGTTTCCTATGGGGGAACATATTTAAGGAACGAGGAGGTTGTTACTAGAAACCCTCGTTATGCTATTTAGCGGTACTTTCCACCTCATAAGAACATCAGGTGAGCCCTTCCTCCTTTTTAAAGGAACACCTCTCATTGTCAAGTTCACTCGGTGGTAAGCTAAATTCCCTTTAAATGTCTTTATGTCTTTCTTAACATCAATTCACAGTTTAGGTCTCATATAACATGTTAATGCCTCATAGTTTTTAAGATGATAAAGTTCTCTAATCACAAACCCAACATCGTTTGAGATCATTACTTCATAACATTGTCACACGATGTACATGAGAATTACATTCAATCCCTTATAATAGCACACATATCATAATATGACAACCATCATATTAATTTCATTATCAAACTCACAACCATCATATTCATAACATGATCATACATTCATAATCCTCATCATTGATATGTGAAGTAATCAACACTACCAAAGATAAGTCAACAATAGTACAATAGCATATTCATGACCTTGAAGGTCTTACCAATGGCCTCCAAGATACCATTTCAAGACATTATCCCAACTACATGATATTTACACATGAAATCAATTATCGTCATCATACAATAGTCAATTATACAATAAAATACGCAATTGCATCATCTCCAATCATTAATTAACATAATTCAAGAGTTAGGGTTAATAGAAGAGGACATTCATGGACCTATAAGGATTTAGGTCAAAAACCTAACAATGCATAATATAAGGTAAATCATGAATTAATTAACAAAATTAACACCGATATAACAATTGACATATGCACCATCTTCAAAAAATTCACCAATTAAAATCAAGGATTTATGAAATTGGGACAGGACATGGGTCCAAGGTAATTTTACGTGAAGAACACAATTAACCATCATTATACACTCAAACAACCACAGGAATTCATAATTCATAAGAATTGATTCTTAATTTCGTTTTTCAAAGAATATCCATATGTGGAGAATACCCTAGATCTTGGTATGTTTGAAAACATCTTTGAAGAGACCTCTTTGTGAAAGGAATCTCAAGAGTGAAAGAATCATACCTTAATGAAGACTTAGCAACGAAATTGAGTTGAAAACTTGCAAAATTGATATTCTTTTTAAATCTTCAATGTCCTCCAATGGAGGTTTGGTTAGAGAGAGACTTTAGAGAGAAGTGAGAGAAATTGGTTTTTTAATTTGGATTGTTATTGTGTGCGAATGGGTGTAAAATGACTTAAATTCAATATATAATAAGCCCCTAAATACCCAAAACACCCATCACTTAGTTGGACATTTAAAATAAAAATCCAACTTGACATTAATTTTGAACGCCGTCTAGTCTTCACGGCCATATTCACGAGCCGTGAAGGTCACCGTGAGTAATGGTGTGGCTCATGAAGGGTGAGGTATTATATCCCTCAAACGTGCCACTATCCTAATTTTCTAAGTGAAGACCACTACCAAGTCCCCGTTCCCGTTAAGAGCACCACGAGTCGTTAAGGTGCTCATGGTTTGCTTTAACATCCCAAGACCACACCTTTGAAGTTAGGTACAACCACAGATTGTAACCGGCGTACTCGACTTCTCGGAAGTCTTATACAAGACCTTTCATATAATTCATCGCATACACGCAGTGAAAAGTAGTGCGGAATTAAAATTTTTCAAAAAACATAATATAGTCTTCAGAATAACTTTCATATAAAAGTAATACTTAATACTATGTCTCAATCTCCACATCTTAAGACACAAGAATACTTGGGACAGAGACCATACATCAAAATAGGAATATAGATTACTTACTCTATTACAATACTTTGAATGAAAACATAAAAGACATATATGCCCTCGAGTCAAGTGAGGATATACATAAACTTATCTTGAATGATCTTCTAAGTCCAAGTCTTCACTTCTCAAAGCTCCTAACCTACCAAGAACTATATAGATAAATAAAAGCATGGAGTTACTACAACCACATGTACTAAGTATGGCTTTATGCATAAAAATAATGAAAATGGACATTTATTGGAAATATGCATCTTTTCATTTAAAAATCATTAGAATAACATTTAGAAACTTGGAAACAAATAAAATAACATTCAAACAAAAAATCATATTGTAGAGATCACTTTACAGTGAACTCATTCACTGTTACAGTGAATAATTACACTGTACAGGTGAGATGATTACTTATTCACTTAAGACACCCTTTAGCATGTAATCTTCTCACTTAAAGTTATTAGAAGATTCACTTAAGTCACAAAGAGAGACTGCCCATACACTCTCTACATGTTCCTAAACGACCCTTAGGATTACCTATAATGAGTCACATACACACATTAGAAAGTATCATGAATATCAAGGTAAGTTTTTTCTACCAAAGGTGAACTCTAAGTCTCACTTGAGTGAGTTGTGAAGCGACCACCCATACAATCCCTTACACACACTTAAGAGATCCTATAGACTCTCTAAGATGGAATCATGCTCACATAATACATTAACACATAGGTGATATGACATTCTCCTGCCAAAGGTTATCAAAAGACCTACTTAAGTAAATCAAAAAGATAATGTCCATAGTGACCTCTGCAATATTACAAAAATAGTCCTTAAGACTACCTAAGGCTTAGATCATGTCCACAAAATAACCCAAATTCCCTAACTAGAGTCATCCTCATGACTTCCAAAGATAAGAAATGAAGAGATCATCCCTTATGCCCTTTTCACACTTTAGATAAGGAATCCTTAAGTCACTTTAGATTAGGTACTCATTTATTTACATACTACTCCACATAAGTCATTAGTTCATTAAGACTCATACATCACATAAAGAAAATTCAAGTAATGGTCTTGGAAAACGCCTAAGGACTCTAACTAACACCTTCCAAACATATTGTGCAATGTCTAAATTGCGTCCCATACAACCACCTAAACACTAGAGCAACTCTAGTGCTAGTTAGTATCCCACCTGATGAGAATTAGCAATAACCGACATAGACCATGATAGCAATTCATGGAATCAGGAGTTCTATCCTACTCCGATGAGGTTGTTCTACTTGCCAATGGTAGAACTTGGACACATTCCATGCAGGCACATGGTTAAGGAATATGAAGGGATTCTTTGTATTCTAGTCTCATACTTAACTACAGCTACTTCCCTTACCATTCTCACTCGGTTCTAGCCTTCTTTCTCATAGAGTAATTCATACATTAGGTTCACATAAAAGGGTTCCATAACAAGTTCATAACCCAATCAGATTTACCCTACCAAGGAAGGTCCACTTGGGCTACCTCATAATGGCGACAAGAAACTCATAATCACTCTACCAAGTGTTAATATGATTCCGTTCAAGCCAACTAACCTTAAGTCCATCATTCCTATTATTTGAAGGATACCATTACGGCTTACGCTTCAACAATCTTAACCTTAACCTTAAGTAAAGGTTTTCACATAATGCAAGTAATTCTAGAAACACCTAGAAACAGCCTAACATCTTCAAGTCATCCCATTTATCGTCATAACATCATTAATGTACTCCACATCGACTCACAAAGCCAAGTAGGAATAAACAGGACTTAACCCTAACACTATACTCGTAATGTTAAAGTCATACTCTAACATGACACTTAAGGCAACATAAGTAGAAGAACACACATATGACTTCACATGTTGATAGATAATGTTATGCTCCACATAATCAATTACGTAAGTAACCACATTACTTCAAGTAGTTTCCAATAAAGTCCATGCTCATCATATTGCATAAATTAACACCAACAAGGCCACGTCATTTGCAAGTAAAACACATAGCCCCGCCACCATAAGTGGACCATACCAACCACAATAGAATCGAAGTATAATTAATATAAAATTATATAAAATGGGGAAGCATACCTTAATCCCCTCATCCACACTTCAATTCAATACCAAATAAACCAATTGAACATCACAAGGCCCTTACCCATAACCATGAACAATCATTCAAAGCAATAACCATAAAACTTAATGAATATACATAAATTAAATATAGGTTTAAAAACGTAATATCAATTATATATCAATTGAATAAAATTCATACATCATTAGAAAGCCATAAGAAACTACATAACAATTCAACAATATTAAATTAATATCAACTAACCCAATAAGTAGTCAAAACTAGGGTTCATCAATTTACATGGGTTTATAGGTAATTTATATTGAAATAATAATTACAATATCATTTGGATCTTAATTCAATCTTTTAAAATCGTTTATGAAAGAACCCATGGTAGAATCCCGAAATTGGACAATTCACTTTAGAAAATTTTGAAAAACATCTTGAGAATTCGTCTCTTTGATGAAACAAATTTTAAGGATCAAAAGACATACTTAAAGGATGATAATTCTTCACTTTGATGAAGAATTTCCACTCAAAACCCCCCACACCAAGATGCTTCTTCAATTTGGACTCCAATGGAGTCTTTAGGATTTTTTTTTGAGTTTTGGGTTTACAATTTGAAAGAATGAAGTCTTTAAGGAGTTTACCCTTTATATACTTAATTGAAATACCCAAAAGACCCTTAATAAATCTCCAATGACTTAATTTAGAAGTGGGGATGATTTATGTGTTCACCCCTTACTTGGCAGCAAGACCTACACCGAGAAACAACATCACTGGCGACTTGCCCTCGACGGGGCATCGTCCCCATGGAGGGCAGTAACTGGCCACCCTCTGTGGTTACAGAAGCTGGCAAAGGCTTCTTTGTTTCCCTTGGTTAAGTCCCCATCTATGACAAACTTTTACGGGGCGTTAAAAGGCCTACAAGCCGTCGACTACTCAGTCGTTTAGGGTCTGCCTGGGACTGCCTCGCCAACAGTGTTGGGTCCTCCATCAAGGACCCTTAGATTGTTCTTAGGGATAATGTTTCCCGGACATTAATGATGTAAATACGATCATATATAATTTTAACACCCCTCACCTGAATTTCATCCAAAACGAACACATAAAACTCGACGAAACACGCCTAGACGCACATGGTCACTTCAAGGTACATCTTTCGAACGTCATGGACGTTCATGGTCGTTTGACCTTCAAACAACTAGAATCTCAACACCCTGCTTATACATGATATAGGAACTCATTTAAGGACTTTAAAATCATATGTTACACAAATAAACACATAGAATCACATATGAGGAATTTAGGTGACTTAGTCGTCTAACGTCTTGGTCGACCCTTGCCGTTTGACTTCCAACACACCTAATACTTTAGATAGTGCCTCTATACAATATAGTAGACATATTTAGTACCTTAGACCATAAATACCATCATGTTAGGCTCTACTTAACCTAGGGCATCTTCGGGGTCTTATAATCTCCCCTACTTGGACAACATTCGTCCTTTAATGACACTTGCCACTCTCCGAACACTTCCAAGATTAGAGACTCGTATAGCTGCTAATAAACATGACATAAAACACATAACCATCAAGAAAAAATAAATTTCACATAGTCAAGAGATTCACAACACAACAAGAAATTAACATACTATTGTAGAACTCATTATGCTATAAAACTCACATGCTTCATTCCAAATAGTATAAACTCATGTTATATTCAATCTCATACCTATATAAGTCAGTTATAACCATATTACAACAATTTTAGACCAAAGAATCAAATAGTCATTATTCACAAAATATTACAGTGAACTGTTTCTATATGTTATAGTAATTTTGTGCAATTTTAAAAAATCCAAATTGTAGGCAATTCATGATAGAAACATGCTAATATGAAAAGTAACACCATATAAACACATCTTACAACATAATCAAGGCTTCATAAAACACAGTGCAAGAATTTAATGAAATTCAATTTCAACCAAACTCCTAAACATCATGCACAAGCAACAATTTCAAGGACTTCAATCCCATATGCAAAGCATACCCCCCACTTAGAAGGAAATCATATCTTAACAAAAGAAAGAGAATTTACCAATATCATCATCACTTTTGTTTTCATCCATATTCTCCACCCTAGAACGGAGTGCAGAGAAACACCTCTTCATTGAAACATCATCCTTTGGAACACTCAAAGCAACTTGCTTACCCTCTATACCTCTAGAAGCAATCATAGGACAATCTGTCACTTAGTGCTTATCTTTACTACAACCAAAGAAACTCCCGGTACCCAATATACACTCACAATAATGTTTCTTGCCACAATTTGCGCATAGGCTTTCCATCCTTGGAATCACTTCCTTTCTCAACCTTGAACTTAGCACTCCTACATTTTCCTTAAGATTGAACCTTGTTCTTAAACCTAGTTTGCTCTAGATGAATAGCACTACTCCTTTTCAAACTTCTAGCCATCTTCCTAAGTTTGGACTCTTGAATTTATTGTGCATACACCATGAGTCTAGCAAGGGTCATATCATCATGTAACATAGCGGTACAACATTCTTCAACCACTAAGTCGGCTACCCCCGTCACAAAATGACTCATTTCATCTCTTAGATTGGACACGAGAGAAGGGGAATACCTTGAAAAATTTGAGAATTTCAAACACTACTCCACAACACTCATATTGTCTTGCTTGATATTGATAAACTCCTCCACCTTAATTTCTCTCCTCTTTCGGGGAAAGTACACGCCAAGAAAACCTATCTTAAATTCTTCCCACTCAATAGGACCCGATCCTTCCGTCCTATTATCCTTCCATTGAGTGTACCAAATTTGAGAAACATCCCTCAATTGGTACGAAACCAACTCCGCCATCTCCCTAGATTTAACCCCCATAGCACTCAAAACTTTGTACACTCCATCAAGAAACACTTGAGGATCCTCTTTTACCTTAGATACAAGAAATATATGAGGATTCATACTCACAATATCTCTCAACCTAGAGGTCATAGTGCTCTCCACAACCCTAGGCATCATATTCAAATTATCTTGCATAATCACAGCTCGGTCTATAGAAATCAAAGCCTCTCTAATCTCCCAATTAGACATCTCTGGAACCTCAATATCTCCTTCCACATTAGGAATAGGATCACCTTGGGGAGG
This sequence comes from Solanum pennellii, assembly GCF_001406875.1. NCBI lineage: Eukaryota > Viridiplantae > Streptophyta > Magnoliopsida > Solanales > Solanaceae > Solanum > Solanum pennellii. Next base: position 38,032,536 of record NC_028644.1, read on the forward strand.
AACTAGGGCATATTGAGAACCTTGAACTCCTTGAACACCTTCTGGAACTTGCTTAACTTGAGGGGAAACATCATCATTCACCATCTCTTCTTCCAACCTTCTAGAGGACATCCTTCTAGCATTCATCTCCTAGAAAATATAAGGAAACTCATAAGAAGGATAATCATAACATTTACTTTACCGCATGACATAGGACTATCAAAATAAGGGAAACTCTATTGTCCTATTGCCTCTCGCCTATAGATGTAGCGTGACTCACACCGATGGTCAAGGCTCTACTAGACGTGACTTGATGAGACTTATTGATTCCTAATACTACTTTCACCATCCTATGCTCTGATACCAAGCTTTTCATTTCCCAACACCAAACCCTAGAAGTTAGGGTACAATCTTGGATTGTAACCAGCGCACTCAACCTGTCGGAAGTCTTATACAAGCCCTTTCATATAATTCATCACTTAAACATACTGAAAAGTAGTGCGAAATTAAAACTTTTCACAAAACATAATAGTCTTCAAAATATCTTTCATATAACAGAAATAGGAAATACTAAGTCTCAATATCTTCATCTTAAGACACAAGAATACTTGGGACACGACCCATACTTCAAGATACGAATATGGAAATACTTAGTCTATTACAATACTTTGAATTAAACATAAAAGACATATATGCCCTCTAGTCAAGTTAGGACATACTTCAACTTCTCTTGAACGATCTTCTAAGTCCAAGTCTTCACTTCTCAAAGCTCCTGACCTACCAAAAACTATATAGATAGATAAAAGCATGGAGTTAGTACAATCACATGTACTAAGTATGACTTTATGTATAAAAATCATTAAAATGGACATTTATTTGAAATATGCATCTTTTCATTTAAAAATCATATTATAATCATAATAAAAACATTTAGCAACTTGAAAACACATAAAATATCACACAAACAAAAAAATCATATTTTAGAGATCACATTACAGTAAACTCATTCACTTTTACAGTGAATTATTTCACTATACAGCGAAGATGCTTATTCTTCACTTAAGACACCCTTTATCATGTAAACTTTTCACTTAAAGCTATCCTAAGATTAACGTAAGTCACACAAAGAGAGACCACCCATACACCCTCTCTAGATGTGCGAAAAAGATCCCTATGATTACTTATAATGAGTCACATACATACTTAGAAAGTTTCATGAACATCAAGTTAAAATTCTTCTATTAAAGGTGAACTCTAAGTCTCACTTAAATGAGTTGTGAAGTGACTGCCCATACAATCCCTTGCTCACACTTAAGAGATCCTATATACTCCCTAAGACAGAATCATGCTCCGATAATACATCAACACATAGGTGATATGACATTCTCCTTCCAAAGGCAATCAAAAGACCTACTTAAGTAAATAACGAAGATAACGTCCATATTGACCTCTTCAAGATTACCTAAATAGTCATTAAGACTACCTAAGACTTAGATCGTGTTTACAAAATTAACCAACTTCCCTAACTAGAGTCATCCTCAAGACGTCCAATGATAAGATATGAAAAGATCATCCCTTATGACCTGTTCACACTTTAGCTAAGGAATCCTTAAGTCCTTTAGATTAGGTACTCATTTATTTGCATACTCCATAACATAAGTCATTAGTTCATTAAGACTCATACATCACATAAAGGAAATTCAAGTAATGGTCTTAGAAAAGGCCTAGGGACTCTAACTAACACCTTCAAAGCATATTGTGCAATGTCTAAATTGCGTTCTATACAACCACCTAAACTTCAGAACTTCTCTAGTACTAGTTAGTATCCCACATGATGAGAATAGGCAATAACCGACATAGACCATGATAGCATGACATGGAATCAGGAGTTCTATCCTACTCCGATGAGGTTGTTCTACTTGCCAATGGTAGAACTTGGACACAACCTATGTAGCCACATGGTTAAGGAATATAAAGGGCTTATTTGTATTCTAGTCTCATACTTAACTAGAACTATTTCAGTTACCATACTCACTCGGTTCTAGAATTCTTTCTGATAGAGTAATTCATACATTAGGTTGACAGAAAAGGGTTCCATAACAAGTTCATAACCCAATCACATTTACCCTACCAAGGAGGGTCCATTAGCGCTACCTCACAATGGCGACAAGAAGACCATAATGACTTTCCTAAGTGTTTATATGATGTTGTTCCAGCCAAATAACCTTGCGTCCATCATTCCTTTACTTTGAAGGATACCATTACGGCTTACACTTCAACAATCTTAGCCTTACCCTAAGTCAAGGTTTCACATAATAGACTCTCATATCATAATTTAAAGTCACATGTCATTCATATATTCAAGACTAAGAGTTCTAACACCATAAATCAAGACATCACATATTCATAATCATATATACATCAAGCAAGATATACAAGTCAACCAAGACAAGACATCACATACTTCACTTGAACTCATAATGCAAGTCATTCTTGAAACACCTAGAAACAACCTAATAACTTCAAGTCATCCTATATATAATCATAACATCATTAATGTACTCCACATATACTCACAAAGCCAAGTAGAAATAACAATGACTTAACCGTAACACTATACTCATAGTGTCAAAGTCATAGTCTAACATGATCACTTAAGGCAACATAAGTAGAAGAACACACATATGACTTCACATGTAGATAGATAATGTGATGCGTTACCTAATAAACTACACAAAAAGCCACATAAATTCAAGTAGTTTCCAATAAGGTCATGCTCATCATATTGTATAAAGTAATACCGACAAGGCCACATCAACTGCAAGTAAAACACATAAAACCGCCACCATAAGTGGACCATATCAACCACAAAAGAATAGAAGCATAATTAATATCAAATTAAAGAAAATGGGGCAGCATACCTTCATCCCCTCAACCACACTTTAATTCAATGCCAAATAAACCAATTAAACATCACAAGGCCCTTACTCATAGCCATGAACAACAATTTAAAGCAATAACCATAAAAATAAATATATCTACATCAATTCAATTTAGGTTTAACAATATAAGATCAATTAGATATCAATCGAATACAATTCTTATATCATTACAGAGCCCATAAGAAATTACTAAACAATTCAACAATATTAGCTTAATATCGAGTAACCCAATAAGTAGTCAAAATTAGGGTTCATCAATTTACATGTGTTCATAGGTAATTTATATTTAAATCATCAATACAATATCAATTAGATCATAATTAAATGTTTAGAAATCGTTTATTAAAGAATCCAAGGTAGAATCACGAAATTGGATAATTCACATTACAAAACTTTGAAAAACATCTTGAGAGTTTGGCTCCTTCATGAAACAAGTTTTTAGGATCAAAATCCATACCTCAAGGATTATAATTATTCACTTTGATGAAAAATTTACACTGAAAACCTCCACACCAAGCTGCTTCTTCAATTTGAACTTCAATAGAGTGTTTGGAATTTTTGTAAGAGTTTTGGGTTTTAAATTTGGAAGAATGAAGTCTTTAAGGTTTTTACCGTTGATATAATTAATTAAAATACACAAAAGGCCCGTAATGAACCGAAAAATGACTTAATTTAGAAGTGGGGTGAATTTACGTTTTCACCCCTAACTTGGATCAACACCTGCGCAGAAAAACAACATCAAAGATGAGTTGCCCTCGACGGAGCGTCGTCACCATGACGGTTCGTAACTGGCCACCGTTGGTGGTAAAAGAAGCTAGAGAAGGATTCTTTGTGTCCCTTGGTTAGTTCCCCATCGATGAAACACTTTTACAAGGCGTCAACAGTCATACGAGCCGTCAACTGCTTCGTCGTTTGGGGTCTGCCTCGGACTGCCTTGCCAACAGTTTTGGGTCCTTCCTCAAGGACCCTTAGATGGTCCTTGGGGATAATTTTTCCCGGAATTTTTCGAACAAAATACAATCTTATATAATTTTAAAACCTATCACCTGAATTTCATCCAAACCGAACACGTAAAACTGAACGAAACACGCCAAAACGCACAAGGTCATTTCAAAACATATTATTCGAATGTCATCGACGTTCTTGGTCGTTTGACCTCCAAATTTCTGGAAACTCAACGCACTGCTCATACATGATATAATAAATCATTTAAAAACCTTAAAAATTCATGACACACATACACACATAGAATCACATATGAGGCATTTACGTGACTTAGTCGTCAAACGTCTTGGCCGTCCCTTGACATTTGACTTCTTACACACCTTATAATTTAACTACTGACTCTATACCATATATTAGACATATTTAGGACCTTAAATAATGAAGACCATCATGTAAGTCTCTAGTTAACCTTGGTCATCTTTGGGGTCTTACATTTGCTGGGTAGTAACCGCCCCAAACTCCACCAATTCCCAAATGTATAAGGCAAATTCACGACCAGCCTGCCTCTCTCGTCAGGTGCACAACCATTCATGAATTGAATCGTGGTGCCTTGGACGGAAAATAGTCCAACCTACATCCCTTTTCTTTGGCCAACGCAACTTCACGAGCTCCCCACATGCACGTTATCTTGACTAAGAGTCTGGGTCCTTCCTCAAGGACCCTTAGATGGTCCTTGGGGATAATTTTTCCCGGATGTTTTCGAACAAAATACAATCTTATATAATTTTAAAACCTATCACCTGAATTTCATCCAAACCGAAAACGTAAAACTTAACGAAACACGCCATGACGCACAAGGTCATTTCAAAACATATTTTTCGAACGTCATAGACGTTCTTGGTCGTTTGACCTACGAATTTCTCGAAACTCAACACACTGCTTATACATGATATAATAAATCATTTAAAAACCTTAAATAAATCATTTAAACACCTTAAAACCTTATGACACACATACACACATATAATCACATATGAGGCATTTAGGTGACTTAGTCGTCGAACGTCTTGGCCGTCCCTTGACATTTGACTTCTTACACACCTTATAATTTAACTACTGACTCTATACCATATATTAGACATATTTAGGACCTTATAGAATGAAGACCATCATGTTAGTCTCTAGTTAACCTTGGTCATCTTTGGGGTCTTACATTTGTTGGGTAGTAACCTCTCCAAACTCCACCATTTCCCAAATGTATAAGGCAACTTCACGACCAGCCTACCTCTCTCGTCAGGTGCACAACCATTCATGAAGTGGATCGTGGTGCATTGGACGGAATATAGTCCAACCTACATCCCTTTTCTTTTGCCAAGGCAACTTCACGAGCTCCCCACATGCACGTTATCTTGACTAAGAGTCGTTATCATGGCCGTGAAGGTTGAAGTTGTAGCCTCCTTTTTGGGGCAGCCTTAACCTTTGGCCTTGGCTTGACCATAAAGGTTGGAACTCTTCCCTTTGTCTTGTCGCCTTAGACCCTTCCTTAGTTACATAAGTACAACTTTATTATCTTTGTTTGTTTAAACCTTTAGACAACAACACTAGCCTAGGTTTTTAGTTCACCGGACGTCATGGTCGTTTTTAATTTCTTATGAACTTATCTTCTAAAACTAAGTTAGTTACATTAAGTTAGTACCACAAACATCTTTATAATACTTTTTGATTCATTAACCTACACAGAGATATCTAGCTTAAGTAATTGGATTTAGGAGGTGTAACAATATGTACACTCGGGAAACATTCATCTTCGAATGATACTTTATACACCTTTTTAGAATTGATGACTCAAGACTAGTCGACCTACCAACACATGATATATGATAATTATTCCACAAAAAAAGGAGGAAACATCTTCTCCATTCTCGTACACAACAATGCATCATAGTGAGGTAGGAACCTTATCAACCACCAATAATAAGCACATTTTACAACTTCTCACTATTCAAGGAGGAATTTTCTTGTCCTTCTCATATAGATCAACATGTTAAACAAAAATAATCAATACTACATAATTTCATCACTTCATACTTGAGAATTTTCATGTAAAATATCATATGAAGTTCAATATACCAACAACATATCAAGTCCCATTAAGCATAAAAAACATATAATTTCATGGAAGTTTAAGACACAAGTGAAATATTAATTCTCACAAGAGCATGAATACATAAAGGAAATCAAATCAAGTTTAAAACACAAATGACTCATCATAAGTCAAAACTAGGAGGAAACGAACCTCAACTTTGATTAGAAGTGGAAGGAAAAGATGCGAATATATGAACATCATATCGGCCTCGGCCTCCCAAGCACTTTCCACAAGATGGTTCTTCTAAAGAACCTTTATGGAAGCTACTTCCTTGATCCTTTACTGCTTCATTTGCCGGTTCACAAAATCAACCGGGTCCTCTTTATAGGAAAGGTTAGCATCCCCTCCTAAGACTTCTAGAGAAAGGATTGATACCTGATCACCCATGCACTTTTTGAGCATTTATACATGTAATAACAAAAGCAACGGATCAAACTCAATAAGAAATTTCAACTCCTAGGCAACACATCCAACGCGTTTTGAATTCTCATACGGCCCCACATACTACGGACTAAGAATTTGCCAAACCTTATCACCCCTTTCATGGGTGATATCTTCAAATAGACCAAGTCACCTACCATAAACTAAAGGTCCCTCTTTCTATTGTCCTTATAAGATTTTTGTGAACTTTGGACCGTTTTAAATATATCCCTTATAATTCAGACTTTATCCACGTCCTCATAAACTACGAGACCTATAAGAGCAAAGTCACCTACTTCAAACCACCCAATCAGAGATCTACATCTCCTCCCATAAAGGGCCTCAAAGGGTGCCATGACGATACTTGAGTTGTAGCTATTATTTTAGGAAAATTAAATCAATGATACATGGTCATCCCAATTACCTTATATCCAATGCCACATGCCCTAAACATATCTTCTAAGGTTTTGATTGTTCTTTCCGCCAAACCATCTGTTTGTGGGTGAAATGCGGTACTAAGTTTCACCTTGGTACAGAGTCCACTTTGAAATGCGTTGCAAAAATCAGAAGTAAATTGAGTACAAATTATGGACAAGGGAACACCATGCATTCACACAATCTCCTCGAGACATAATTTAACATAATCTTCTACCAAATATGTAGCCTTGATGGGAATAAAATTGGTTGACTTGGTAATCCTATCAACAATGACCCATTTTAATTCATGTTGCCTTCGTGTACCAGGGAAATCCACAATAAAATCCATATTGGCATGATTCCACTTCCAAGTGGAGATACCTATATCTTGAGATAGGCCTCCCGGTATTTGATGTTCGGCCTAGACTTGTTGATAATTTGTACATTTAGCAACACACTCTGCTATAGACTTCTTCAAACCATTCAACCAATAGACCTCCCACAAGTTCTAATACATCTTTGTGGCTCTCGGATGAATGGAATATCGCAAACCATGATCTTCTTCAAAAATTTGTCTTTAATGTAATCCAAATCTAGAACACACAACCTACCTTGATACCTAAGTATCCCATATTCCCCTTGGGAGAAACCTTCAATGGATTTCCCAAGTATATAGATTTTCAACTTCATTAAGATGGGATCAAGATGTTACTTCGATTTAACATCAACAACCAATGATGACTCGGAGTTTTGATGAACCATGAAACCCCTTTTGGAGAATCTTCAAGTCGAACATCCAACCAGGCCAATATATACACATCTATTATAACTTTTTCTTTCTATCAACAACATCATCCACACTACCCATAGCCATCCGAATCAAATCAGCCGCAACCATATTGTCTTTTCCAAGGTTTTAAGGGACACTCATATCATAATCTTTCCAAAGCTCTAGCCTCCTTGTTTGTCGGATGTTTAACTCCCTTTGACTTAACACATATTGGAGACTCTTGTGATTGGTGAACACATATAAATGCACTCCATATAGATAGTGTCTTCTTATTTTCAAAGCAAACAGTACGGCTAATTCAAGATCATGAGTTAGGTAGTTCTTCTTGTAACACACTGAAAATCAAGACCTAATATAGAGACTCAAAAGTTTATATAAGGTTTATAAAACCGTTTTAAGACATAAGTTAAAGTTTAAAATTCATCCAACAAGTTTTAGAGCCAAGACGTCAAGAAACAATCTTGACTTCCGAAAACTAGCTAAATTGAACTAGTTGACGTTCCTATGTTAAATGAAAGATTGGGAGGGTCAAATTAAGTACAAAACTTTTATAATGACTTTGAATAGGTAAAATTTAGTATATAACAGTCAATAACCACTCCCCGAGGACCACCCAAAGGGACCTTGAGGAGAACCCAAATGGGCAGACAAAAGGCAGCATTCAAGGGCTGCTGCACATCGCGCAACCCACACAAAGATTGTAAAAAATTTCCTCTACACCCGTGTATGCCATGATTTCCAATGCCTCAAATCAATTTGTTAAAAATAAATTTAGAATTCAGCCTCGCGATGCGGACCCACATCCTAAATTCGTCGAAATCGTATTTTAAGCATTTTAACTTTATATTAATAACCATTTATGTGAGTGGTCTTTTGGATATTTTTGGGGGTTATTATGTATATCATAAGGGTTTGTTTTTATTCATTTTTCACTCACCTAAACATAATTCCCAAAACAAAACCTAAATGCTCTCTTATCTTTGTACTTTCTCTCTCCCAAAATCTGAAGGAAGAACGTAGCTTGAAGAAGAAGACAAATTTATCTAAGATTATACATAATTTTGTGGATTAATCTTCATTAATATATTGGTTCTTCAATATTGGTATTCCTTTCCACAAGAGGACCTTTCAAAGTTGATTTCTAAATTACTAAATTCCATGGGGTTTTCCAATTCTAATGGGTTTTCTATAAACTTCAAATTAATGATAAATTGGGATTGCCTATGTCTAAATAAATTTAAATTGTATGTAAATTGATGTTAATTGATACCATTTCATGTAGATCATTTTCCTTTCCAAAAATACCCCAAATCGTGGATCTTGCTTATGAATTGATGGTAATTGAAAAATGTATTGATTGTTAGCCTTGTTTTATCTATTCAAATTCATTGATGGACTGTCTAGGGTAATGTATTCTTGGGATTGGATCAGTTTCTTGAAGAATTCATGATGAACCCTATTCCCCTAACCCTAGGTTATGAATTGATGTTAATTTGGATAGTGATGATGCAGTTGACCTAGCTATTGTGTTAATTACTAATGTATGATGGTATTACACCCATTGTTTGATTGAATTGGATGTTTAATAGTAAGACCATGGAAGATGTCTTGTGAGGGAGATTTGGGAAGTCTTGTAATCCTAAACTTTAATGCAATTATGATTACTTGTGTTTAGCGATGAAGTTATATTTAAGTATACCTTATGATGAGATTTATTAGGGTTGGTATTATGTTGAATTGAAATGTCTTGAACTATGGTTTGTGACTAATATATAAATTTTATAAGGATGGTGATGGCTTAACAATGTGCCTTATTGTGATGTGACTATGAAAATGTGCTAATCTCACATGTATGAATTTTAATGAATGGAAAATACTCATGCAATTCTTATTGAGCTATGATGACGATTATATAAGGGTTAGACCCTATTACCTAAAACTAAGTAATGATTGTTAATGAAAGACATTTCAAAAGGGACTCTAGCTTAGTACCGAGTGAAATTGTAGATGAGGGGTGGCGCCTTTCCAAGAAGGGAAGGTAGGGTTCACCATAGTTCTCACGGTGTTGATAGCCTCATAGTCTAAAAAGGGCATAAAGTGATGTTTCCATGAATACCCCCAAGCTCCATAAACTATGTTTCCACCATAGGAATACTATCTAGTGGATCCACCTAGATGCAATGTTCATGTTTGTTCCTAATTTGGCTGGTAGTCCACCTTCAATCGGTGTAACATTTTACAACACTGGATTTCATGCTTAGCTCTTATGGTCTATGTCAGGTAAGAAAAGTATTCTCAAAAGTAAAATGATGTTTGGAAGTAAATACTACCTAGGGTGACTTAAGAGGTTTGACTTAGTCTTGGTTGGGGTATGGGACTCTACGTATGCCTTGCACTAGTTTTGCTGAAGGGAATCCTTAGGAGGTTGTTATTATATTCGATAATGTATATTCTATGTATGTGTTGACTCTTTTAGGTTAATGACACTATGTGATATAGGTTCAATTTATGAACATATGGTTGGTCTCTATTGATAAAGTATGATGATGTTATATCTTCATGATATAATATGTGAAGTTGGTCATAGCTTTTAGTTCTTGTTGACTTTACATGGTAGAGTGAGGTTATGGGGCCTTATACAACCATTGAACTTGTGAAATTAATGGTGTTTCATGAGTAATGGTCTCTCTTAGGTTATGCTGTGATGAACTCTATTGCGTGCTTGTTGATGTTATAACTTGATGATAGAGTTTTCCCGATTATGTGTTTCATTAAGCTGATATGTATGTTGATTTGACTAGAGATGATATTGTTGGTCTTGTGTTGTATATAATCTTGACTTAAGAGTTATGCGTTTATAGGATTATATGAGTTCTTGGATATGCATAATGCTTTTCAAAGTGAATGAACATGTTTTGAACGAATGTCCCTTTTACCATGTTTTCACTCGTTTTACATGCATATACTCATACTTAGTACAAGTGTGTACTAACCGATCTTTTAGGTTTACTACCAATGTAGGATCTGGCTGTTGTGTTTAAAGAATGCCTATGAAGACTACTTGGATATTCCCCAAGAGTTGGTTAGGTCCTCAACTTTCGAGGACAATGCCATTATAATTCTATTGATGTTGCTCTAGTTATAAGACTTCTAGTTCTTTCCTTTTCATTTCAAGAAGATTGTTGTATAGCCTATATGAGGCTATTTGTTGTATGGAAGTTTGGATTAAGCCCAATTGTTGCATTAATTTTAGATGGTTTAATATGTGACATATTACAAGCTTCTTATGAGATTATGTTCTTATACTATGTATGGGAAATAAAAGTAGAAGACTATGTAATCTTCTTATACGAAAATACTATGTATAATCAATAAATATATTGTGTGTAACCGAGAGGTCTAAGTAAACCTCAATGTAGAGGTAAATTAAATGTTTTAAAATTTTCCTCATGTTTAACCTATGAATGTAATAATCAATGCTAATAGGCTAGTCTAGTCCTCTTCTAGGATGACTATGACGGTTATGTCTAGGGGGTGCTCCTCGATTATGATAAACTTGCATCAGAGCATGAGGTTGAATACCATTAGGATTGATGTCTCATTAAAACAAGTCAATATAGATTCTTATACATAATCATGAAGTGCGCCACACTTATAAATGAGAGGCTATGTAATGCTTAGGAAACTCTAATCTTCTTGTAATCCTATGTCGTGCCTCTAGAGTATAGTTAATGTGTGCTTTCACTTAAACCTTCTGTGGTGGTTATAGGTATGAATACTTGAAGATTATTTGCAAGAAGGTCTGAAGAAGGATTTGCCAATGTAGGGGCACAAGACAACCAAGTGCCTCTTCTTGAAGATGTTGCTATGGATGATCAACTTCTGGTTGCTCATCCTCTTATGACGGATGGGGATACATGGTCATATTTCCTCCAAATAGCCCAAGCAATTTCAACCAAAAACAAGATGTCACTACTCAAGCATAATCTATGACAGCCTAAGCTAATCGGGAGGTGGTACTTTGAGGAAATCAAAGAGTTAGAACCATGGCCTGCCGTTTGAGGGATTTCAATATGATTAATCCCCCTACTTTCTATATTCCAAAGTTGAGGAAGACCCCTAGAGTTCATTGATGAAACCTACAAGATTGTCTCTACTATGGAGTTGACTACTAGTGAGAAGGCCGCCTACCAACTCAAAGACGTGTCCCAAACTTGGTACATCCAATGGAGAAACAATATGCCTTTAAGGGGTAGATCACTAAAATGGGTGGTTTTTAAGAAGACTTTTCATGATAGATTCTTTCCTAGGGAAAATAGGGAAGCCAAAGTTGTAGATTTCATCAACCTTCATCAAGGAGGTATGAGCGTACTTGACTACTCTTTGAAATTCACTTAATTTTTAAAGTATGCTCCTTCTTTGTTTTTAGATTCTAGGGTAGAAATGAGGCGCTTTGTGATAGGAGTGTTGGATGACTTGAAAAAAGAATGTCGTTCAGCTATGCTACATGATAATATGAGCATTTCTCGTCTCATTGTTCATCCTCAACAAGTGGAAAAGACTAAGGTGAAGAGGAAGAGTAGGGAAGCAAATAAGGCCAAGTCTTTTGATGGTGGTTCTTCAAAGGGTAGGCGTGATATCCAAGACAAGCCAATGTTCAAGAAGAGGTTCTCCAATCAAGTTCCTTCTAATTTCCCTAAGGCTCGTGATGATAGGGTGTCTAACCTTAAGCTTAAAAAGGGAAGGGTACTAGTTCACCAAGTAAGAAGCCAATTTAAAGAAAAATGTGGCAAGAAGCATTATGATGATTGCCTCATTGGGATACATAATTGCTTTAGTTGTGGTAAGAGGGGACACAAGGTGAAGGACTGTCCAAACTTGAAGTTTCAAGATAAGGGTAGTGGCAAGCTCAATAAAGTGGTTCAAATGTTGATGCTCCGAACAGGAATCGCTTCTATGCCATCCGTTCTAGGGGTGAGCAAGAGACTTCTCCCGATGTAGTGACCGGTATGTTAAAAGTCTTTTCTGTTGATGTATATGCTTTACTTAATCCCGGTGCTAATTTGTTATTTGTTACTCCTCTAGTATCTAAAAGGTTTGACATTTTGCCTGATATCTTGAATGAAAATTTTATGGTGACTACCTTGGTGGGTGTGTCGGTTGTGGCTAAGCGAGTATATACAAATTGTCCTATAATGTTTTCCAATAGAGTTAATCATGTAGAGTTAGTAGAACTTGATATGATTGATTTTTATGTTATTTTGGGAATGTATTTGTTGCATGCTTGTTTCGCTTTCATAGATTGTAGAACAAGGGTGGTGAAGTTAAACTTTCCAAATGAACCCATTTAAGAGTGGAAGGGGGGAATTCTATTCCTAGAGTTCATTTTATTTCTTGTTTGAAAGCTTGTAGGATGCTTTGTATAGCTTGTTTATACCATATAGTAAGAGTCCAAGATTAATACTCCGAAATTCCTCCCATTGAGTCGGTCCCCGTAAGGAGGAAGTTTCCAGAGGTCTTTATTAATGATCTTCTCGATATTCCTCCCGAATGGTAAACTAATTTTGGTATCGACTTTCTTCTGGATCCAAATCCTGTTTCATATCGTTCTTATCGGATGGCTCCGGCAAAATTGAACGAGTTGAAGGATCAACTAAAAGATTTAGTAAACAAGGGATTTATTCGGCCTAGTATTTCTCCATTGGGTGCTCTGGTATTGTTTCTGAAGAAGAAGGATGGGTCCCTTAGAATGTGTATCAATTACCGTCAACTCAGAAATGTCACAATCAAGAACAAGTATCCTCTCCCTCGGATCGCCGATTTATTTGATCAACTCCAACGTGAGATTTACTTTTCTACGATTGACTTGAGATCGAGATATCACCATCTTATGGTGAGATAAGAAGATATTCCCAAGAAGGTATTTCAAACTAGATAAGGTCACTAAAGTTCTTCGTAATGTCCTTTGGTCTCACTAATGCTTTGACGACGTTTATGGTCCTAATGAATTTGTTTTTCGAAGTTACCTATATTCATTTGTTATTGTTTTCATTGACGACAACTTTGTATATTCGAAGAATGAGGGTGAACACATGGACCATTTGAGAGTGGTGTTGCAAGTGCTTAAGGAACACCAATTATTTGCCAAGTATTACAAATGTGAGTTTTGGTTGAGGTCAATAGCATTTCTTGGTCACATCATATCTAGTGAGGGTGTAGAGGTCGATCAAAAGAAGACCAAAACAGTGAAAAATTGGCCTAGACTTTTGGTTCCTATAGATATTAGGAGTTCTTAGGCCTAGTCGGTTATTATAGAAGGTTTGTCGACGGGTTTGCATCCATTGCTTCCACTTTGAAAACCCTGACTCAAAATAATGTGAATTTTGAGTGGTTGGAGGCATGTGTAAAGATCTTCAAAATATTGAAGTATAGGCATACTTCCGCTCCAGTGTTGACCCTACCGGAGGGTATTAAGGGTTTTGTGGTATATTGTAATGCATTTCGAGTCGGTTTGGGGTGTGTTCTTATGAAACATGGCAGAGTTAAAAGCTACGCATCTAGGCAACTGAAAGTTCATGAAAAGAATTATCTGACTCATAGCCTTGAGTTAAAGACCATGGTATTTGCCTTGAAAATATTGAGTTATTATATATATGGGATTTATTTTGATGTGTATACGGACCATAAAAGTGATAAATACGTATTCACCCAAAAAGATTTAAATCTCTGACAAAGGAGATGGTTAGAGTTGTTGAAAGACTAAGACATGATTGTTCTCTATCACCCCGGCAAGGATAATGTTGTGGCTGATGATCTAAGTCATTTGTCCATTTGAAGTGTGTCCCATGTGAAAAAAGCCAAGAGAGACCTAGTGAAGGATGTTCATAGGTTGTCTCGTTCAAGAGTTTGTATTGAAGGTTCGTCAAATTGTTGTGTTGGGGTACATCATAACTCCGAGTTGTCTTTGATGGTTTATGTTAATTCTATAAAACACCTTGATCCATTAATGATGGAGTTGAAAGAATCGGTTCTTGGTAAGATGAATTAGTCATTATCCCAAGGGGAGAAGGTGTTCTTAGGTACCAAGTGAGATTGTGTGTGCCCAATTTGGATGATTTGAGGTATGGGATTTTTGAGTAAGCTCATGGTGCCTGTTACTCTATTCATTCGGGTTCTATAAAAATGAACCATGACCTTACATAAGTGTTTTGGTGGGATGGATTAAAAAGGGACATTGTGGTGTTTGTTTCAAAGTGTCCAATTGCCAGCAAGTGAAGGTCGAACACCAAAAGCTGAGTGTTTTATTACAAGAAATCAAAATTCCTACTTGGAAGTGAGAAGATGTTCATACAGATTACGTAGTTAGGTTGCCTCGGACTCGAAAGCAATATGACTCTATATGAGTGGTAGTGGATAGATTGACCAAATTCGCTATCTTTATTCCTTTTAAGTCTACTAATTAGGAGTAAGATTAAGCAAGGATCTATATTGATAAGATAATGAGTCTACACGGGGTTCCTTTGTCCATCATGTCGGATAGAGGTGCTCAATTCACATCTAGGTTTTGGAGGTCATTTCAAAGAGTTTTGGATACTGAAGTAAAGTTAAGCACCACTTTTCATCCTCAAACGAATGGTCAAGCGGAGTGTACTATTCAAACTATTAAAGATATTCTTTGAGCTTGTATCATTGACTTTAAGGGAAATTTGGATGATCATTTGCCTTTGGTGGAGTTTTAATATAACAATAGTTTTCATCCATCCATATCAATGGCTCCTTTTGAATCATTGTATGGTAGGAGGTGTAGGTCTCCTACTGGATGGTTTGAAGTTCGCGAGTCTTTGCTTCTAGGTCTCGATTCGATCTATAAGACCTTGGACCAATTTCATATCATAAGGAACCATTTGCAAATAGCCTGTAGTCGGCAAAAGTGTTATGCCCATCATAGGAGGAGAGATCTTTTAATTTTAAGAGGGTGACATGGTGTATTTAAAAATTTCGCCCATGAAAGGGGTGGTTAGATTTTGCCAGAAGGGAATGTAAGTCCTCGTTATTTGGGTCCCTATGAAATTTTTCAAAGGGTTGTCAAGGTTAGATATGAGTTGAAACTCCCTAGTGAACTATCTTTGGTTCAGCCGGTTTTATTATGTATCCATGCGTAAGAAGTGAATTGGCAATCCCGAGTCCATTATTTCTATCGAAGGTCTTGGTTTGAAAGTGAACTATCCTATGAGGAGGTTCCTATTGAAATCCTTGATAGTCCAGTGAGGGGTTGAGGAACAAAGACGTGGCCTCCGTAAAAGTGTAATGGAGAAACCACCTAGTTGAGGGAACAACATGGGAGGCGAGGCCGACATGAAGTCGAGTTATCCTCATCTATTTCCTAACAAAGGTTAGTTGTTCTTACTAATCGTGAAAAATAATGAGTTGCTTGGGATTTTACTTGTTTTGTAAAGTTTTACATCTTTAAGGTAAAAAGGTTTTTGCTAAAATGAACTATCATGGAAAAAATCTCTTTTGCTTGATAGCACTATTGGTGTATTTGGTATGTTGTTGCCTTCATTAAATGATATTGAGAATTTTGATATGTTGAGAAAGAAATTTTGGCATAATTGACTATTATATGATATGTGGAGCTGTGGTAGTAAGAATGAAATTCCTCAGATTGTGATTTTGAAATCTTATGTGTAAAAGTTGATGTTTTGGGTTACTTGTGTAAATGCCATGATTATGTGTTGAATGGAGTTTTGAAACACTCATTGAGTTGTAACTCATGTTGATTCTTGTATATTGCTGGTTGGGATGCTAGTCTTGAGTCTATCCTTTCAGTTTAAAAGTGTAGTATCATATCGGGGACGGATGTTCCTAAAGGGGGGGGGGATAAGGTAACACTACGAAAAGTCTAAGACCTATGCTAGAGAATCACAAGTTAATATAAGGTTTATAAAAAGGTTTTAAGACACAAATTAATGGTTAAAAGTCATCCAAGAAGTTTTAGAGCCAATAAGTCAAGAAACAACCTTGACGTTCGACGGAAACTAGCTAAATTGAACTAGTTGACGAACCCTATGTTTGGTGAATGATTGGGAGGGTCAAACAAATTTTAAACCTTTAAATAGACTTCTAATAGGTAAAATGTAGTATATAGGGTCAAAAGTTTCAATAACGACTCCCCAAGGACAACGCAAAAGGTCCTTGAGGAGGACCCCAACATGAGCGGGCAGGCTGAAAAAGCAGCCTGCAAAGAGGCAGAATTCAATGGCATCTGCACGTCGCGCAAACCACACACATCTTGGAAAACGTTGTCTTGTGACGCGTGCATGCCACGAGGTCCACTGTCTAAAATCAGTTTTCAAAAAATAAATTCAGAAGTCAGCATTTCGACGCGGACCCACTTCCCTGATTCGTTGAAATCATATGTTAAGCATTTTGACTACACAAAAAGACCAATTTAAGTGAGGGGTATTTTGGGTAATTTAGGAGTTATTATATATAGACTAAGGGTCAGTTTTATCCCATTTTTCACTCACCTAAAAAAACTCCCAAAAAAACCCAAAAGCTCTCATCTCTCTCTACTTTCTCTCTCCGAATATCCTCCATTTGAAGGTAGAACAAATCTTGAAGAACAAGACCAATTTATCTAGGATTTCACTTCAATTTCGTGGATTAATATTCATTAAGGTATTGGTTCACTCATGAAATTCCTTTTGCCAAGAGGTCCTTTCAGAGTGTATTTCTAAATTACCCAATTCCATGGGGTTTCACAATTCTTATGGGTTTTCTTATAAACTTCAAATTGATGATAAATTGTGATTGCATATGACTAATTAATAGTAGACTGTTGGTTAAGTTATGTTAATTGATGCAATTTCATATAGATCATGTACCTTTCTTCAAATTCTAGATCATGCTTATAAATATATTGAAATTGAAGAATGTATTGATTCTTAGACTTGTTATATCTAATTCAAATTAAATTATGGACTGCCTAGGGTAATTTTAATACCTTGAAAATTTAAGACACATTGTAAATCCTAACATAGGTGTCATAAAGTCTACGTACTGTTTCTAAGTCCATTTTTAATTAACGTAGGTCATTTAGGAGGTTTAAGAATAAAAATGTCCATGACGTCCGGGAAGTTGGTTCAAAGGGATGTTAGTGTGCCTTAGCCTATTTGACAAACTTTTAGGAGACGGAAATGTACGAAAAATTGAGAAAAGGTAGATAATAGGTGTTTGAGTGGTTTTATGTTGAAACGTCCGGGTACGACTCCCCAAGGACCAACTAAGGGCCCTTGAGGAGGACCATTGTAGTTTGATTAAACAGTGCCTGGCAGTGTGCATCGACGGGATAGAAGGCGGCCCATATGTGGCTAGACGGGGTATCGATACCACTGTTGTCACACACTTAGGCTGGTTGATAAGGTCCCTTCACCCGCGCAGCCTGTGAACTCATCGACGGAGTGAAGAGGTGGCTATGGTCCGTGTGTGGATTGACGGAGCGTCGATTCCACCGTCTTCCTGCACATAGACAATTGGAGGAAGCCCCTCGCTTGCACAGTCTCTGACCAAGATGATTAAGTGCAGGATGGAAGGGGGGAGGTCCGTCGACTCAGAGATGGCCCGTCAATAGGGGTTTCGTCTTTGAGGGTTGTGTTTTCTTCCTAATTTTAGTTGACCTTATTTAAATAATTAAGTTGTTTAGGGGTTATTTGGGGATTAAAGGGAGACTAATTAATTTGATTAAGTCCCACAATAAATACCCTCAACCCTTATTAACTTAAAGACAACACCCAAATAAACTATCTTCCTTCTCTCTTATTTCTCTCTCTACATGAACTCACTATTGAAGACTAGCAAGGATTAGGATTTGGGGGCTATAAAGGGACAAATTCACCATCAAATTGTTGACGAACGTTAAGGTGTGGGTTCTATTCACCTTTGAGACTCTTTCCTCAAAGTGTTCTTTCATACTAGTTTTCAAAAGTCGACTTTTCTTACGGGTTTCATTCAATTATGAAATTGATGTTATGTATTGAGTTTTTAATGATTTATTAGGGTTATAATGAGTATATTAACATGTAATTCAAATTTTTCTTGGTAATTGTTGATGATTTGGTCTAAATTGAAGAATATGATCTTCTGTCCCTA
Source organism: Solanum pennellii (assembly GCF_001406875.1). NCBI lineage: Eukaryota > Viridiplantae > Streptophyta > Magnoliopsida > Solanales > Solanaceae > Solanum > Solanum pennellii. The sequence continues at coordinate 38,051,326 of NC_028644.1, forward strand.
ACCCTAGGTAGTGATCTTGACCTATATTGTATTGTGATTATTCAATTGACTTGGTTATTTATTTTATTACTATCCTATGGTGTTATTATGATTAGATTAAAATGAATTATAGGACTATCATTCTAGTTCTTGATATGTGATTTAGGTTATGAATTATAATATGAAATTAGCCTATGCATCTTGCCTCAAGTTGTGATCTAGAGTTGACTTGTGTTATAGAGATGCAGTTGGCTTTCTTATCTTATTGGTTATCATTGTGTGATGATGTTACTCCCCAAGTTGGGTTGAGTGATGGGTTGATGGTACGACCTTGATTATAGACTATGAGGAAAACATGGTAAGTCTTACAATCTCTATCTTTATTTCCAATTGTGATTAGTTGTTTTTATGTCATGATATTACATTGGAGTATGCCTTATACTAGGATTATAGGGTATTGACTCGGTTTTGAGGTTGATTAAGGTGTATGTGGTATAAGGATGGTTAAAACTATTAATGTACCTTGATATGCAATGAAATGCTAAGGTGTTAACCTCACTTATATGTATTGTGATGAAAGGACTTATACTCATACTATTCTTATTGAGTTATTGATGATGATGATTATACAAGGAGTAGACCCTATAGCCTAAATGAACCTATGACTGATAATTAAAGGCTTAAAGACATTTCAAAAAGGGACTCTAGCTTAGCACCGAGTGAACTAGATTGAGGAGTGTTCCTTCCCACATAAGGAAGGTAGGAAAACTATATTACTCTCGAGATTGGAGACTATAATTAATTGCGCATAAAGTGGGTCCAAACTAAATCTCCTAGGTCTTGAACTTTGTATCCCCCATAGGAATACTAGATAGTGGATCCACGTAGTTACTATGTTTCATGTTTTGGTACTACCTTGACAAGTAGTCCGCCTTCTTTCGCTGTAGGGTTTTATGACACTGGATCCCACACTAGCTCATGTTATCTATGTCGGTTAGGGCAAGATGTTCCCAAAAGGTTAAACGAATTAAAGGACTTGAACTCTATCTTGGTTAACCTAAGAGGTCTAGGTTGTTCTAGGTAGGGGTATGGGACTCTGCCTAAACATTGCACTAGATAGTCATGAGGGGAGTCTTAGGAGGAGGTTCTTATATATGTTTATAATATTATAATATATAATTTATATATGATGACCATGGCACATTGTTTATACTGTATGTTTATTAGTTCATTTATGAATATGCCTTAGGTTATAATGTTAATATAAGATGAAATGTAAACCTAAATGCCATGATATGTAAAGTTGGACATTAGTTATGTTTGCTTGTTGAGGACACTTGATTGAGTAAGGTTATGGGGATTCACTTGGTCATTGCAATTGTTGACTTGATAAATATTTGTGAGTAGTTGTCTTGCTTATTATGATATGCTTAACTCTTATTCATTCTTGTGAGATTGTTCCTTCATGTTAGGGTTGTAGTAAATCATGGTTTTCATGTATGCTGAAATAAATATTACTTGTTGAGATAGTAAGCATGTTTGGTTGGTTGATATGACTTACTTGACTTTACATTAAGTACCTATAGGGGTAATTTTGCTTGTTTTGATAAAAAGTCCCTTTTAGCATGTTTTTCTTCTGTATGTGCATCCATACTTAGTACATATGGAGTACTAATCCCATTTTTTCCCTTTTCCCAAAAATATTAGGTTCCGGTCGTTGAAAAGTTAGGAAGGCGACATTGTTGAAGGCTGTGGATTCTTCTTGTCATCCAAGTAGGGTAGGTCCTCAACTTTCGAGGACAATTACATCCTCTATCTTACGGATTTCGTTATGAGATTATTGACTATTTCATTCCTTTTCTTTTTAATTGAGTATTATAATTTCGTATGACCTATACATGGTATTGTTGGATTTGTGTAGGGGCTATGCCCATATTGTTATAATCTTTTAGATGGTATGAGATAAGGAAATCATTGATAATATTTCTATATTTTACGTATATGTATGTGCAATAAAAGTAGAAGGCTATGTAACCTTCCTATACGAAGGGTCTATATATACTCGATATGAATATATATTATGTGTATGTAGAGGCCTATGCAAACCTCCAAGTATTGATAATGAAAGTTTTAAATTTTTCCGCATTTTAAACCTAAGAATGTATTTACGTGAGACTAAGAGACTAGTCTTAGTCCTTGAAAAGGACGACGACACCGGTTACGTTTAGGGGGTAAATCCGGATGTGACAAACTTTGTATCAGAGCATGATGTTGAATATCTTTGAGTTATGACTCTCTCTCTACCATGTCTATGTAGGTTTGTATTCATAATTGTGAAGCGCACCGCACTTATGAGTAGGAACCTATATGATTCTTAGAAATTACTCTCTTTCTTGGAAATTTTATATCGTGCCAATAGATTATTACTTATGGTGAGCTTTTGCAACTAATCTTGTTGTTGTGCTTATAGGAAGCACGAATACTCGATGGAATGAGGCTCGAAGACTTAAAGAGGAAATTGCCAATGCGGGAGCCCCTCCCCATGATGAGCAAGCTCCTCCACTTGAAGAGGATGCTAATGTTGAGCAAGCCCCCGCTAATCCTGCAACTATGACGGAAGCTGAGATAAGGAATATTCTTGCTCAAAAGGCTCAATCCATAACTACTCATGCATAAGAAGAAATGGTTCAAGACCATGCTATGACGGCCCAAGTCGATTGGGAGATTGCTCCCCGTCCTCATCAATAAGTCACTACTATAGCTTCCCGTCTAAGGGAATGAACCCTGCTACTTTATATGGGTCTAAGGTAGATGAAGACCCCAAAGAATTCATTGATGAGGTCTTCAAGATATTATATGCTAGGGGGGTGTCTTCAAGTTAGAAGGCCGAGTTTGTCATATACCAACTCAAGGATGTGGCTCAAACTTGGTATGTGTAATGAAAGGATAATAGGCCATTTGGGAGATATTTAAGATGGCTTTAGTAGATCTGTTCTTCCCTAAGGAGATTAGGGAGGAGAAAGTGACGGAGTCACCAATCTTCGTCAAGGAGGAAGGAGTGTGCATGAGTAATCTTTGGAATTAATTAAGTTTTCCAAATATGTTGTTTCTTTGGTCTCCGATCCTAGAGATTGAATGAGCCATTTTGTGACAGGGGTATCGTATGACATACAAGAGGAGTGCCAATTCAGCATGCTACATGACAAATGATCATTTCCCGTCTTATGGTTTATGCAAGAAGGGTTGAGGAGGCAAGAGCTAAGCGAAAAAGTAAAGATGCTAAGAGAGCAAGGTCATTTGATGGAGGTTCTTCAAAGAATAGATTTGAGATATATGACAAGCCTAGATTTAAGAAGCAGGTTTGTAATCAAGTTCCTTCAAGATTCACCAAGATCTAGTGGTGATAGAGTGTCTAACACTAAATTCTAGAAGGTAAAAGGTACTAATTCACCAACTCACCCACAAGTTGTATATAAATTGTCCATTAATGTTGCCCAATGGAGTTCTTATGTTGATCTAGTAGAACTCGATATGCTTGATTTTTATATATATTGGGTTGGATTGGTTGCATGCATGTTTTTCATCCACTGATTGTAGGACAAGAGTGGTGAGTTTAAGTTCCCGATTGAACCCGTTGTTGAGTGGAAGGGGGGAAATTCTATTCCTACAGGTCGTATTATTTCTTGTCTTAAAGCTTGCAAAATGATCTCAAAAGGTTGTCTTTATCATATAGTAATAGTCCAGGATCTACACTCCGAAGTTCCTCCCATCGAGTCGGTACCCGTAGTGAGTGAGTTTTTATAGGTCCTTCCTAATGACCTTCCCGGTATTCCTCCCGAATGGGAAATTGACTTTGGCATTGATTTTCTACCGGATACAAATCCCATATAAATTCCTCCTTTATGGAGGGCTCCGCCCGTGTTGAAAGATTTGAAGGCTCAACTCAAAGATTTACTAGATAAGGGTTTTATAAGACCTAGTATTTCTCCGTGGGCTGCTCTGGTTTTGTTTGTGAAGAAGAAAGATGGGTCCTTGAGAAGGTGTATTTATTACCACAAACTCAACAAGTTTACCATTAAGAATAAGTACCATCTCCCTCGGATTGACGACTTGTTTCATCAACTCCAAGAGGCGACTTACTTTTAAAAAGCTGACTTGAGATTAGGTTATCGCAAATTAGGGTGAGAGGTGAGGATATACCAAATACGACATTTTGGACTAGGTATGGGCACTATGACTTCATGGTCATGTCTTTCGGTCTGATTAATGCTCCTGCAACATTTATAGACCTAATGAATAGAGTATTTCAAAATTTTCTAGATTAATTGGTCATTGTCTTCATTGACAATATCTTTCTATATTCGAAGCATGGGGATGATTATATGGGTTTGAGGGTAGTATTGCAAACCCTTAAAGATAATAAATTGTATACCAAATATACCAAGTTTAAATTTTTGTTGAGGTCGGTACTTTTCTTGGGAAAATCATCTATAGTGAGGGGATTAAGGTAGACCAAAGAAAAACAGAAGTGGTGAGAAAATGGCCTAGACCATTGACTCCAACTGATATTAAAAGTTTCTAGGGGGTTACTATTAGCGGCTTGTTGATGGTTTCACATCCATTTCATCTCCTTTGACTACTTTGACTCAAATGAGTAAGAAGTTTCTGTGTTCGGAGGCATGTGCGAAAAATTTCCAATTGTTGAAAGATAGGCTTACTTTCGCTTCGGTGTTTACCCTATCGGAGGGCACAAAGGGTATTGTTGTGTATTGTGACGCATCCCGAGTGGGTTTGGGGTTTGTACTTATGCAACATAGGAAAGTGATAGCAAATTTATCTAGGCAACTTAAGGCACATGAGAGAAACTATCCCACTCATGATCTTGAGTTAGTGGCTGTGGTGTTTTTCTTTGAAAATTTTGACGCATTACTTATATGGGGTTCATGTTGATGTTTTCACCGATCATAAGAGTCTCCAATATGTGTTTACCCAAAAGTAGATGAATCTCCGACAAAGAAGGTTGATAGAGTGGTTGAAAAATTATGATATGAGTTTTCTTTTTCACCCCGACAAGGGTAATGTAGTTTAGGATGCCTTAAGTCGTACGGGTATGGGTAGTGTATCCCATCTTGACGAAGCCAAGAAGGACCTAGCAAGGGAGGTACATAAGTTTGCTAGGTTAGGGGTGTGGTTTGAAAGTTCTCCGGATGGGGGTGCTATAGTTCATCATAACTCCAAGTCATCTTTAGTGGTTGAGGTGAAGTCCAAACAACACCTTGATCTAGCCTTAATGGAATTAAAAGAATCGGTTCGCGACAAGATGAATTAATTATTTTCCTTAGGGGGGATGGTGTGTTAAGGTACAAAGGCCTATTATGTGTTTCCGATGTAGATATGTTGAGGGATCAGATCCTAGAAGAAGCTCATGGTTCCCTCTACTCAATTAATTTGGGTCAACAAAAATGTACCACGGCCTAAGGGAGATATATTGGTGGGAAGGTCTAAAATGGGACAACACGGAGTTTGTACCTAAGTATCCGAATTGCCAACAAATGAAAACCGAACACCTAAAGACGGGTGGCTTACTACAAGAGATCCAAATTCCTACTTGGAAGTGGGAAGACATCAATATGGACTTTGTGTAGGTTTACCTCAAACACAAAAGTCATATAATTCCATATGGGTGGTTCTGAACAAATTAACTAAGTCCGCTCTCTTTATTCCTGTCAAGTCTACATATTCGGCGGAGGATGATGCAAGAATCTTCCTAGATTAGATTGTGTACTTCCATGGCATTCCGTTATCCGTCATATCAGATCTGGGTGAGACATCGCTTCATAGTCCCGAGTTGATTTATAAGACCTTGGAAAAGGTTCATATCACAAGGAACCGGTTTCAAAGGGCCTATAGTCCGCAAAGGTCTTATGCCGATCAGAGGAGAAGGGATTTCGAGTTTAAAGAAGGTAATAAGGTGTATTTGAAAATTTCACAAATCAATGGGGTGGTTGGATTTGGCAAGAAGTGAAATTCAGTCCTCGTTATGTGGGTCCCAGTGAAATCTTGCAAATGGTTTGTAAGGTTGCCTATGAATTGAAACTTCCAAGTATATTGGCTTCGATTCATCTAGTTTTTCATGTTTCGATGTTGAAAAATTGTATCGGTGATCCCGAGTCCAATCTTCCTATTGAGGGTCTTGGTGCCAAGGATAACTTCTACTATGAGGAAGTTCCTGTTCAAATTCTTAATAGGCAATTCGAGGTGTTGAGGAAGAAAGAGGTGGTTTCCATAAAGGTGTTATGGAAAAATCATCTAGTTAAGGGTTAAACATTGGAGGTCGAGGCCTACATGAAGTCCTGTTACCCTCATCTTTTTTAGAATTAAGGTTATTCATTCTTTTAAATAATATAAATATGACTAGAAATTGAAGTTTTGTTGATTTTTGGGTGAAGTTTTGCACATTATGTATTTGTTAAAAAATTTAAAATGAAGTTACTGCAGTATTTTTCTTTAAAACTTTAAATTTTGCTTTTTGCTTGATATGGCGGGTCATTATGAAATGATAGGTAGCATGTTATTAAGTTGAACTTTGTTCTAGTTGACTCATGTAATGTATGTGGAGCTCTTAAGTGTTGTGAGAAGGAAATGCCTCATGATGAAGTGTTTTGAGCCTTATGTGTGGTAATATGAGTTTTGATATTTGCCATTTTTAAACGATATTATTTGTGTTTATTTGATATTATTGATTGGTTGGGCTGCTAGTCTTATGTTTATTCCTTGCTTCAAAAGAATTTGTGTCATTTTAGTACTAATGTTCATAAGGGGGGGATAATGTAATACCTTGAATCTCCAAGACACATTGTAAAGCCTAACATAGGTTTCATAAAGTTTAAGTACTGCTTTCTACGTCCATTTTTAATGAATGTAGGTAATTTAGAATGTTTAAGAACCAAAACGTCCATGACGTTCGGAAGGTTTGTTCAAAGGGATGTTTATGTGCCTTAGCCTATTAGAGTAACTTTCAGTAGTCGAAAATGTACAAAAATAATGGAAAGTAGCTAATAGGTGTTTGAATTTTTTAATGGTTGAGCCGTCTGGGTATGACTTCCAATGGACCAACCAAGGGCTCTTGAAGAGGACCCTTGTAGTTTGATGAAACACTGCCTGGCAGTGTGCATCGGCGGGATAGAAGACAGACCGTGTGTCGATTGATGGGGCGTCGATGCCACCATTGTCCCACACTTAGGCTTCTTGGAAGGTCCCTTCTCCTGCACAACCTTTGAACTCATCTATGGAGTGTAGAGGTGCACGTTACGGTCCGTGTGTTGATCGATGAGGCATCGATGCCCCCGTCGACCTAAAATTAGACAATTGGAGGAATCCCCTCCCCTTCATAATCTCTGACCAAGTCGACAGAGTGCAGGACAGAAGGGGCAATGTCCGTCGATTCACAGAAGGCCCGTCAATTGGAGATTCGTCTTTGAGGGTCAAGTTTTCTGCCTAATTTAAGTTGGTCTTATTTAATTATTTAAGTTATTTAGGGGTTAGTTGGGGATTAAAGGTATACTAATTAAGTTTATTAAGTCCCACTATAACTACCCTCAACTCTATTAACCTAAAGGAAACTCTCAAATAGACTCTCTTCGTTCTCTCTTATTTCTCTCTCTACAAGAACTCACCATTGAAGACTAGCAAGGATTAGGGTTTGGGAAATGTAAAGGGACGAATTCACCATCATATTGTTTACAAACGTTAAGGTATGGGTTCTATTCACCTTTGAAAATCTTTCCTCAAAGGGTTCCTTCAAAATAGATTTTAAAAAATTATTTTTCTTTAGGTTTCATTCAATTACGAAATCGACGTTATGGATTGACTTGTTAATGAATTATTAGGGTTATAATTAGTAGATTAACATGTAATTAAACTTGTTTATGGTAATTGTAGATTATTTTGTCTAAATTGAGGAATATGATCCTCCATCCCTAAAAATAGGTAGTTATCTTGACCTATATAGTATTTTGATCATTCAATTGAGTTTGTTGTTTATTTGATTACTATCCCATGGTATTATTATGATTAGATTAAGATGAATTGTAGTCTTATCATGCTAGATCTTGAGATGTGATTTAGGTTATGAATTATAATGTGAAATTAGCCTATGCATCTTGTCTGAAGTTGTGATCTAGAGTTAAATTGTGTTATTGAGATGTAATTGTTCTTGTTATCTGATTGGTTATCATTGTGTGATGATGTAACTCTCCAAGTGTGTTGAGTTATGGGTTTATGGTAAGACCTTGATGATAGACTATGAGGAAGTCTTAGAATTTCTTTCTTTATTACAAATTGTGATTAATTGTTGTTAAGTAATGATATTACATTGGAGTATGGCTTATACTAGGATTCTAAGGTTTTATGATGTTCAATTTAAATGTATTGACTATGTTGTTAGGTTGATTACGGTGTATGTGATATAAGGATGTTGAAAATTACCAATGTGCCTTGATATGCTATGAAATTCTAAGGTTTCAACCTCACTTATATGTATTGTGATGGAAGGACTTATACTCATTTAATTCTTATTGAGCTATTGATGATGATGATTATACAATGGGTAGACCCTATGACCTAAAGTAAGGTATGATTGATAATTAAAAGGTTTAAGATATTTCAAAAAGGGACTCTAGCTTAGCACCGAGTGAACTAGATTGAGGAGTGTCTCTTCCCACACACGGAAGGTAGGAACACTATATTTCTCTCAAGATTGAAGACTATAATGTATGGTGCATAAAGAGGGCACAACTAAATCTCCTAGGTCTTGAACTATGTTTCCCCATAGGAATAGTATCTAGTGGATCCACGTAGTTGCTATGTTTCATCTTGGTTCTACCTTGGCAAGTAGTCCGCATTCTTTCTCTGTAGGGTTTTATAACCCCGGATTCCACACTAGCTCATGTGATCTATGTTGATTAGGGAAAGATGTTCCCAAAAGGTAAAATGAATCAAAGGACTTGAACTATTACTTGGATAACCTAAGAGGTTTAGCATAGTCTAGGTAGGGGTATGGGACTCTACCTAAACATTTCACTAGATAGCCTTGAGGGGAGTCTTAGGAGGAGGTTCTTATATATGTTTATGTTATGATAATATATGATGTATCTATGATGTCCATGACACGTTGTTGATACTATATGTTGATTAGTTCATTTGTAAATATGCCTTAGGTTATATGATGAAATAAAAATATAAATGCCATGATATGTAAAGTTGGATATTTGTCATGTTTTCTTGTCGAGGACACTTGATTGAGTAAGGTTATGGTGCTTTGCTTGTCATTGCACTTGTTAAATTGATAAGTACTTGTGAGTAGTTGTCTTGCTTATTCTGTTATGTTTAACTCTTATTCATTATTGTGATATTGTTCTTTTATGTTAGGGTTTTAGTCCATCATGGTTTTCATGTTTGGTTGGATAAGTGTTACTTGTTGAGAGAGTAAGCATGATTGTTTGGTTGATATGACTTACATGGCTTTGCATTAAGTCCCTAAAGGGGTAATTTTGCATATTTTGATAAAAAGTCCTTTTTAGCATGTTTTGCTTTTGTATGTGCATATGATCCCATACTTAGTACATGTGGAGTACTAACCCCATTTTTTTCCGTTTTCCCAAATATTTTAGTGTCCGGGCGTTGAGGAATTTTGAAGGCGACATTATTGAAGGCTTTGTTTAATGATACGCTCAAAATTACTTCTCAAATAAGAAGTAAAGCGGTTGTGTCAAGTAAATAACCCAACTAGTGAGGATTGGATCGTTCCCACGAGGAAAATAGTCCAGACTTAACTTCAACCTGTTATTACGATTGTTTGGTCAATGACTTACTTGGAAAGTAAAAACAATAAAGGGGGGTTTCTATTTCTAATGAGTAAAATTAATAACGAACTTGAAAGAGACACTTAACAGTTTTAACAGTTTGATTTTAATCAATTAATCAAAGTAACTAGGGTGTACGTGTACCCCACGGGTTCATAACTTGATAATTCTAACTATAACAATTCTTTCCCAGTATCTTGCATGCAAAGTGATAAGTTATGTATTTCTAAATCCTTGGTCCGGCATCTAGAAAATCTCACTCCGCACCTTGGTCCGGCTACGGGTGTTGCTATCCTAACCCTTATCCTTACCTCATATTAAGCACCGTATTCGATATTTGACAGTTATTACCTCGTACCAATCAATACTAGCCTATTAGATAGTATACACTAAATCTATGTTAATAATTATTTTCCTATTATCTACCTCCTTGGTCCGGCATGTAGCATTAAGGCGAGTTCTAACGTTGGCCATCCGTTAAAAGGACTTATAAGCGAAAGAATTATTAATACGTGCAAGACACTATTCTAGAATTGTTATTTTAGTTAGGGTTTATCTCATTATTTGCCCATGGTTCCCACAACCCTAGTTATGGAGTTTATTTACTCATAGCCATAAACACAATATTCAGATATAGTAGATAAGAATTCATGTACTTACTTCAATGAGAAAGATTAAAATCCAAAGTTTGCTTGATTAATCTCCAAAAATCACCAATAAGGAATTTTACAATCTAAGAGTCTAACAATACGGAGTCTAACTATCTGGTGTCTAACCTCAAAAATGATGTTTTTCGAACTATTTATAAAAAAACAAAAACCTAATTAAACAAGGATTCTAATTGCTGGAAATCTGCCAAAATGCGGCTGGGTCGACGGACCTCGCGACGGACCGTCGTGGTCACGACGAACGGTCATGGACTCCGTCGTCCCATACTTAAGCAATTTCTTCTACTTTTCTCTTCATTCCCCTAGATGGCAAGTATGACAGACCGTCGTAGGCACAACGTTCCATCGAGGGTCTTCGTTCCAAAACACTTCAACTCTTGAAATCTGGGTACTGGGATCACTTCTCTGAACTTCACGACGAACCTGCAGGACGGACCGTCATAGCCACGACGAACTGTCATAGCCACGACGGACCGTCACAAGCTTCCTTCAGCAGCTTTACTACGCTTCCACCTACGGACCGTCACAAGCACGACGGACCGTCATAAGCTCCGTAGGTGGTCTCTTCTGCATTTCTTCGCTCAAAATCTCCGCATTCAGCTTTGGACAGATTTCCTGCAAAACAAAGAGAAACTTTTATAAATATTAGCACAAAAAGACTTTCTGACACACTAAACTTAAGGAAAAAGTATTAATTATACCGTGAAACCACGGTATATCAACACCCTCAACTTAAATTCGTTGTTTGTCCTCAAGTGACGCACTATGACTAACTACACAATCTTTGTACAATAGTATCCATGTTTTATCCTTTGCAATCATTTGGCTATCAATCCCGATTAATCTCATCAAATCTATGCATGCTATCACCATTAGGCTTGAATTTTGTGGGATCAGAACATGACACAGACTCACCATGCACTAACACCTATCCTCTTCAATTTCTCACCGAAGTGCTAACAATTCCGGTATTGCAACTAGTGTCCTCACTTTAAAACAAAATCCTCCTTTTTCACACAATGATTTCAATTTGAGTTTACGGATTACTTTTCAACACTCGCTTTCAGAACAAAGTCACACTCATTCATACCTATTGCCATAAGCTTGCCCTTATTTTCACTGCCTTAAGTTCGCTGTACAACCCTTAGGATCACGATAGGACTTTTTTAGCTAGTAACATAGGCTAGGGGTCAGGTAAGGTACATATTGGTATACTTTAGTGACTTTTTGCCCTCCTTGACATATCGGCTAAACCTTCCACTTTTTATCATTTTATCTCGCCCAGTTTCTCATATTTTTTCACCTTGCTATTTTCTCTTCTTTCTTCATTTGTGTAAGTGACTCTCTTCTTTTCTTGCTTGTATTTCTTGTATATTTTTCTTTTTCATTACTTTTCTTTTCAACTAATTCTTGAGTCACTTTTATTTTTGTTCTTTCTCTCTCTTTGTTCTTTCAACCCCACTTTCCAGAGCATTCCTTATAGTAGCCACCCTCAACTCATGGCTTTGCCATGAGTCAAGGTACACAATACCCAAAGTTGGGTCAGGTCCATAACGAAGGTTGTTTATTCATTAGCCACCCTCAACTTATGTTTATGGCATAAGCTGAGGTGCACATGTCCAAGGAGGGACCAGGGCCAACACATTGTTCCCAGAAAAGATCAGTTGGGGTGAAAAAGAAAGGTCTAATTTTAAGCTCAGATTATTTGGATAAAAAAGAGATAAATTTCATTTGGTTTCTTTTATCTAGGCTAGAAATGGGCTACATTGAATAAGGGCCCATGATCCTTTCCTAATTGTCTGTTACAGCTTACTTCTAGCAGGACTAACCATGCAAGTTCTAGCTCAGTACCAATAGTGGACTATTCAAATTTCCTCACACTCACTTGGCATCTCATCACTATAATAGATTATCAGACACCTAGTTCGAATTTAAGACTTAAGGGTAATGCAATGATGTAACTCTATTTCATGCGTAGAGCCACACAATTATCAGTTACTATGCCTAGTCGTGCATTATTTTCCAGTTTATCAGGATATCATTTTAGCCATCATGATCCAGAATTAAACTATGTACAAAAGATATAAACATGCCAGTTCAATAGAAAAAAGTAATTACTCTTTTGGGGAAAAAGAACACAGGCAAGAAAACCCCAAAAGAGGATAGTGAATTGGGCTACTCAGACTCCACCCTAACACTCACTTTCCATTTACCCCACCCCCAACAAAAAAAAATGCAATTGTCCCCAATGCTTAAAAAAATTGAAATACAAGAGTGGTAGGTGAAGTAAACCTGGGGCGCAAAGCACCGACAATCAGCACGGACCATTGTGATTATGAAGGTACGTCGTCGATGTCCGTCGTGGGACACGTAACAAAAAAAGGGAGAACCTTCAGAGAGGGGTCTCTGACAGCCATGACGGTTATGCAAGACGAACCGTCGAGAGTATGACGGTCCGTCGTAGATGTCCGTTGGAGGACACTTGAGAAAAAATATGGAGACATTTAGGAGAGGGTCTCTGAAAACGAGAACGGTTGTGCAGGACGGACAGTCGTGAAGACGACGGTCTGTCACATGTGTCCGTTGGGGAACACTTGGGAAAAAATGAGAGACCCTTAGAAACAGGGTCTCTGACAACCAAAACGGTTGTGCAGGACGGACCGTCGTGTGTACGACGATCCGACACATGTGTCCGTTGGGACATTGTGCTAGGGCTTTTGCAACGGACCCTACGATGGTCTGTCGTGGGTATGACGATCCGTCATCGGGGTCTCGTTCTGAATAACAGTGAGAGAACTGAGGGTACCCTAAGCATCCCCGATGAACCCACATCAACCTTGTAGTGTTTTGGACCTACATGTGTCTAACCCAACTACCTAAGAAACTAGCAATGCTAAAGCACCTATGTCTAGGGTGGTAAACATGGCAATTTCGAACATTTGTAACCTAGGTTATACAGAATCGTCTCAAGTAAACAACATACGACGAGGAACTAAGCTTAATACTAACTAGTAAACAAATATGCAAGAAAATGAGTATAAATTTAGAGACACATACCTTAGAAATGGAGAAAAATCAAATGGACAATTACTCAGTTGGCAAAGTAGACACCCACAGCAGCAGCTCCGACAAGTAGATGATAACTCTAGGGCGTTGGAGAATTTTAGGGGGCAATGATTGGTGGGAGAGAATGTGGAAGTTGAAAAGAGAGGGGAGATGAGAGGAATAATGAAGGAATGGGGTGAAATGAGGGGTTGGGGGGTTTATACGGTCTGATATTGAAAAAGGGTCCAGCCGGGTCAGGTTAATCACGCGACGGTTCCCCGACGACGGTCCGTCGCAATTGAGACGACCCGTCGTTGGTTTCGTCGTGTGTGCCCTAGTTTCAAAATAACAGAAAAACGTACCTGGTACGACGGATGCATACGACGGTCCGTCGCAGGCGCAACGGTCCGTCGATGTGTCCGTTAGTGACAGCTGCAGAGTAATTTTCTGTAGAATTTCCTGGTGATGTGCCTGCAAATTTAAAAACCCATTAGTAGAAAAATGCTACCATTACTAAAAAGACTATAAGTATTGGGTTGCCTCACAACAAGCGCCTGATTTAATGTCGCGACACGACTGGGGACCCTTGATTACTCAGATTTCATCAAGATGGTATGCCTCTATCGCTTCATTCCCCGATGCTTTATGCCCAAAATAGAGTTTTATTCTATCTCTATTCCTCTTAAACCGCACTCCCTCCTTGGCTTTTAACTCAACTGCTCCATGAGGGAATACTTGGGTAATCAAGTAAGGGCCAGTCCATTTGGACTTGAGCTTGCCCGGAAGACAAGGCACCCCGAAACTGTCTACAAGCACCAAATCCCCAACCATAAACTCTTGTTTTGCATTTTTCTGTTCAGTCTTCTTCTTCATCTTTTCTTTGTGGGATATGGCAGATACCGATTGGAGTTCACCACTCTGCCTCATGGTCCTACAAATGTTGAAGGTCGCTTCTTCATTATTCAACCGAAATGTCATCTGTCCCTTCTCCATATCAACTAATGCTCTACCTATAGCAAGGAATGGCCTCCCAAGAATAATATGCACTTCAAAATTGACCTCACAATCAAGAATAACAAAATCAGCCAGAAAGATGAATGACTCCACTTTTACTAGCACATCATGGAGTATCCCTATGGGCCGTTTCACTGTCCGATCAGCCATCAGTAGCCGCATCGTAGTGGGTTTTGGATCCCCCAAACCCAATTTCTTGTAAATTGAGAACGGCATGAGATTTATGCTTGCCCCCAGATCATATAATGCTTTCGCAAAATGTCATGACCCAACTGTACAAGGAATAGTGAATGCACCAGGATCTTCTTTCTTTTGTACGAGGGATCTTGTAGCAATAGCACTACAATGTTGCAGTCTATCATCATCCTCGAAAGTGACCGATCTTTTCTTGGTGACCTGATCTTTCATAAATTTTGCAAAGCTTCTACCAAAGGGACATTGATAGAAAGTTGCTTCAACATTGTTATGAATCGCCGGTATTTACCATCCTCAGTATTTTTCACTAATCTCTGAGAGAAGTGTGGTGGTGACCTAGGCATGGGAATTACCTTGATAGGTACTTCTGCATCTTTTCCTTTACTATCCTCTGCTTCACCACTACCCTTTACCACATTATCATTATCCTTTCTCACGTTTTCCTCAGTAGATGGCATAGGTCGGTCAACAGTTTGCTTACCACCCCGAGTAGTGATTGCCATACAGTGCGCATCATTCTTTGGATTTTGGACTGTGTTGCTAGGAAAAGTGTCCGGTTGCCGTGTGTTCACTATCGCAGATAATTGGGACATTTGCAACTCGATCTGCTTAATCGAAATAGCATGTGTATCAACTCTTTGCCCAATACTAGCTAAATCACACCTCAACCCTTTAATGTGTTCATCATTAGTGTCGAACCTCCTCATCATTTTGTGCAACATATCCTCAACTCACGCCATACTATCTCCACAATCCCTAGGAGTAACTTCACGATTTTGAGGAGGGACATAGGGCCCATTCCTATCGTTTCTATTAGCATAGTTACCCCTGTGAAAATTGTTGTCCCGGTTGTATTTTCCATCACGGACATAATGACCCTCACGATTGTAGTTACCATAGTTCCGACCTTGGTTCCCTTGACCTTGGCGCCAAATATCCTGATTTGAGCCTTGGGCGCTTGGTCGGAAACCCCTCGTCTGCTCATTTACTGCATAAGTGTCCTCCGCATTAGGAGGTGGTGGTTTAGCCAAGTAGTTGACTGCATTTATCTTTTCTGCACCCCCTGTGACATGTTTTAGTACCAACCCAAGCTCAGTTCTCATCTGAACCATTTCTTCACGAATCTCATCTGTGGCTGGGTTGTGAGTGGATTGTACTACGAAGGTGTTTCTCCCTGTATCAGACTTCCTAGTACTTCAAGCTTTGTTGTTCCGGGAGATTTTCTCTAATTTTTCAGCAATCTCAGCATAAGGACACTCCCCATAAGATCAACCTACTATAGTGTCCAACACCGTTTTATTATTATCATCCTGTCCACGATAGAAGTATTCCTTCAGTGACTCAACATCTATACGGTGATTTGGAACACTTCTCTAGAATGAGGTGAATCTATCCCAAGAACTACTAACTGACTCTCCTGGTAGTGCCACAAAGTTGTTCACTCTGTCTTTGTGGTTTAATTTCTTGGAGACCGGATAGTAGCGTGCTAAGAAGACATCCCTTAGTTGGTTCCAAGTGAAGATTCAGTTGTGTGGGAGCTCAGTGAAACACATAGCAGCCTCTCCCGTCAGTGAGAGAGGAAACACTCTGAGACCTATTACATCTAGATCCAAATCAGTCCTCCCCACACAACTTTTACACACTGCCCTTACCTTAGCTATATGGGCATGTGGATGTTCAGAAGGTAGCCTTGAAAACAAACCTCTGGCAGTGAGCATTTGCATCAGGCTACTAGTTACCGGTGTGGCCTGTGGGTAGAGGGGGCAACACAAGTGGCCCATCCGAGTCTGCTACGTTATCATACCCTCTGTAGTATGCTTGGGGCCGTGGAGCGGGATTTTGTCCCCTATGTTGATGTTCACCCGGAGCATCAGATAACATCTGACCATGAACATCAACCGGAGCTGGAATTTTCTGGTTCGGATCATCATCATTTATTCCCGAGTTTCGATTAATATTGCGCAATGTACGCTCTAACTCGTGATCGTAGGGAAACAAGGGTTCTCTTCCTCTCCGTGTATTTGGCATACAATGAGGATAGTTCTGAAAACAAATCAAAAACAATAAAACAAAGTAAAATAAAGAAAATATCTACTAAACTATAGTAATAAGTTCAAGTTAATCTAAAAGCTAGATTTCCCTGCAGCGGCGCCAATATTTGATACGCTCAAAATTACTTCTCAAATAAGAAGTAAAGCGGTCGTGTCAAGTAAATAACCCAACTAGTGAGGTTGGGATCGTTCCCACGAGGAAAATAGTCTAGACTTAACTTCAACCTGTTATTACTATTGTTTGGTCAATGAATTCCTTGGAAAGTAAAAACCAATAAAGGGGGGTTTCTATTTCTAAATGAGTAAAATAATAACTAACTTGAAAGAGACACTTAATAGTTTTAACAGTTTGATTTTAATCAATTAATCAAAGTAACTAGGGTTTACGTGTTCCCCACAGGTTCATAACTTGATAATTCTAACTATAACAATTCTTTCCTAGTATCTTGCATGCAAAGTGATATGTTATGTATTTCTAAATCCTTGGTCCGGCATCTAGAAAATCTCACTCCGCACCTTTGTCCGGCTACGTGTGTTGGTATCCTAACCCTTATCCTTACCTCATATTAAGCATCGTATTCGATATTTGACTAAGTTATTACCTCGTACAAATCAATACTAGCCTATTACATAGTATACACTAAATCTATGTTAATAATTCTTTTCCTATTATCTACCTCGTTTGTCCGGCAAGTAGCATTAAGGGGAGTTCTAACGTTGTCCATCCGTTAAAAGGACTTCTAAGCGAAAGAATTATTAATACATGCAAGACACTATTATAGAATTGTTATTTTAGTTAGGGTTTATCTCATTATTTGCCCATGGTTCCCACAACCCTAGTTATGGAGTTTAGTTACTCATAGCCATAAGCACAATATTCAGATATAGTAGATAAGAATTCATGTACTTACTTCAATGTGAAAGAGTAAAATCCAATATTTGCTTGATTAATCTCCAAAAATCACCAATAAGGAATTCTACAATCTAAGAGTCTAACAATACGGAGTCTAACTATCTGGTGTCTAACCTCAAAAACGAGGTTTTTCGAACTATTTAAAAAAAAACAAAAACCGTCATGGACTCCGTCGTCCCATAATTAAGCAATTTCTTCTGCTGCTCTCTTCATTCCCCTCGACGGCAAGTATGACGGACCGTCATAGGCACAACGTTACGTCGAGGTTCTTCGTTCCAAAACACTTCAACTCTTTGAATCTGGGTACTGGGATCACTTCTCTGAACTTCACGACGAACTTGCAGGACAGACCGTCATAGCCACGACGGACCATCACAAGCTTCGTAACCCCACACTTGGTCAGACTTCCCCATCTTCCTTCAGCAACTTTACTACGCTGCCACCTACGGACCGTCACAAGCACGAAAGACCGTCATAAGCTCCGTAGGTGGTCTCTTCTTCATTTCTTCGCTCAAAATCTCCGCATTCAGCTTTGGACAGATTTCCTGCAAAACAAAGAGAAACTTATATAAAAATTAGCATAAAAAGACTTTCGGAAACACTAAACTTAAGGAAAAAGTATTAATTATACCGTGAAACCACGGTATATCATTTCTTCCTTTCATCCAAGTAGGGTAAGTCCTCAACTTCCGAGGGAAATGTAATCCTCTATCTTAAGGATTTTGTTATGAGCTTATTCATTCTTTCAATCCCATCCTTTTTAATCGAGTCTTGTACTTTCGTATGACTTATACATGGTCTTGTTACATTGGTGTAAGGCCCATGTGAATATTGTGATATTCACTTAGATGGTATAAGATAAGAAAATCACTGAGACTATTTCTATATTTTACGTATATGTATGTGCAATTAAAGTAGAAAGCTATGTAACCTTTCTATCTGAAGGGTCTATGTATGCTCGATATGAATATATATTATGTGTCTGTAGAGGTCTATGTAAACCTCCAAGTAGTGATAATGAAAGTTTTATTTTTATTTAATTTTCAACCTAATAATGTAATGACATTAGACTTAAAGGCCAGTCTTAGTCCTTGAAAAGGAGGACGACATCGGTTATGTCTAGGGGGTAAACCCGGATGTGACAAACATTGTATCAGAGCATGAGGTTGAATATCGTTGAGTTATATCACTCTCTCTCTATAATGTCTATGTTAGTTTGTATTCATAATTGTGAAGCACGCCACACTTATGAGTAGGAACCTATATGATGCTTAGGAATCACTCTCTTTCTTGGAAATCTTATATCATGCCAATAGAGAGTACTTATGGTGAGCTTTTGCAAATATTTTTATTGTTGTGCTTATAGGAAGCATGAATACTCGAAGGAACGCGGCTCAAAGACTTGAAGAGGAAATTGCCAATGTGGGAGCTCCTCCCCATGATGAGCAAGTTCCTCCAGTTGAAGAAGATGCTACTGTGGAGCAAGCCCCGGCTAACCCTCCACCTATGACGGAGGCTGAGATGAGGGCTATTATTCCTCAAATGGCCCAACCCATGACTACTCAAGCATAAGACGCGAAAGTTCATCCTCAAGCTATGACGGTCCAAGCCAATCGGGAGATTGCTCCCCGTCCTCATCAATAACTCACTACTATGGCTTCTTGTGTAAGGGAACTCACTTGAATGAACCCTCATACTTTCTATGGGTCTAAGGTAGATGAAGACCCCTAAGAAATCATCGATAAGGTCTTTGATATACTATATGCTATGGTGGTGTCTTCAATTGAGAAGGACGAGTTGGCCACATACAAACACAATCATGTGGCGCAAACTTGGTATGTGGAATGGAGGGATAATAGGTCGTTGAAGGGTGGTTCAGTGACTTTGGAGATCTTTAAGGTGGCTTTTCTACATTGGTTCTTCCCTATGGGGATGAGGGAGTAGAAAGTGACGTAGTTGACTAATCTTTTCTAAGGAGGAAGGAGTGTCGATGAGTACTCTTTGGAATTCATTCAGTTTTCCAAATATGCTCCTTCTTTGGTCTCCGATCCTAAAGAGGAAATGAGCCCTTTTGTGATGGTGGTCTAGGACGACTTACAAGAGGAGTGCCAATCGGCCATTCTACATGATAACATGAACATTTCCTGTCTTATGGTTTATGCAAGAAGGGTTGAGGAGGCAAGGGCTAAACGAAAATATAGAGATTCTAAGTGAGCAAGGTCATTTTATGGATATTCTTCAAAGAATAGGCTTTAGATACAAGACAAGCCTAGATTTAAGAAGTGGGTTTGTAATCAATTGTTTCCCAAATTCACAAGAGCTAGTGGTGATAGGGTGTCTAACCCTATATTCAAGAAAGGAAAAGGTATTAATTCACTAAATGAGAAGCCAACTTGTGCAAAGTGTGGTAAAAAGCACTATGGTGATTGACTTAAGGGGACAGATAATTGCTTTAGTTTTGGAGAGAGTGGTCACAAGACGAGAGATTGACAAAACCTGAAGAGTCAAGGCAAGGGTAGTGGTCAAGCTCAAGCAAGTGGCTCTACTGAAGCTCCAATGAAGAACCGCTTCTATGCTCTCCCTCTAGGGGTGAGCAAGAGATCTCTCCCGATGTGTTGACTAGTATGTTAAAAGTTTTCCCTCTTGATGTATATGCCTTACTTTATCCCGATGCTACTTTATCATTTTTATACCTCTAGTAAATAAAAACTTTTATATTTTACCTGATATTTTGCATGAACCTTTTATAGTGTCTAGTCTGGTGGGTGAGTTAGTTGTTGCAAAATGGGTGTATAGAAATTGTCCAATAATGTTGCCCAATAGTGTTTCTTATGTTGATCTAGTAGAACATGATATGCTTGATTTTGATATTATATTGGGTATGAAATTTTTCCATGCTTGTTTTGCATCCATTGATTATAAGACAAGAGTGGTGAGTTTTAACTTGCCGATTGAACCCGTTGTTGAGTGGATGGGGGAAAATTCTATTTCTAGAGGTCATATTATTTCTTGTCTAAAAGCATGCAAAATGATCTTAAAAGGTTGTCTCTATCATATAGTAAGAGTCCAATATCTAGATTCTGAAGTTCCTCCCATCGAGTCGGTACCCGTTGTGAGTTAGTTTCCTGAGGTCTTTCCTAATGACCTTCCCATTATTCCTCGAAAATGGATAATTTACTTTGACATTGATTTTCTACCGGATACAAATCCCATATAAATTCCTCCTTATAGGATGGTTCCAGCCGAGTTGAAAGAGTTGAAGGCTCAACTCAATGATTTACTCGATAAGGTATTTATAAGACCTAGTATTTCTCCATGAGGTGCTCCGGTTTTGTTTGTGAAGAAGAAAGATGGGTCCTTGAAAATATTTATTGATTACCGCCAACTCAACCAGGTTACCATTAAGAATAAGTACCCTCTTCCGCAAATTGACGACTTGTTTGATCAACTCCAAGGGGCGAATTACTTTTCAAAAATTTACTTAAGATCGTGGTATCACCAACTGAGGTTGAAAGGTGAGGATATACCAAAGACGGACTTCTGGACTAGGTATGGGAACTATGATTTCTTGGTCATGTCTTTAGGTCTCACTAATGCTCTAACGACGTTTTATGGACCTAATGAATAGAGTATTTTGAAATTTCCTAGATTCATTTTTCATTTTCTTCACTAATGATATCTTGGTATATTCGAATAATGAGGATGATCATATGGTTCATTAGAGAGTAGTATTGCAAACCCTTAAACAACATCAATTGTATGCCAAATAAAGCAAGTCTGAATTTTTGTTGAGGTCTGTCACTTTTCGTGGGCACATCATCTCTAGTGAGGGAGTTGAGGTAGACCCATGAAAAACGGAAGTGGTGAAAAAATTGCCTAGACCATTGACTCGAAATGATATTAAAAGTTTCTTGGGTTTAGCGGGTTACTATTAGCAGTTTGTTGATAGTTTCACATCCATTTAATCTCCTTTGACTAATTTGACTTAAATGAGTAAGAAGTGTCAGTGGTCGGAGGCATGTGAGAAAATTTTCCAATTGTCGAAAGATAGGCTTACTTTCTCTCCGGTGTTGACCTTATTGGAGGGCACAAAGGGTTTTTTTGTGTATTGTGACGCATCCCGAGTGGTTTTGGGGTGTCTACTTATGTAACATAGGAAAGTGATAGCAAATTCATCTAGGCAACTTAAGGGTAATGACAGAAACTATCCCACTCATGATCTTGAGTTAGCTGCTGTGGTGTTTTGTTTTGAAAATTTGGACGCATTACTTGTATGGATTTCATGTTGATGTTTTCACCGATCATAAGAGTCTCCAATATGTGTTAACCCAAAATGAGATGAATCTCTGACAAAGAAGGTGGATAGAGTGGTTGAAAGATTAGGATATGAGTGTCCTTTTTCACACCAACAAGGCTAATGTAGTTGCGGATGCCTTAAGTCGTATGACTATGGGTAGTGTATCCCATCTTGACGAAGCCAAGAAGGACCTAGCAAGGGAGGTACATAGGTTTGCTAGGTTAGGAGTTAGGTTGGAGAATATTCCGGATGGGGGTGCTATAGTTCATCATAACTCCGAGTCATCTTTATTGTATAAGGTGAAGTCCAAAAAACACCTTGATCTAGACTTAATGGAATTAAAAGGATCGGTTTGCGACAAGATTAATGAATCATTGTCCTTAGGGGGAATGGTGTGTTAAGGTACCAAGGGCGATTATGTGTTCCCAATGTAGATGGGTTGAGGGATTGAATCCTAGAAGAAGCACATGGGTCCCGCTACTCAATTCATTTGGGGTCAACAAAAATGTACCATGAACTAAGGGAGATATATTGGTTGGAAGGCCTAAAAAGGGACATAGTGGAGTTTGCCTCTAAGTATCCGAATAGCAAACAAGTAAAGGCCGAACACCTAAAGTCGGGTGGCTTACTACAAGAGATCCTAATTCCTACTTCGAAGTGGGAAGACATGAATATGGACTTTATAGTAGGTTTACCTCAAACACAAAAGTCATGTTATTCCATATGGGTGGTTGTGGACAAATTGACTAAGTCCGCTCTCTTTATTCCTGTCAAGTCTACATATTCGGCGAAGGATGAAGCAAGAATCTTCCTAGATTATATTGTGTACCGCCATGGCATTCTGTTATCCATCATATCGGATCGGGGTGAACAATTTACATCTAGATTTTGGAGTTTGTTCCAAGAAGGATTGGGAACTACGGTTAATTTAAGCACTGGCTTTCATCCGCAAATGGATGGTCAAGCGGGGCGTACAATACAAAACCTTGAATAAATGCTTAGGGTTTGCATCATTGATTTTAAAGGGAGTTGGGATAGACATTTACCTTTGGTGGACCTTGCCTAAAAAAATAGTTTTCATTTATCCTTTTCCATGGCTCCCTACGAAGACTTGTATGGTAGGAGGTGTAGGTATCCTATTTGATTTTTTGAAGTGGGTGAGCCATCGCTTCTTGGTCCGGAGTTTATTTATAAGACTTTGGAAAAGGTTCATATCATAAAGAAGCGGTTGCAAATGGCCTATAGTCCGCAACGGTCTTATGACGATCATAGGAGAAGGGATTTCGAGTTTGAAGAAGGTAATAAGGTGTATTTGAAAATTTCACAAATCAAAGGGGTGGTTAGATTTGGCAAGAAGGGGAAATTGAGTCCTCGTTATGTGGGTCCCAATGAAATATTGAAAATGGCTGGTAAGGTTGCCTATGAATTGAAACTTCCTAGTGAATTGGCTTCGATTTATCCGATTTTTCATGTTTCAATGTTGAAAAATTGTATCGGTGATCCCAAGTCCATTCTTCCTATTGAGGGTCTTGGTGTCAAGGATATCTTCTGTTATGAGGAAGTTCCAGTTCAAATTCTTGATAGGCAATTCGAGGTTTTGAGGAATAAAGAGGTGGTTTCCGCAAAGGTGTTATGGAAAAATCATCTAGTTAAGGGTGAAAAATTGGAGGCCGAGGCCTACATGATGTCCCGTTACCCTCATCTTTTTGAGAATTAAGGTTATTCATTCTTTCTAATGACTAGAAATTGAAGTTTCTTGATTTTTGGGTGAAGTTTTGCATATTATGCATTTCTTACAAAATTTAAAATGAAGTTACTACAGTATTTTGCTTTTTGCTTGTTTTGAGTTATGATGTGCATTTTGATATGGTGGGTCTTTATGAAACGAAAGGTAGCATGTTGTTAAGTTGAACTTTGTTCTTGTTGACTCATGTAATGTATGTTGAGCTCATAAGTGTTGTGAGAAGGAAATGCCTCATGATGAAGTGTTTTGAGCATTATGTGTGGATATATGAGTTTTCATATTTGCCTTGTTTAAACGATATTATTTATGTTTATTTGATATTGTTGATTGGTTGGGCTGCTAGTCTTATGTTTATTCCTTCCTTCAAAAGAATTTGTGTCATTTTCGGACGAATGTTCCTAAGGGGAGGATAATGTAATACCTTCAAACTCCAAGACACATTGTAAAGCCTAACATAGGTGTCATAAAGTCTAAGTACTGTTTTCTACGTCCATTTTTAATATATGTAGGTAATTTAGAATGGTTAAGAACCAAAACGTCCATGACGTCCGGAATGTTTGTTCACAGGGATGTTAGGGTGCCTTAGACTGTTAGACTAACTTTCAGGAGTCTAAAATGTACAAAAATTAATGGAAAGCTAGCTAATAGGTGTTTGAATTGTTTCATGGTTGAGCCGACAAGTTACGACTTCCCAAGGACCAACCAAGGGCCCTTGAGGAGGACACTTGTAGTTTGATGCAACACTGCCTGGCAGTGTTCATCGACGGGATATAAGACGGACCGTGTGTGGATCGATGGGGCGTCGATGCCACCGTTGTCCCACACTTAGGCTGGTTGACAAGGTCCCTTCACCCGTACAACCTTTGAACTCATCGACGGAGTGAAGAGGTGCAGGCTACGGTCCGTGTGTTGATAGATGAGGCATCGATTCCCCCGTCGTCCTACACTTAGACAATTTGAGGAAGCCCCTCGCCTGCACAGTCTCTGACAAAGATGTTGGAGTGCAGGATGGAAGGGGGGATGTTTGTCGACTCACAGACGGGTCGTCGATCGAGGTTTCATCTTTGAGGGTTGAGTTTTCTGCCTAACTTAAGTTGGTCTTATTTAATTAAATAAGCTACTTAGGGGTTTTTTGGGTATTAAATTGAGACTAATTAACTTGATTAACTCCCACTATAAATACCCTCAACCCTCATTAACCTAAGGACAACTTTCAAATAAACTCTTTTCCTTCTCTATTATTTCTCTGTCTACATGAACTCACCCTTGACGACTAGCAAGGATTAGTGTTTGGGGGCTGTAAAGGGAAGAATTCACTATAAAAATGTTGAAAAACATTAAATTATGGGTTCTATTAAACTTTGAGACTCTTTCCTCAAAGGGTTCAATCAAAATAGATTTCAAAAGTTGTGTTATCTTATGGGTTTCATTCAATTAAAAAACTGAAGTTATGGATTGAGTTGTTTATGATTTAGTAGGGTTATTAACATGTAATTTAACTTGTTTATGATAATTGTTGACGATTTGGTCTAAATTGAAGAATGTGATCCTCAATCCCTAACCCTAGGTAGTGATCTTGACCTATATTGTATTTTGATCATTCAATTGAGTTAGTTGTTGATTTTATTACTATATTATGGTCTTAATATGAATAAATTAAGATGAATTATATGCCTATCATTCATGTTCTTGATACGTGATTTAGGTTATGAATTATAATGTGAATTTAACCTATGCATCTTGTCTCAAGTTGTGATCTAGAGTTAAATTGTGTTATAGAGATGCAATTGGCCTTGTTATCTTATTAGTTATCATTGTGTGATGATGTGATTCTCCTAATTGGGTTTAGTTACGGGTCGATGGTAAGACCTTGATGATAAACTATGAGGAAGGCATGATAAGTCTTAGAATCTCTATCTTTATTTCCAATTGTGATTAATTGTTGTTAAGTCATGATATTACATTGGAGTATGCCTTCTACTAGGATTGTAGTGACGTATGATGTTGAATTCAAATGTCTTGACTATGTTGTTAGGTTTATTAAGTGTATGTGATATAAGGATGGTGAAAAGTATCAATGTGCCTTGATATGCTATAAAATTCTAAGGTGTTAACCTCACTTATATGAATTGTGATTAGAGGACTTATAATCATACAATTCTTATTGAGATATTAATGATGATGATTATACAAGGGGTAGACCTTATGGCCTAATTAAGCTACGATTGATAATGAAAGACTTAAAGCATTTCAAAAAGGGACTCTTGTTTAGCACCGAGTGAAATAGATTGAGGAGTGTCACTTCCCACATATGGAAGGTAGGAACACTATATTACTCTCGAGATTGGAGACTATAATGCATGGCACATAAAGAGGGTCCTAACTAAATCTTCTACTTGTTGAACTATGCTGCCCCCATAGGAATACTAGCTAGTGGATCCACGTATAATCTATGTTTCATATTCTGGTACTACCTTGGAAAGTAGTTCACCTATTTGTTGTAGGGTTTATGACACAAGATTCTATACTAGCTCATGTGATCTATGTTGGTTGTAGAAAGATGTTCCCAAAAGGTAAAACGAATTAAGGACTTGAACTCTAACTTGGATAACCTAAGAGGTGTAGCTAGGTCTAGGTAAGGGTATAGGACTCTACCTAAACATTGCACTAGTTAGTCTTAAGGGAAGTCTTACGAGGAGGTTCCTATATATGTCTATGTTATGATAATATATGATGTATATATGATGACCATGGCACATTGTTGATACTATATGTTGATTAGTTCATTTATGAATATGCTTTAGGTTATAATGTTAATATATGATGAAATGTAAACGTAAATGCCATGATATGTAAAGTTGGACATTGGTCATGTTTTTTTGTTGAGGAAACTTGATTGAGTAAGGTTATGAGGATTTTCTAAGACATTGCACTTATTGACTTGATAAGGACTTGTTGGTAGTTTTCTTGCTTATTATGATATGTTTAACTCTTATCATTCTTGTGAGATTGTTCCTTGATGTTAGGGTTGTAGTAAATCATGGTTTTCAAGTATGTTGGGATAAGTATTACTTGTTGAGAAAGTAAGCATCTTAGGATTGTTGATATGACTAAATTGACTTTGCATTAAGTCCCTAAAGGGGTAATTTGGCATATTTTGATAAGAAGTCCCTTTTAGCATGTTTTGCTTGTGTATGTGCATAAGATCCCATACTTAATACATGTGGAGTACTAACTCCATTTTTTTCCTTTTCGTAAACATTTTAGGTTCCGGTCGTTGAAGAGTTTTGAAGGTGACATTGTTGAAAGCTTGGATTCTCCCTTTTATCCAAGTAAGGTAGGTCCTCAACTTTCGAGGGAAACACCTCCTCTAGCTTACAGATTTTGTTATGAGCTTATTGACTCTTTCTTTCCTTTCCTTTTTAATTAAGTGGTATACTTTCGTATGACCTATACATGGTATTGTTGGATTGGTGTAAATGCTTTGCCCATATTGTGATATTCGTTTAGATTGTATTAGATGAGATAATCATTGAGACTATTTCTATATTTTACGTATATGTATGTGAAAAAAAAACGTAGAAGGCTATGTAACCTTCCTATACAAAGGGTCTATGTATACTCGATATGAATATTATATATATATATATATGTAGAGGTCTATGTAAACCTCCAAGAAGTGATAATGAAATTTTTAATATTTTCCGCATTTTCAACCTATGAATGTAATGACATGAGACTAAAAGGCTATTCTTAGTCCTTCAAAAGGACGATGACGTCGGTTACGTCTATGGGGTAATCCTGGATGTGATAGTAATTTATTGTTGGGATTGGATCTATATATTGAAGAATACATGATACACCCTATTCCTGTAACCCTTGTTTATAAATTTAAGTTAATTTGAATAATGATGATGCAATTGACCTAGATTTTGTGTCAATTACTATTGTATGATGCTATTACATCCATTGCTGGGTTGAATTTTATGGTTGATGGTAACACCCAGTATGATGTCTTGCGAAGGAGTGGTGGTATGTTTTGGGATCCTAACCTTTAGTTCAACTATAATTACTAGTTTTTTGCGATGAAGTTATATTGAAGTATACATTATGATGAGATTGATTAGGGTTTGTATGACGTTTAACTGAATGTCCTGAACTATGATTTGTGAGTTTTTGGCAAATATGTAAATGTTATAAGGATTGTAATGACTTACCAATGTGCCCTATTATGATGTGACTATGAAAATGTGTGAACCTCACATGTATGAATTTAATGAAAGGAAAATACTCATGCAATTCTTATTGAGCTATAATGATGATTATATAAAGGATAGACCCTATGACCTAAAACTAAGTAATGATTGTTCATGAAAGACATTTTAAAAAGGATTCTAGCTTAGCACTGAGTGAAGTTGTAGATGAAGGGTGGCGCCTTCCCAAGGAGGGACGCTAGGTTTCACCATAGTCCTCAAGGGGTGGATAGCCTCATAGTCCATGTATACTCGATAAATATATATTGTGAGTAAGAGAGAGGTCTAAGTAAACCTCAATGTAGAGGTAAACGAAAAGTTCTAAATTTTCTGCATTTTTAACCTATGAATCTAATGATTAACGCTGTGAGACTAGTCTTAGTCGTCCTCGAGGAAGACGATGCTGGTTACTTTTGGGGGTGCTCCCCGGATGTGACACTTTTTGTGTACCTTGAGTTGCCTAGAGGGATATGCTATCATATTACCATGTTGCATGAGGACACAACCCAAACCTACTCGAGAAGCATCATAATACACAACAGACCCTTTGGTACCCTCCAGTAAAGTTAATACCGGAGCAGAGTTAAGCTTATCTTCAACTTTTGAAAGCCTTTCTCACAAGGTTCTGTCCATTAAAACTTAACTTTCTTTTGAGTTAGTATTGTCAAAGGAGAAGCAATCGATGAGAAGCCATCGACAAACCTCCTATAATGCCCGGCTAAATGTAGAAATCCTTGAACTTTGGTAGGACTTAATGGTCTAGGCAAATTCTTAATTGCTTCTATCCTCTTCGGATTGACCTCTATACCCTCACTTGAAACAATGTTGACAAGAAAAGCCACTGATCTCAACAAAAAATCACATTTACTAAACATAGCAAAGAGTGGGTTTGTAAACCCTCGGGGAGGACTTGTACAAGCCCGTAGCATTTTTCATAACATACCACTGGTAAAAAATTACGGAAAATATAAGACTTTTACGTAGTGAGGTATACATAAACCTCTCACATATCATATAAGGAGTTTGCATAGACTCCTTGCTTATTGAAGATTACATAGACTTCTCGTTTAGGCAACATAATCAATACATAAGATATAGTCTAATAAAATCGTCTCACATTACACCATCTAAAGAGTATTAGATCATTTGGACATAGTGCATACTTCAATACAAACATCCACACATAGGCTTACACCAATAGTCTCAAACGATAAATGAAGGAATAATTGTCTTTAGAAATAAGAACATAGCTAGAATAGTGATTGGTAACATTCCCGAACATAAAAGACCTACCAATAACTTTGGAAATATTACCATGTCTTCTTGAAATTAGGCTAAAATTACTTCAACGGCCCTAACCTACGTTGTTTGGGAAAAGGGAAAGAATATAGGTTAGTACAACCACTTGTACTAAGTATGGAAACGTATGCACGTAAAACTATTGAAGTTATGCTATAAAGGGCATTTTACTCAAAACCATGTTAATTGAATTTGAAAAGCCTTTATGTACAATTAAGAACATATACAAGTCAATAGGCATAGCATCACTTAATTCAAGTCCATGTTCAACACAAGACCAATCATCATTGTAAAGTAAAGTCAACATGGACATTATCAACATACATGACATCATACGAAGATCATATAGGAATGCATAACTCCACATAACATTATCACAATAATTCATGTACAAGAATTCATAATATCACAACATATAATACCCTTACTCACAACCCCTTCCCAAGCCTACAAGTGCAATGCTTATGTGAAACCCCATAACCCCATATAAACTAATAAACCAAACAAAGGATCATAAGCAATGTCAACATTTCATATATCTTCATATCATGCATATTCATAATCATTTACATCAACTTAGACCAATATCATGTTCATCAATGAAACTAACATCGCATAGGATCATCAACATGTAAAGTAATCATATGCATTTCATTAATATCATAAGTTCATAAGAATAACCTCCTAGGACTTCCCTCAAGGTCAACTTTTTCAATGTATAAGTAGATTCCCATACCCCTTTCTACACTATGTAGAACCCCGTAAGTCACACTACTTAGTGTTCACTTCATTACTTTCATTTTACTTTCTAGAATAGTCTCCTTAGCCGTCAATAGACTATGTGAGCTAATGATGGAATTCAGTGTCATGAAACCCAACACCAAAAGAAGGTTCCTTACTTTCCAAAGTAGAACTAAAATATGAACACAACTTTCTAGGTGGATGCACTAGCTAGAATTCTTATGGAGGCAACATAGTTAAGGAACTGACAGACATGCTAGAGACCATCTTTATGCACAATTGCATTGTAATCTCCATCTGATGAGAACCATTGTGAACCTACTTTCCCACATTGTAAGGACACCTCTCATATCTATTTCGCTCGGTTCTAAGCTAAAGTACCTTTTTAAAATGCATTTAAGATTTTCTTAATCATCATATATTAGTATAGGCCATAGGAGACTAACCCCTTATATATCATGATCATTATCTTATTAGGTATTGCATGATAATTTCCTTTCATAACAACCCTTCATTTGTTAGATCAAGATTTCATAAAAATATGATACAAGGCACACAAGTAATTCATATTAAACCTTGTATCTTCATACGCTTAACATGATCTCACAATCAACATAATTAAAGATATTTCATCACATTAATTATACAATACTCTTCTTAATCTAATCACATATATTACTTCAAATTAATACCATTATAAACCATAAGTCATCATCATTGAAGTAAAGAACTCAACATCATAAAGTATTACCACATAGCCTTCATAAACCTCATTCAACATGTTACCATCAATCTATATTGTTCATCTATAAGTTTAAATAATTAAATCCTATAATATCAATATATATAATAACGATGTAAATTGTATCATCACTAATCAAATTAACCTCAATTCACAAACTAGGGTTAGGTAGAAGGGTTCAATCGTGGAGTCTCTCATAGAACTAGGTCAAAGACTAAGAACTACAACAATTGACCCCATAAACAGTAATGATAAATCATTATAATAAAAGGAAATCAACATAACATCAAATTTAAATATCAAACACGAAATTGGAACGAAAACACATGTTTTGACATCTTTTGAAAACCAATTTTGAAAAGCCTCTTGGGGAAAGAGATCTCAATAGTGAATAGCTTCCATACCTTAGGATTCCCTGGGAATTTATGGAGAAAATATTGATTATTTAAGACCAATTTCACCTTGAAGCTTGGTCTTCAATGGGGTCATGAATAGAAAGAGAAAGTAGAGAGAAAGTGGAGAGAATTGGGTTTGGGAATATGGGGTGATAGGTTAGTTTAATGAGGTTTATGTCTTCTATAGTCCCTCCACTAACATAAACGAAGCACCTACTAACCATTAATTATTCACATAACTAATTAACTAATTATTTCACTAACTAAATTTTTGATAGTCGACTTGACCTCCAATCGACGAAACCTCGCCCTATGGGCCGTCGATTGGACCACGCACCGTCCTGGAAGTCAATGGTTTTGGTAAGAGACTGTATTTTTTAGACCCTTTTCAAAATATGGCTAAGTCCTAACCAACTACTACCATTAACGGGACGTTGACCCAATGACCGCTCGTCGATTGGATTCGTCCATATCAATTGTCAAATGATAGTTTTGGGGCCAAATGAATGTTTCTCACCAAGGACCCTTAGGGTGTTCTTTGGGGAGTTTTACCCATATTATTTTGACCCTAAACAAACTCTTCTTTGTATTTAACACCTTTTGACTAAATTTCACTAAATTTCTACTGTTAAAACCCTTAAATATACAAAGGCACACTAGCTCAATTTCACAATTCTCCGGATGTCATGGTCGTTTCTTGACGTTTTCACTCTAAAACATCCTAATTGATTTCAATATGTTATTTTAATAATATAAACAATGTTTGAAGTCTTGGTTCATCATGTGAGGCTCTATACTAAGACATGGAATTTAGGAGTGTTAAATGGTTATCCTTGAGGACTTGTATAACAATCCTCAAATGTTTCATATGATCATTCTAACTCTTATAGTATATAAAGATGTAGTCTATATATACAATCACAAAGAAATAAATATAACTTCTAAAATCTTGATTTCATAAGGTCCATGAAAGTCGTCAGGCATTTCGTTTGGCCAAAATACATGATGATGAACTCACATACACCATATCTTCTTCGGAATGTCATTTTCAGAACATCAACTCCTCTAACTCTCTTTGGTGATATGCCAACCTCAAATTAATCTTTGAAAAGTAACTCGTCAACTGGAGATGGTAAAACAAATCATCAATTCTAAGGAGAGGATACTTATTCTTTATACTGACCTTGTTTAGATATCGGTAGTCAATACACATTGTAAGAGACCACTTATTTTTTACACAAACAATGCCGGATCTCTCCATGGAGATTTTCTTGGTTGTAGAAAATCCTTGTAGAGCAAATTCTACAGTTGAGCTTTTAATTCTTTCAACTAGGCCGGAGCAATCCGGTAAGGAGGAATTGATATGGGTTAAGTATCAAGTAATAAGTTGATGCCGATATCTATTTCCCATTCGGGAGGAATTCCAGGTAAGTCATCGGTGAAGACTTCCAAAAAAGCCTTTACTATGGGAACCGACTCTAAAAGTGGATGTAACACCCCTAAAAAGGTTAAACTAGATCCTAACACGTGTGTCATGAGCTTCTAAAGTCTTAAAACTTTAAATGATGATGTTAAGAAGTAGTATTTAAAATTTGGTGATGTTCGGATGTCAAACCTCCAAGAAAGTCTATGATATTCGAATGTTTGCCTTGAAACGTGCTTGTGTTCCTTAGTGTGTTACGTCAAGTTTTATGTGTTCCTTTTTTATGCAATTTTTGTGAGAGGTCCTTAACATGTCTACGAGTATATTTGTGGTCGAACATCAGGGCAAAACTTGTGAAGGACCAACCAAAGGGTCCTTGAGAAGGACGAAACCTTCAGCGAGCAAGCGACCCGAGGCAACAACAACTTAGGCATGGAAGGAGCCAGTCTGCATCACGTACTTGGTCCACCAAAGTGCAAAACGTTTCTCTGTGTTGCGGGCACAAGGCAGACTCTACTGTTTTGGAATTTAATTTCAAAAATCATGCGGGAGAAGCTCCGTATCGCAGACTTGTTTCCCGATGATAATTCCAAAAATTTAAGTTATGATTGACTTTGTTAAAAAGTCCTATAAGTTTTGGGGTCTTATGGGTATTTTGGGGAATTATTATAGGCGGTAATTGAACCTTTTGAAACCCTAATTGACCCTCCAAATCAAAACATCAAGTACAAAATAAAACCTCTCAATCTCTTCTCTCCAAAAACTCCACTGATGAAGATTTGAATCTACAAGGAAGAGGATATATTTTCTATGTTTTTCTACATCAATCTTGTGGGTTTTTCTTCGTAATTGAGTTATGGTTCTTCGTCAATGATTCCTCTTCTATTCAAGAAGCCAATTTCAAATTATTTTAAACATGATAAAAACATGAAATCTTCTAAATTAAATTTTTGCCATGGGTTCTTGCCTAATGTGATTTGAGACAATGATTCGTTATTGAATTAGTGTCAATTCTATGATGTTACATCAATATTTCTATGAACCAATGCAAATCTTAAAGTACTAAGTTTGGCTCTAAAGTGGGTGATTTGATCATAGCTTTATTTTATTGAATTAATATGTAGAATGCATTTGGCTTTGATATATGTATGAATTATGCTAGAAGTTTATATAGGCTTTCCAAATTTGATGAAATTCATATTGTCTTATCTTGCATCATTGTATATTGTAATTATTGGATTGAATTAGTGACTATGGCTATTGGTAAGAACCTCGGTGTATTGAATTGGTTAAATTAGCTATGGATTAGATTCGTTGAGATTGAATTGGTGGTATTTGACCTAACCTTTACTAGATTTGTAGTATAGGTATTTTCAATTATGATGATGTTTGTATGGTACACTTATGGTGGCGGTGCTTATGTGCTATACTTGTGAATAATGTGGCCTCGTCGGCATTAATTTTTTGAATTGTGAAATATTGTGGACTCATCTTCATTACTTTATATATGATGTTGTTATCATGTTATTACGTGGATATATGATCATTGTGAAGGCTTCTACAAGTTATGTTTATCTATGAAGTGAAGTATATATTCTCCTAGTTGAATATAAATGATCACAGTAGGCTATATTGATTCCTTATGTGTGAATAGTTACTATTGAAGT
Organism: Solanum pennellii; assembly: GCF_001406875.1. Lineage (NCBI taxonomy): Eukaryota > Viridiplantae > Streptophyta > Magnoliopsida > Solanales > Solanaceae > Solanum > Solanum pennellii. Next base: position 38,085,615 of record NC_028644.1, read on the forward strand.
GTAAACCTTCATAAGTGGTTATATGAGTCTCGTGATGGATTATATTTATGTTCTAAAGTAGTCTGTAGGGAGATTTGTGAGTATAACTAGTTTATTGTATATGCTACTTGAATGATATTGTACATATGTTAAGATGATAATGAAATGTGTCTTGTTTTTGGTAGACATGTGTCCCTTACTTGATACATGAATAATTTGAATATGAAACCTTGACTTTGTAGGCTAAGAAGGATATTTATCTGGAACCTTTTATAAAGAAGGTTAAGATATCTTTGATGTTGAAAGCGGTAATGGTATTGAGGGTCTTGGTGTCAAGGATAACCTCTCCTATGAGGAAGTTACGGTTCAAATTCTTGATAGGCAAGTCAAGAAGTTAAGGGTAAAGGGGTTGTTTCCGTAAAAGTGTTATGGAAAAATCACCTAGTTGAGGGTGTAACATGATAGGTCGGGGCAGATATGAAGTCCCATTACCCTCATCTGTTTGATAACTTAAGTTAGTTATTCTTTTTAATAATATAAATATGACTACAAATTGAAATTTCATGATTATTGGTGATGTTTTGCAAAAATGTGCATTTTGTGTTGCATAACAGTGAATTATTGTATGTTGGTGCTTAAAACATGAAATTTTGCCTTTTGGTTTGTTTGAGTGATGTTGTGCATTTTGATATTGTACTTCTTAGTGCAAAGTTATGTGACCTATTGATAAGTTGAACTTTGTGCTAATTGACTCATGTAATGTATGTTGAGTTCATGTGTGTTGTGACAAGGAAATGCCTCATGATGAAGTGTTTGAGCCTTATTTGTGGTAATTGAGGTATTGAAATTGCATTGTTGAAATGTTATGACTGATGTTGTTTTGATATTGTTTATTGGTTGGGCTGCTAGTCTTGAGTCTATTCCTTCCATCAAAAGAGTTTTATGTCATTCGGGGATGACTGTTCCTAAGGAGGGGATAATATAAAATTTAGAAAATTTAAGACTTGTCTTAAATCCTAACATAGATGTCTTCAGGTCTATAAACTTTTATTTAGGACAATAATAATGAATATAAGTTATTTAGGAAGTTTAGAAACAAAAATTGGTAAGAACGTCCATGACTTGGAGATTTTGTTCAAGGATGTACTAGCATGCCTTAGCCTATTTGACTATCTTTTAGGAGTCGTAAATACATGAAATTAGGTGGAGGCGTGTATAACATATGTTAAAGTTGATTCGTGGTCGAAACGTCCATGTTTGAATCCCTAAGGACCAACCAAGGGCCCTTGAGAAGGATCCTAGCACGTAGGAGGCAACTCTACCTAGGAACTGCTCAACCACGAGAAGCCATCAATGGAACGTGTGTGGATCAATGGGACGTCGATTTCCACCGTCATCCCACACTTATCCATATTGATGGATCCCTATCCTGCACAAGTCTCTCACAAAAAACGATGAGTGTGCAGGACGGGAAGGGGGGGGATAGTCGTCGACTAGCAGACGGCCCGTTGACGGGGTTCCGTCTGTGAGGGTCAATGTTTCCTGCACTTTTTAAGTTAATATCATTTAATTAGTTAAGGGGTAGGTAGATTATTAGGGTTTTAAGGGAATCTAATTAAGTTAATTAAGCCCCAATATATAGACCCCCAACCATCATTAGTCTTAACAGACCTTACAAAATAAACTTTGTTCCTTCTTTCTTCTTTCTCTCTCTATTGGAAGACACCATTGAATTCAAGCTAGGGGGAGGTTTTGGGGTCTGTAAAGTTACGATTTCACCAACAAATCTTCATCAATCGTCGAGTTATGGGATCTAATTAAGAATATGATGTTATGAACTGAGTTGTTTATGTTTTCTTTTGGATATAATGAGTAGTTTAACATGTATATGATAATTTGTGATGTTTTGATCTAAATAGAGGAACATGATCCTTACCCCTTAACCCTAAGTTTATTATGATGTGAATTAGGTTCGAATTGCTTCAATTGACTTGATTATTCGTTAAATCACTACTAGATGATGTTGTTAAACTAATCATAAACAAATTAGAATGATTTGTATCCTTTTATACTATTTCTTGAGAAGTGATCTAGGTTATGAGAATTGACCTAAGTATCTTGTATTAAGCCTCTATTTAGCATGGAATTATAGTGTAGTTACTCTTCTAGCCTTGTTATCTATTGATTATTAAATTATGATGTGGTGCATCTAAATTGGATTGGATTGAGGATTTATGGTATGGCCTAAATGATAAACTATGAATGAGACTTTGTAGGTTTTATTATCTCTATCTATTACTTCCAATTATGATTAAGTCTTGATGTTATATTTGAGTAAACCTTGTATTAGAAGTTATAGGGTGGTATTATGTTGAACGGAAATGTCTTAATTATGTTGTGAGGTTGATTAAGATGTATGTGTTATAAGTATGGTGATGACTATCAATGCGCATTATTATGTCATGAAATGTGCATTATTATGTGCTAAACTCACTTATTATGTGCATTATTATGTGATAAACTCACATATAGGAATTATGATTTAAGGACTATACTCATGCTATTTTTATTGAGCTATGATGATGATTATTATTATACAAGGGCTAGACCCTATGAATTAACTAATTTATGATTGTTAATAAAGACTTAAAGACATTTCAATAAAGGGACTTAGCTTAGCACCGAATGAACTTGACAATTGGAGCTGATGACTTCCCAAAGAGGAAGATTCACCCTATAGTTCTACATGAGATGTTCACTTCTCAAAGAGGAATACTAATCTAATAGATTCTTCGTGAGAGGACACCCAAATTACAAAGTGGTATGAAGAGGGAATATACTATCTCTTAGTTCTTGAACTATGTTTCCCCCATAAAAAGACTAGCTAGTGGATCCACCTCGAAAGCTACGTTTATGTTTGGTTTTACTTTGGCCTATATACCACATTGCATAGATGTAATGTTTTACAACACCGGATTCCACACTCAGCTCTTGTGGTCTATGTCGGTTAACGCAAGAATGAAGCACTTCAGTATAACATAACTAAGGTGAGTTGATAGGTTTGACTTAGCTTAAGTAGGGGTATGAGACTCTACTTATGCATTGCACTAAGTTGGCCTTGATGAAAGCTTGAGGGAGTTGATATTATGTATGTATATGATAATGATGTATATGATTATGATATGTTGATATTACAATATAAATGGTATTATATGATGATGAATACCCTTATGTATGTGTATTTTGATTATGTTATTAAAGTTAGACATTGGGTATGGTTTCCTTTGGGTCTACTTAATTGAGTAAGATTGTGAATCTTTACTTGGTCATTGCACTTGTTGACTTGATGAAGATTCATGAGTAATTGTCTTGTTTATTATGTTGTGGTTAACTCTTATTCATGCTTTTGATGTTAGTAAGCACATTTTGTTACTTAGTATGACTTGCTTGATTATGCATACGACTATTAAAGTGTAAAGCATCATGACTTAAACTAAATGTGCCCTTTTAGAATGATTTGATCTTTTATGTGCATATGGTCTCATACATAGTACAAGTGGCGTACAAACCCCAGTTCTTCATTTTCCCCAACATATTTAGGTTCCGCTAGTTGAAGTGTTTTGGAAGGTGACTTGAAGAAGACTTGGATTCTTTGATTATCCAAGTAGGGTCGGTCCTCATTTTCCAAGAACGATGCCAATATCTTTCACTTATGTTGTTATTTTAGTTGTAAGAGTTTTATATTCTATCTCCTTGCATTTGAGTACGGATTGTATAAATCCTATATGTGGTTCTCTTACATTGATGTATGGGCTATGCCCAAATTGTTAATCAAGTTGGGTTATGAGATGAGACAATCTTTGAAAAGTATGTTCTATCTTATATAGACCTATGTGCAATAAAAGTAAAAGGCTATGTAACCTTCCTATATGAAGGGTCTATTATACTCGATATATGTAATTATGTATATTTAGAGGTCTAGGTAAACCACCAATTATAAGTAATAAAAGTTTTAAATTTCCGCTAAATTCGACTTGTGAATGTGAGGATGTAAACTAAGAGTATAGTCTTAGTCCTTAAACAGAACGAAGACGACGGTTACGTCTCAGGGGTAAACACGGATGTGACACCTTACATTAATAACCAGTCTTATGATACAAATTACAACATAATCTTTCATTAAGGAAAGTCAAACTAGAATTAAAATCAAGTTTCTTTATCCTTGTACTTGAGGACTCTCTAACTTGGGAAGAGCAATCCAAGATTCTCCCAAAAAGGACTAGAATAACCTCAATGGACCACACCTACACTTTGCGTAGAAAAGAAGAGAAATATCTGTTAGTACAAAAACATGTACAAAGTATGGATACTATGCAAGTAAAACATTTTAAAACATGCACAAAATATCATTTTGTTTATAAACATGCTATATTCACTTTAAAAGCCTTTACGCACATTCGGAGAACACACATACAAGTCCATATAACCACAATAAGACATTCATATTCAAGAATAAAAACATAAAATATCCATAGTCAATATTGCATAATTAAAGTCCATTTAATCAATACATTATAAGACCTTTCTCATAACACCAATTAATGTCTACTAGTGCAATGTGTATGGGACAACCCATAACCCCACATAAACAAAGTAAACCAACAAAGGTATCACAAGAATTGTCTTTTACCTCATACATCATCAAAACAAATATAGTCAATATCATGGACAGCAAGTTCCACCATATCATATATTTCATTCATAGTATACAAACATAAAGAACCCACCCTAGAATCCCATCAAGGTCAACTTATGGAATTTGTAGGTAAAGTACTATACCTTTACCTACACTATGTAACAACTCTTAAGTAGTCCTAGTTAGTGTTATTAGAAACCCTCTCATAGATCATGTGAGCTACATGAATTTCAGTGTCATCACCTCAAACCGAAATGAGGGATGCCTATTTGCCAAGGTTAGACATATACATTCATATATAATCTAGGTCGATCCATCAGCTAAGGATTACTATTGGGGAAACTAGTCAAGGAACTCGAAGGTTTTATAAGAAAACCTCGTTATGCTAATTAGCATTGTAATTTCCACCTCACGAGTACAGCGGGTGAACCGTTGTTCCTTTGTGAAGGAACACCTCTCATTGTAAAGTTCATTTGGTGCTTAGCTAAATTCCATTGTTGAAATTTCTTTAAGTCTTTCTCAACATAAATTCATAGTATAGGTCTTACAAATTACACCCCTCGTATAACATGTTCATATCTAATAGGTTTTAAGACAAGAAAACCCTTTCATCAGAAACACAACATCGTTTTAGATCGTTACTTCATAAAATAGTCATAAGATTTAAATGATATTTATCATCAATCCCTTATAATAGCACACCTATCATAAACTCACAACCATCATTTTCATTGCATGTAACAACCTATTTAGTAGGTTCGAACAGTAAAATTATTTGATAAAAACTGACTGGGTCGACGGGCCACGCAACAGACCGTCATGGTCACGACGGCCCGTGATGGATTCCGTCGTCCCATACTTGTGAATTTTCTTCTGCTACACTTCTCTTTACCCTCGACGACAAGTAGGACGAACCGTCATAGGCACGACGGACCGTCGAGGTCCTTCGTTCCAAAAAACTTAAACTCTGAAAATCTGGGTACTGAGATCGACTCTCTGAACTTCGCGACGGAACTGCAGGACGGACCGTCGTAGGTACGACGGACCGTCACAAACTTCTTTACTGAATTTGACTCTCTGAACTTTGTGACGGACCTGCAGGACGGACCGTCATAGATACGACGGACCGTCACAGGTTGCGTAACCCCAACTGGGTCGGAATTCTGCTAAAAGTTTTAAAGGGGTGTTTTGGACTATTCATGACAAACTTTATGAAATAAGAGGGGTAAGTTTAATAATTTATTTACTTGGAGGGTTAAAGGAGATAACCTTGAAAGAAATAATGGGTTACTTTTATCATAATGAGTTATATGATAATTAGGGTAAAAGAAAAATAATCTGGAGAAGGAAAAGAAAAAGACAGAAAGAGAAGGAACGAGTGAGAGAGAGAACGAAGAGGAAAGCAAAAGGGCATTGGGGAGATAGCTTGCTCGATCACGATTCTTTGGTGGAGGTAGGTTATGGTTTATGTCAATGTGATAGATAAACTCTTAATAGCGATTGATATGTATTGGGTGGTATTGTAAAGTCTTCTATATGCTTGATTGTGTGTTTGTATGTTGTGATCGTATAATTGTGGTGGTTAGAATGATGAGATTGTTGAATCTTTAATCTTAAATCCTCTCTATTAAGATGACGCTTGACATAAAGAAAGCTTGATGAACTGAAATAATGAGATAAATGGATTGGAGTGTCACGTTCCGACACGTAGGAATAATTGATCGGAGTGTCACGTTCCGACATGTAGGAATAATTGTTCGGAGTGTCTTGTTCCGACACGTAGGAATAATGGATTGGAGTGTCACGTTCCGACACGTAGGAATAATGGATCGGAGTGTCACATTCCGACACGTAGCATTAATGGATCGGAGTGTCACGTTCCGACACGTAGCATTAGGGGATCAGAGTGTCACGTTCCGACACGATAAGAATAAAGAGAAGTAATCTTGAATTATGTTAATACGCTAAATTTCGAAGAACCTATTTTCCCAAATGAGTATGGTGTGGAGGCTTGAGTCCTCATAGGTGTGCTTGGTGTTGTTGCCAATGTTTCTTGTACTTGTTGATTGTCACCTGTTAAGTATTGTGGTTGATTTTATATTATTATTCAATATATATTGCTTTCTATTTTGAGTTGGCCGATGATACCTACTCAGTACTTGTTCCTTGTACTCACCCCTACTTTCATTTCCTTCTTGTTGTTTTGTGGAGTGCAGCGAGTGCACCATTGACTTCGATTCTTCCACAACTCTAGCAAGTCTTCAGCACGTCAGATTTAAGGGTGAGCTATTATTCCTAGCTCGGGCTAGATTCTCTTCTTCACGTCTTGATGTCTTCGAAGTTCGGACATGGACCATCTTTCTACTTATTTTAGTTTCTTAAATACTCTTAGAATTAGAAATTTGAGGATAGATGTTCTTGATGTGATGACTTCCAGATTTTGGGGATGATAAGTATTATAATTTGGAAGTTTATTTAATTGGTTATATTAGTGAGTTTTGGTCTTCCGCATTATATTTTGTTCATTATGGTTGAAATACTGGTAAACGTTGGGGTTTAGATTGTTGGTTCGCTCACATAGGAGGATAAGTGTGGGTGCCACTCGCGGCTCGTTTTTGGTCGTGACATTGCATGATCATACATTCATAATCCTCATCATTTATATTTCAAGAAATAAATAGTACATAGATAACCCAACAATAATAAAATAGCATATTCATGACCTTGAAGGTCTTACCAATGGCATCAAAGATACTCTTTCAAGACTTTATACCAAATCCATTATATTTATCCATCAAATAAATTATAATCATCATACAATAGTCAATTATACATGAACATACACAGTTACATCACCTCCAATCAATAATAAACATAATTGAAAAGTTAGAGTTAAGAGAAGAGGGAAATTCATGGAACTTTATGGATTTAGGTAAATAATCTAAAAAAACATAAGTTAAGCCAAATCATGAAGTACAAACAATTAACACCAATATAACAATTGTCATATGCACCATCTTCATCCAATTAACAAATTCAAATACGAGATATATAAAATAAAGGAAGAACATGGGTCGAAGGGAATTTCAATTCAAAAACAACATTTAACCATAATTATTAACTTAAAAACCCTAGGCAATCATATTTCATCATAATTTATTCAGAATTTTATTTTTCAAAGAAGAGCCATGTGTGAAAACATCTTTGAAGGGACCTCTTCGGGAAATGAATCCCAAGAGTAAAAGAATAAATACATTAATGAAGACAGCCCCGAAATTGAGTTTAAAACTTGGAGAATTGATATTCTCCTTGAATTATTTTCAATGTCCTTCAATAGAGGGTTGGGTATATAGAGTATTTAGAGAGAAGCGAAAGAATTTGGGTTTTCAATTTGGGGATTTTTTTTGGGTATGATAATGGGTGTAAAGAAACTTAAAGTCAATATATACTAAGCCCCTAAAATACCCAAACAACTCCTCAAATAGTCGAACTTTTCTAATAAAATTCCAACTTGACGTTAATTTGGAACCCCGTCCAGTCTTCAGGAGACGTGAAGGTCACCATGAGTCGTGGTGTTGCTCGTGAAAGGTAAGGTAGTATCCATCTCAAACGTGCCACAATCCTTATTTTCTAAGTAAAGACTGTGGCCAAGTCACCTTTCCCATCAAGTTCACCACGAGTCGTGAAGTTGCTCATGGTAATCTTGGCAATACCCTCCATAAACACTCCCATTTTACAAATATCTAAGGTAACTTCAAGACCAGCTTCCCTCTCTCATCAAGTGCACAACGAGTCGTGAAGTGGTCGTGGATTCTTGGACCGTAGCTAGTCCTATTTTCCTCTATATTTTCTTACGCAAAGTCAACATCACGAGCTCCCCACTTGCCCGTGGTCATGACCATGAGTCGTGGTCATGCTCGTGACGGCTGAGGCAATACCCTCCCTTTGGGGCAGACTTGACCTTCTGCTTTGGCTTGCCCCTCAAGGTTTGCCCTCCTCCCTTGGTATTGAACCATTAGACCCTTCCATAGTTACATATATACATCATCACTATATTTTCATGGTAAAACTTGTGGACACCCATTTGGAACAACCCTAATATCATTCGCATCACACTAGCCTAGGTTATTAGTTCACATCCCAAGAATAGGGGTTTTATCTAGACGTTATAAAAAGATAAAAATCATTACCAAATTATGTTTCATCAACTAGGTACGATTAATTTTGTCTATACGATGATTTAGATTGAATAATATTAAAGACCACTTACAATATCTAAAAAGTGAAAGACTTCAATTCTTCAAACTGAAAATTACTATAGTGAATAATATGATAGATCATCCTCGAACTAAAATGTTCAAAAACATATTTATTGTCGCCGTAAATATGTTGCAAAGGGCCATACAACGTAGTAAGTCGGGCTCGCCGATCTGATTTGTAATATACCCTTTCGTTAGTTCCATCCCCTTTTTGGCCGTCAAGATCGTCAGATAGCTTGCCTGATCAGTGAAAGCATGGTAAGCGATCATCAAGTTCTTTAACTTTGGGCGATCCAAAATGAATCACAGAACAACTGGGCGACACGGAAACTGCTTCTTTCTCTCTCAATTTTTCTTTTCTCCTTTCGGGATTGGCATAGTGGAACTTTATGCGAGATTGTGGCTATTCACCAACTCGCCAAAGGGACTTTGCGATTACCATGCCTTCAATTCTTCGTTCTTTTGGCTTGCTTCTTTCCCTTTTTAAAATTTGTATCCATGCTTTGTTCCTCAACAAAAATACATGAAAATCAAGAATCTTATATAAGTTATTAGAACAAAAAAAATCATTTGAGGACACAAAATCTTGCAAAATAAAGTCTTACATGAGTCCAAATCTCGGACTCATTAACACCCCTAACTTAAACTTTTTCTTGTCCTCAATTATAATTAAAGTTCAACAGTTCAAAAAGGATGTATCAAACAATTCTACATAAGACTCAATCATGAATGCACACAAAAAGGCTCAACTTACTCATGCGGGATCAATTGTGCACTCGAAGGTTCACGTTGTGACTCACCATTATCAAAGATTTTGAAGCTCACAGTACTTTCTTCAAAAGAAAGTTCAGGATCAACAAATGTAATCAAATTGCCTCAAAAAAAGAATAATTCCACATTCACACATAAAGTTAAACAAATTATTTTCACACCCCAAGACTACACACTGGACATGGCCATCAATCGGAGACTGTTTCTCGACCCAAGTGAACTCATTGCTTGGCTTACTTACTCATCGGAAGGCTTAAATAATTAAGAAAATATTTAAAGTACAAAACAACATAACTCCCTCAAGCTAAACTCATAATAATTTAAAAATAAACTTTTAATTTAAGAAAAGTGACAACTTAAATCTGAACATAAGCATATAACAAAATAATGACGAATGGACTAACATTTGACTTACTATATATGAAGCCTATAGTAAATTAGATGGATATTGGTAAAATCCCAACAACATCCTAATAAATTGAAATTAAAATTGAAATCAATAAAATGGATCCTCTAGAAATGCAAGATGACTCACCAACCAACTCAGGGATGCTCAACTGGATCAACAGTGCGCAGGAATGCCAATCCTAGTTACCAGCGTCTAAATCATAATACGATGCATGCCAACTGAGATCAGTACATTGAATGTACGAGTATTCAAGTTTGAATGCTAAATAAGAACTGAGGCTTTAATAGTATTGTGAAAAAAATACTTACCTTTGCTTATCTAAACTCATGAATACTTAACTGAACTTATTTAATTATAAAACATTTTAAAAAATGTGGTATATAGAGCAAAGTTGTTTAAAACATGGTTTTCAAATTTGTAGGTATGAAAATATACAAATAATGGTTAGAGGTATGTAAAAATACAAAATAAAGAGATGTTAATTCATATGCATAATAAAAGACATCATTCTTCCTCTCATAGTCTACTTGTGCTATTCATGAATGAAGTCTCATACCCCCATTCATACTAAGAAAAACCTCTTGGAGATACTATGCTATTACTGTTGTGGGAGTGTCTCTAACTGTCAACCATCACTTAAAAGATATAGTGATGATACAACGTTATTAGGACCACACCGCCTAGTCATTCTACACCTTGCCGGAGTACAACACCTTCTTAACTTAATGTATCCACTACTTTATATTAGCTAAAATTAAGTGATAATCAAAAAAATATGATCTTTAAATGCCCATGATGGCTACATGGTTTATGGTGACTTTAGTTAGTAATAATACTACTCGCAAAATATACTTAGCTCAAATGTTCTTAAAACAACTTATTTTTGTGGGTTGAAATAATTACTCAACTTTTATGTTAAAACCTCTCTTGGAATTGATGTTCCCTTTTCTTGCTCAAAACTCTTTTGGAAATGTCAGTTTCCTCTTATCTTAACGGTGAAAGCATTTATAAATTATTTGGGAATACTTAGTTCCCTATATATTTTTAGAAATGAACTCAACTATTTACTCTTAGATTAACTTGAAACTTTTAGTCTTAAAAAAAAGTTAAAATATTTGTAGAAGAAGTTTAAAAAACATTGATGAACTTCACTTAACTTTACTTGACATGACTTGACTGTTCACTTTACTTGACTTGACTTTTAACTTTACTTGAATTAACTCTTAACTTTCCTTGAATTGAATTATCATTTCAAGAAATTAGGATTTGTAATAAAAACGTTCTCTTGATGTTTATGAATGACTTTAAATAGACAAACACAGGAAAAATTTATGAAATCGCTGTCTTGGGACAAGTCCAAGACCGCGGAGATTCTCCTAAGTAATTATATGCGAAAATTATATTTGATACAGATGAGTCTGAGTCCTATCCACGATGCAGATAAACATTTGTTCACGTAAAAAATAGGTCCGCGACGCTGACCTGGTATCTATTAGTTGTCCGATTTTCTATTCTTCGTTTTACTGCCCAAATTTTTCTAAACTCAAATATTCCCCTTAGATCCCTTCTAGATCTTGATACCCATAAAATATACTCAAGAACCTAACTGTAAAATACTCTAAATATCAATAGAAAGATCTTAGAAACCCCAAAATTCAACCCGATTCAAGAAGAACATTCTAATTCTAGAATTCATGCCAAGAACATCAACTTTAAAAAGACATTTAGGATGAATTGATCTGAGCTAAATATTTTTGGCGCGTGGGTGAATAAACCCATCTTTATGAGGAAATCACATAACTTGTAAGATCAAAATCTTGAAGAAATCCCCAATTAAAACCAATCGTTCTTGGCGAATCTTGCTTTTCCTCTTCTCCTTTCTCTTGCATTGTTTCTCCAAAACCCTTACTTTATCTTTCAAAAGCGTAAACTGAACTAACTCATCTTTTACCCCAATAAAATAAATAAAATGAATTTAATCGATTCGGTAAGGAAAAGACCAAATTACTGTTTAAATTTCCGGATTGGACATCTCCATAATCAAATCGCCCAACTTCGAATGGGCATAACTCGCTCATCGGAACTCAAAATTTCACAGACTCGGCATTGTGGGAAAGATAATTCCAAGAGATTTCCTACCATATATGGAACTATACCTAACTCATCTTGAGGTTGGCGTTATGGACGGTTTAAGTTCACCAAAAACTCACTCTAACATTCTTACAAAATGTCTATATTTTTAAAATTTATTAAAAAAAAAACTATTTCCAATTTCTAAACTTCCTTCGAGTTTCTCATTAGTCGCGTGATGTTACAATATTTCCCCTTCGGAACATTCATCCTCCAATGAGATTTCTTTTACTAGGTTAAGGGTGAGAACATCTAGTTCAAAAAACCCAACAAGAGAGTTGCAACAAATGACATGCTCATTCATAATTTTAAATGGACAAATAAGAAAACTATTACCTTAATCTGCATTTTCTCCTTATTGAGAGAAATGTGGATATCTCTTCTTCATATCCTCTAATTTCCCAAGTGTCTTCTTCAACAAACTTATTTCCCCAAAGAACATTGAGTGATACTACTTCTGTAATTCTCAACTTTTGAACTTAGCAATCTGAAATTTGAACAAAAATATCTTTATAAGATAAACTATCTCTGATTCCAATATCTTCGATTGATATATCAATGAAAGATATTCTACACACTTCTTCAACGTGGAGATATGCAATTCTTAATGAAACGTTTATGTGAAGATGAACATACCGGGGACTGAGTTTCCTTTTCTTACCAAATGTCATCAAACCCTTTATGGGTGAAACCTTTAAATTCACCTCATCATCTACTTCAAACTGTAATAGCATTCTCCTAACATAAGTGTAGGAGTTCTAAACATGTGCAATATAGAGAAAAATTGTTAAACACGTAGTTTTGAAATCTCTATGCATGTATAGGTAAAAATAACTCTAACATGTATATAAAAATACAAAATAAAATGGTGTCAATTTATAACCACAATTATAGACATACCACGCTTCCTCTAAATGTGTACTTGTGCAATGCATGAATGACATCCAATACCCCTGTTTAAACTAAGAGAAACCTATTGATGAAACCATGCAATTACTGTTGTGGGTGTTTCCCAGAATGATAACCATTACTTAAAAGCTATGGTGACGATACATCGTTATTATATCCAAACAACACGCTAATCCTACACCTTGCCGAAGTATATGACCTTCTTAACTTAGTGGATCCACTAGCTTAACTTAAGTAGTCATCTAAAAAGTATTATCCTTTAATGCGTATGATGACTGCATTGATTCTGGAAACTATAGTTAATATGAATTCGCATCCTCATATGGGTTCTCAATACGACTCACAAAGTAATTCTTAGCTCATATGTTTTAAAAACAACTTCTTTGTTTGGGTAGAAAACATTTAATCCAAGGAAGGTCTTTTGGAAATATCAGTTTCCTCTTATGTTAAATGTGAAGGCATTTATAAGTTCTTTGCAAATAATTATTTCCCAATAGATTATTTTGAAAAGAACTTAACTATGTACTCTTAGCTTAACTTGAAACTTTTCGGCTTAAAACAAAGTTAAAACATTTGTTAAAGACCTTTGAAAAATATTGATGAACTTCAATTAACTTTACCATTCACTTTACTTAACTTGTATCTTAATTTTACTTTAATTGAGTCTTAACTTTCCGTTAATTGAATTGTGGATTCAAATAGTTAGGAATTTTTTTGCATGCTCTTTTGATATTTAGCAATGATTTCATATAGATAAACTTTAAAAAATTTACGAACTCACCGTATTGAGACAAGAGCAAGACAAGGAGATGCTCCTAAATAATTATTTGAAAATTTTAGTTTTTACATAGACGAGTCTGCGACAGAGAGATACTTTTGATAACTAAGGGAAAAGGTCCGCGAAGAGGACCTTGTATCTATCCCTTGTACAATTTTTTTTTTGTTTTCCAGGAAAAATTACCCTTTAAATCTCCAGATAAGAGATTTCCCTAATCAAACATCACGACTTCTATAGCTCATAACTCGCTCATTTGAAATCAAACTTTCACAAACTTAGCGGCATTCGAAAAGTCATTCTAATAGTTTTCCAACCATATCTTGAAATACACCGTAATCATCTTAATCTAAGAGTTATGTCCGGTTGAATTTTACCAAAATCTCACATTAAATTTCTTACTAAATTTCTAGATTTTAAAATTCTTTCCAAAAATATCGATTTCCAATTTTTAAACTTCCTTCTAGTTTGTTTTTAGTTGTGAGATGTTACAATATCTCCCCCTTGGGAATATTCATCCTTGAATGAGGTTTCTTTTTCTAGGCTAAGGGTGGGAACATATAGTCAAAACACCCAAAAGCAAAATGCAACTAATAACATGCTCACTCATAATTTAAAAAGTCCCATGAAGAAAATTTTTACCTTGATCTGCATTTTCTGCGAATTCAAATAGATGTGGATATCTCTTCTTCATATCTTATTAAGCTTCCCAAGTGCCTTCAACAAAAAAATTATTTCCCTACAAAACATTGAGTTATACTACTTCTTTAGTCCTCAACTTGTGAACTTGACGATCTATAAAAAAAATTGTTCATAAGATATGATATTTTTGATCCCACTATATTCGATTAGTATAAATAATTAAGGATGAAATCCCATACAAAACTTACAAAGGGGAAATTTGGATGCTAGATTGTTAACTATTATTGGATGCAATTCAATATGAGATAGGTGATCATCCTTATTAACCTTGAAATTAATCATACAATCTACCTTTATACCTTAAAACACCATGTCCCCCTTATTCAAAAGTGATCACTTTTTACTTATGAACATTTTCCTTTAACTCAAGCAACATACGGTCTTGGTCTTACTTGGCGTTTACTTCTCACACCAACGATGAGTCAGCTCCATTCATTACCCCTATTCCTCTTTCTGGGAAATACATTAATGGAACTCCTAATCGTGTAAGTCTAGCACATCTTTTTTGTATCTCTTTCCTACCTTTTTTAAAATTTGTGGTATTATCCATAGGAAACATACTTAATGCACAACAAAAACACTAGTCTTATCAAGGTGATAAGGGAATTTATATCATAATGTTTTAGTAACTCTAACCACTCTCTCCGTCTGAGATTAAACTCTTTGTGATTAACCACCTGCTGAAAACTTCTTTTGATCCTTGAACACTTCTAAATGAACACCATACAAATAATAGTGTCATATTTCAAAGCAAATATTATAGTAACCAACTCTATGTCATAAATTGGATAATCCTTCAGATGAATTTTAAACTCTATCTACTAATGCCATTATGTATGGTGGAATATAGACCGGAAAAGTACCTGGAATGATGCCTATGTTGAAGTCTATATCTCTCAGGAGGGACTTTGGGAAATTTATTCAAAAAGACTTGTAGAAACTCTTTCACTACTGAAACTGACTGGATGGGAGGTATCCCAACACTAGAGTCATTAACTTAGACTAAGTAATAGATATAGCCCTTAGAAACAAATTTCTCGCCTTAATGTATGAAATGTAACAACCATTAGTCACTACTCTCCTACTACGCCACTCTAAGACTTGTTCATTTGGAAACAGAAACGTGACTACTCGAGTTCTACAATCAATTGAGGAAACACAGGCATGTAGAAGATCTATAAAAGGAATGAAATCAAAAGTTACCATATCTTAGTCAATTTAATCAGTCATGGTTTCTTCGTGATTGAAGGAAATAGGACAATCATAATATACTGTCTCTACTAGAATGGGCTCACCAACATATGTAGAAACACTAAATGGTTCACTAAGTTGCTTAGGAATAACATCATAAACTCGCCCCTAGATATAACAAAGCATAAAAAGTAAAAGTCAAAGAATAAGATAATATCGATTGCAATATCTAGCAAATCCCCTTTGTCTTGTTGACTAGAAATAATATATAAGCATTTTGTTATTCCGCCAATAGCCTCTCCTTCCATGTTCTTTGGACACTCATTAAAAAAGTGACCCTCTTGTCCACACTTGAAACAACATGTGTGCCTATCACAACACTCACTTGGTGGTTTCTACTACACCAAGTATATTTAGAAGCCCTACTACACCCTTTGTGCCATACTTCCTTTAGAATATGCATGTTTAGTTTTGGGACCCTGAGAACTCTAACTATTGCATTGACCTTTGTTCGTAGGTGAAGGTGTACTAGCATATAATGGAGTAGGTCCCTTCTGTTTCTGTTGGAGAGATGACCGGTTGACATTACCCTTTTCCACACAGAAGTCGTTCCATGATGTTCTATCCCTCTTATTCTTAATATATTTCTATCCTTTATCTATCTCCCTCAACTAGTTATACTTGGATCATAACCCTCCTTCCATCCATATCTTCTATCAACATAGCTTTCTTACCATCCTTGCTTGACCGATGAGATAACTCAACAACAAATAGACTCAATATGCTCCTCATATTAGCAACTATTTCTAGTGCATAGCGAGAAAGTTGTGTGAACTTTAGACTACACTTATGACCACGTACAAACTACAATTTAAGGGTGAGAAACTCTCTTAACTTTTCCTTTATCAACTCATGGGGAATAAAATTCCCCATGATAGCACTCTCAAACACAACCCAACTCACTGCTGATGCATCCTCAATCCTATTCTTTTTCCATTGGTTGAAAAAGATTCTTGCAACACCCTTTTTTTAAATTGGCCTAGTTCCACTTAAACATCAACAACATGCATCACATCGAATGTTTTTTTTTTGCTCCTCAATGAAGTTTTCCGGATCCTCAGTCCCACTTAAACCTTTGAAGCTTGGGGCGGGGGTCATCCTTAAAAGCTCAAGGATCCTTGAACTATCAGCTAGTTCAAGTCAATTATCTCTCTACCAAACATGATAGGTCGCAACTTCACTTAACTTACATATAACATTATAGAACTTAAGATGGGTGACCTCTCCTTTAGGTTAGACTTCTGGTGTATTAGGTACCCTTTCTTGCTTGACATTTCTCTTAGTAGGGTGACCACTGAATATTTTTTGTAGAGGCATGATTTTCTGAAAACACGCACAAGAATGAATTAGAAGAAAACATTTTAAGGATAAATCTCTAACACACGAAATGAGTATGAACAAAGTGAAGGAACTCCTAAATATTGCAGCATCCTAATTATAGATGTGGAGTGCTTCACACTAATAACTAGGACGCGTCTTCATACACTCTATAGGTCTCTTGAACTTTGTGCTATGATACCATTGCTCACCCCATGCGAACCCTTGGTCTGACTTACTTACTCAGCTGAAGACTTAAACCAATAAGAAAAGATTTCAAGTGCTAAAAAAACTTAATTGCCTCAAACTGAACTCATAATGTTTCAAAAATCAATATTTATTTTAAACGAAAGTGGCAACTCAAATCTGAACATAAGAAAATAACAAAATAATGACGAATGGACTAACATCTCACTGACTATCTATGAAGCCTATAATAAATCAGTTGGATGTTGGGATAGACCCCACAACATCTTAATGAACTAAAATTACAATTGAAAGAAATAGAATGGATCCTCCAGAAATGCAAGGAGGCTCCCTAACTTAATCTTGGTGCTCAACTGGATCAATGGTGCACTGCAATGCTGATGCTAGTTACCAGCGTCCACATCATAATATGATGCAGGCCAAATTGTGTCAGTACATTAAATGTACGACCATAAAAGTTGGAATTCTGAAAGATAACATAGTCTTGAAGGAGATTCTACAGGAAACACTTACCTTTGCTCTTCTAAACCCATACTTAAATAAACTCATTTTAGTATAAAATAGTTTTAAAACATATGAATTATAAATAAAAATAAACTCATTACACTATAAAATAGTTTTAAAACATATGCAATGTAAATAGAAGTTGTTTAAAACATGCTTTTTCACTCTGTGTGTATGCAAAAATACAAATAATTCTGCGAAATATGTAAACGTATAAAATAAAGTGATGTCAATTTATAATCATAATAAATGACATATCATTTATCATCTCAAAGTCTACTTGTGCATGAATGAAGTCCTATACCCCCATTCATACTAAGAAGATCCTCTTGAAAAACTGTGTAATTAATGTTCTAGGAGTTTCTCTAACCGACAACCATCAATTAAAGCTATAATGATGATACATTGTTATTAGGACCACATTTGCCGATCATCCTATGGTTTTCACGAGTATAGGACACGCCTAACATAGAGGATTCAGTAGCTTCACTTAAGTGATCATCTAAAAAGTATGATCCCTTAATGCCCATGATGGCTTCATGGTTTCTGGAGACTTGAGTAAATATAAACTCACATACCCATATCGGTTCTCAATACTACTCCCAAAAATATAATTATATTATATGTTTTATAAATATGTCTTTCTTTGGTTGAGACTATTACTATACACCTAGCTTAAAATCTCTCATAGAATCAATGTTCCTTTTCTTGCTCAAAACTCTTTTGGAAATATTAGTTTTGCTCTAATCTTAAATGTGAAAACATTTAGAAATTCTTTTGGAATACCTAGTTCCCTAGAGATTTTTAGAAATGAACTCAATTTTCTATTCTTCGCTTAACTTCAAAATTTTAGTCTTAAAACAAAGTTAAAACTTTCTTAAAAGACCATTGAAAAAGTTGATTAACTTCACTTGACTTTACTCCTAACTTTTTTTGACTTTATTATTAACATTACTTAAATTGACTCTTAACTTTCATTGATTTGAATTATGGATTCATGGAATTAAGATTTGTGATAGGATAGGTCTCTTGATGTTTAGGAATGAATACAAATAGCTAAACTTGAGAAAAGTTATGAAATCACTTTCTTAGAACAAGTCTTCGATGTGTAGATGATCCTAATTAATTATTTGCAATACTAAAATATGAGATAGATGAGTCCACGTCCTCTCAGCAAAGTGTAGAAACTGTAGTTCAGTAATGGAACAGGTCTGTTCCGTGATGCGGACTTTGTATATGTTCCTTCTCCGTTCTTTCTCATCTTAGTTTCCCAGCACCTATTAGCCTAAAATTGAATAGTTCCCTCTAATTCATTTTATATCCCGCTACCCAGCATATATACTAAAGAAACTAAGTAAAAACAACTCTAAATTTCTACAGAAAGATCTTATATATTCCACAATTCAACCCATTTTAAGAACAACATTCAAATTCCAAAATTTATGCCATGAACATAAACATTCAAAACTCTTTAAGGACGAATTGATCTGAAATAAACATGTTGGGCGCGTTGGTGAATGAACCATCCCCTATGAGATACTCACATATATTTGATTAAATCATGAAGAAATCCCCAATAAAAACTGATCCTTCTTGGCAAATCTTGCATTTCCTCTTCCTGTTTCTCTTGTCTTCTATCTTCAAAAACCCTAACTCTATTTTTCAAAAGCATAATTGAACTAACTCAGATTAACCCCAATTAAATTAATAAAAATGAATTTAATTAATCGGGTAAGGAAAATACCAAATTACCCTTTAAATTTCCTGATTGGACATTTCCCTAATCAAAACGCCCAACTCAATGAAAGCATAACATACTCATCCAAACTCAAAATTTTTCAAACTTGGCGGCTTTGGAAAGTTCATTCCAAGAGATTTCCAACCATATATAGAACTACACCTAACTGATCTTGTGCTAGGAGTTATAGCATGTTGAACTTGACCATAAACTCACTTTAACTTTCTTACCGAATTTCCAGATTTTTATTATTCTTTCAAAAAATTACTATTTCAAATTTCTAAACTTCCTTCTAGTTTTTTACAGTTACAAGGTGTTACATTTGTAGTTCTGAAATCACCCACAACTCTCACACTCACAAAGATGAACACAAGTATGACTCCATCTATCGGTTTTCCCTTATTTTCTAGCAACATTTATTTCATCTCACTAAAGAACAAAAATGTCTTTTTTTAGGGCTTGTAATAGGGCTGTGTAAAAGTATGGGAATTTAGGCTCTTTGGCTGATATCAACATGAAATATGGTATCAACACATCTGCTTTCCTTTTCTACAATATTTTCATTCATGCTAAAAAGTCACCCCACTATTCACTTTACATAGATGTCAATAATCCCATTTCTCTTGTTCTTTCACAACTTAATTTCAAAACATTTTTTTAATTCTTCTTCTCTTTTATTTTTTTATGGAGGGGTTCTATCATTCTTAAAATCATGGGTCAACGGGGTCTTCTTTACACTCCTTTATTTACCTTCTCTTTTTACCACAACCCAAACATAGGTTTTTGGCCTAAGTTGGATATTAAATAGAAATAGTTCTCATGGGGGTTGAGGGTGAAAGTTATAAAGAAAGGTAGCAAATGCATCACATGTTTTCTAAGAAAAAAGTAAGGCTCAAATGGTGCTCAAGCAAACTTGTTACACTCACAACGTAGGACACAAAAGAGGCATAATGTGAAATTGGTTCACTCTTTAAAAAATTTAACTAATATTATTTCAAGACATTGCATCACGTAGTCAAACGGACCAACGGGAAAATTTTAGGTGTCATCACACAAGGTTCATGGTTAGATCATCAAACAAGGAAATGACACCAATGTCAAACAAAACTCCACACTTCCGCTAATGTGCAATGTTCATTAGAAGTGACTTAATTTGATAATCCTCTAGTTACATCGAGATGAAAAAATTTCACATATTTAGTATTAAACTTCATTTGGCCTCATCGTAATCGCACATTAATTTTATTTTATAGAGAGCACTATTGAAGTAATCGATATTGATCACAACAGATTCTACAATTTTCGAAAGAAAATCCGTATTCAAATACAATCAAGAGGTAACACAAATTTTTCAAAAAGGTACAAAACCATGTACAATTGAAACAAGGAGCGACACGCTCAAATATCCACAAACACAATGCAACAACACAATTTATAGCAAAAAACCCAATGTATAGAAAAAAGTAATATTCACAAAAGAAATTTGTCCTTAATAAAATAAAAATATCCACAAATCAATGAAAGAAGACAAAAAAAGAGGTAAAGACAAGTCTTGTCTAAAAAGTCGCTCCAACTGTCAGGGCATCACTGCCCGGTGTCATAGTAGTCTGATCATGTCCATCACTGCCAAGAGTTATACGGGCCTGTCTTGGAACTCTCAGTAAGCGATGTCTAAATCACCTACTGTACAATTGTATTCTCCATATTAGGAAGATCTTCTTGTATTCTAAACTCCCCCGCCTCTATCTTCCCCTCACTAGTATCTATATAGAATTCATAAAATGCCACATCATCCCTCAAAACGTTTTCGGTGGTAACCGGAAGAATCTCAGGACTTTCTTGGGCGCCCACATCATCTATTGTCTCTAATAATAAAGTGATGTCAGTGGACATTAAATAGTCTACATCCTTCATTAGATGTGTCAATTCAGCTTTCAAAGTTGTAACATCAGAAGGTTCCCCCTATGGATGCTTATAAGACATAACTCTCGTAGTTTAATCATCAATAAATGTTCTTAAGGAATTCAGTGCCGCAAGGAAATTAGTCTCAATTATCTATGGGATTGTAGAAACTAAGCACGCTGCCTGTAAATAACCAAATGTGCTAGGTGTCCCATCTTTAATGTCATAGTTTGAGTAATTTTTGCTGGGTGGACTGTTGTAGATAAACATGGACCTAGGAGGAAGAAGTGGGAGCAAGTGTACCTTAAGGTACAGAGGACAGAGTAGGAAAATATGCCTTTGCAAGTATAGAGTCAATGTCAACCTCCAGAGATGTATTTATCAAGGTTGATCTCCTCTTGTAGGCTTCCTCACGTGTGTACTCGGGCTCTATACGTTGAATTTTGGTGGAAGATGAACCAATGACCTCGATGTCACTCATAGCATCCTAAGGAACTCCAGAACACCGGAACAACTATGTGATCAACATTAGGAATGGAAGAGAGGCCTCGCACTACTTGAACCTCATGGCCATCTCCTTCTCTATTAGGAGCCTAAGGATAATTATCTTCTTTGATATGATCGACCCAAGGTAGGTCGCCTTATGGGGCGAAGAATATAATTGCTCTGGGATTTCTTGATGAAGTTGGCTATAAATCCAAACAAGATTTGAGAAGAAATATTCAATTCCTTTTTCTCGATGCGACCCCTGTCTTGATCAACCTCGGGGTGGTATCGGAAATTAACGGTGCAAGCTAGACCTTTATTTTATATAGGTATTGAGTAGTAAAGCTATCATATACTAGGATAGCACCTAAATCCCTATTAAGTACAGTACTTATGTAATCACTTTGAACCCGAATTCCTTCCCTTGATAAAATATCAACGTAAAAAGTCTAAAGACAGTGTCCTTATTCTTCCCATTGGGAAACATATCTCCATATGTCGTATAAAATAATCAGCTCATGTAGGGTCCTAGAGGCATTGTGAACTGCTTAAGCCAATGGAAATGGAGGGCGTCGCTCAGTGTGGAGTATCTTCTCTCAAGGCCTTCCGAAGATAGAAATTACTTGTAACACTCTGAAATGTAGAGATCTAATATACATCCTAACATGAGTCTCCAAAATTTTATATACTTTTTATGATCTAAAATAATGTTTAAAAGTCATCCGAGAAGTTTTAGAGCCAAGACGTTAAAGGACATCCATGACGTCCGGAAACTAGCAAAATTAAACAAGTTGCGTCGCTCTGTTTGGGGATGGTTTTGGAAGGTAAAATGAAACATTAAAATTTTGAAGAGACTTTAATTAGGTAGAGTGTTGTATACATATTATAAAACCATAAAGATGCTACAAGGACCACCCGAAGGGTCAAGGAAGAGGACCCCAACATGGGTGGGCAGGCTGCCTAAAGAGCCTGCAATAGTCAAGAATAAGTAGGTTGCTGCGCGCGTAGACCACATGGAACTCACTATCCCTAAATTTTTTTATGTATAATAAAATTCATGCTTTCCCCGCGACACGGAGCCACTTCCCAGATTTGGTAAAAAATCGTATATTTGACATTTAGACTTCACAAAAAGATCAATTTAAGAGATAGGTGTTTTGGGTAATTTAGGGGGTGAATTTATATAGCTTAAGGTTCATTTTAAGTCATATATAACTCACATAAACCCAAATTCTCAAATGAAAGCACAAAATCTCTCACCTCTCTCTACTTTCACTCTCCTAAATCCTCCATTGAAGAAGGAAGAATGATTGAAGAAGAAGGTCAAGTTCTCTAGATTTTCAAGTCAATTTCGTTAATTAATCTTTGTTAAGGTATAGGTTCTTAACTCTTGGGATTACTTTCCCCCAGAGGTCCTCTCATAGTTGATTTCTAAATTACCCAATTCAATGGGATTTTCCTATTATAATGGGTTTTCTTTGAAACTTCAAATTGTTTATAAATTATGATTTCCTTTGATCAATTGAGTATATATTGTTTATTAATTTATGTTAATCTATGCAATTTCATGTTGATCATGTTCCTTTCCCCAAATTCCTTAATAATTTTATCTTTGCTATGAATTGATGGGAAATGAATAATGAATTGATTATTGGTGATGGTTTATCTATTCTAATTAATGTATAGATTTACTAGGGTAATGTATAGTTGGGATTGGATATAATTCTTGACGAATTCATGATGAACCCTAATTCCCCTAACCCTAGGTTATGAATTGATGTTAATTGGGATAGTGATGATGGAATTGACCTAGTTGTTGTGTTAATTACTATTGATTTGTGTTACTACACCTATTATTGAATGTAATTGGTTAATTAATGGTAATATCATGATGATGGATGTTGAAAAAGATTTTGTAAGTCTTCATGATCCTAACCTTTACTTCAATTATGATGGCTTGTGATTGGTGATGTAATTCAATTGAATTATACCTTGTGAATAGCCTCTATAGGTGTTTGTATGATATTTAATTGAAATGTCTTAACTATGTGATTGTGAGATTATGCTTAAGATGAAATGATATAAGATTTGTGATGACTTGCCTCTGTGCCTTGTTATGAAATGATGTTGATGATATTCTAATTTCACATGTAAGGGTTGCCATGAAAGGATATTCTCATGCAATACCTATTGAGCTAAATTACATTGACTATACGAGGGAGTAGACCATATGAACAAAATTAAGTGATGATTAATAAAGAAAGGCATTTCAAAAGGAACTTAGATTAAATATGAGTGAACTTGACAATGAGAGGTGTTGACTTCCCATGGAAGAAGACTTACACTATAGTATTACATAATGGTGTTGACTCCTCAATGAGGGATACTCATCAAATGGATTCCCATGATAGGAGGCCCCAATTGCCAAGTGGTATGTACAGTTATTATACCTATCTCTTAGTTCTTGAACTATGTTTCCCCATTGAAAGACTAGATACTGGATCCACCTAGAAAGCTACATTTATGTTTGGTTTTACTTTGTGCGGTAGACCACCTTCCATCGGTTTAAGGTTTTGGCAACACCGGATTCCACACATAGCTTTTGTGGTCTATGTCGATGTAACGACCTGTTTAGTCGTTTTGAGCAGCAGATTTTATTTCTGGAAAAACTGTGTGAGTCGACGGAACCCACGACGGACCGTCATGTGCACAACGGGCCGTCGAGGGGGTCTCGTTCCAAAAGACTTTGACTTCTGAAATTTGGGTACTGAAATCGACTCTCTGAACTTGGCGACGGACCTGCAGGACGAACCGTCGTGGGCACGACGGACCGTCGCAGGTGTCTCATTCCAGAATACTTGGACTTCTAACATTTGGGTACTGAAATCGACTCTCTGCACTTGGCGACGAAGTGCAGGACGGACCGTCGTTGGCACGACGGGCCGTCACAGACTCCTTAAACAAATTGAGTCCATGACGAACCTGCATGACGGACC